>NC_138739.1:5469849-5724849 GCF_965113295.1 Leuciscus leuciscus | reverse complement strand
TTTCTTTCTTTCTAACTAATTAATCTTTGTTCTTTCTTTCTTTCTTTCTTTCTCTTTCTTTCTTTCTTTCTTTCTTTCTTTCTAACTAATTAATCTTTTTTCTTTCTTTCTTTCTTTCTAACTAATCTTTCTTTTTTCTTTTTCTTTCTTTCAAACTAATCTTTCTTTTTTCTTTTTCTTTCTTTCTAACTAATCTTTCTTTTCTTTCTTTCTTTCTTTCTTTCTTTCTAACTAATCTTCTTTCTTTCTTTCTTTCTAACTAATCTTCTTTCTTTCTTTCTTTCTTTCTAACTAATCTTTCTTTTTTCTTTTTCTTTCTTTCTAACTAATCTTTCTTTTCTTTCTTTCTTTCTTTCTTTCTTTCTTTCTTTCTTTCTTTCTAACTAATTAATCTTTGTTCTTTCTTTCTTTCTTTCTTTCTCTTTCTTTCTTTCTAACTAATTAATCTTTTTTCTTTCTTTCTTTCTTTCTTTCTTTCTTTCTTTCTAACTAATCTTTCTTTTTTCTTTTTCTTTCTTTCAAACTAATCTTTCTTTTTTCTTTCTTTCTAACTAATCTTTCTTTTCTTTCTTTCTTTCTTTCTTTCTTTCTTTCTTTCTTTCTTTCTTTCTTTCTAGCTAATCTTTTCTTTCTTTCTTTCTTTCTTTCTTTCTAATTAATTAATTAATCTTTGTTCTTTCTTTCTTTCTTTCTTTCTAATTAATTAATCTTTGTTCTTTCTTTCTTTCTTTCTTTCTCTTTCTTTCTTTCTTTCTTTCTTTCTTTCTTTCTAACTAATTCTTCTTCTTTTTCTTCTTAGCCAAAATTTCTGACTCTAACTCCTCCTAGACCGTTAAAGCTACGACCACCAAACTCGGGTCAGACCTTCAGACTGTTCTGACTTGGTGTGCTATATCTTTTCAGACTGATTTGACTTTCAGTTTTCTTAAAAATTAATATTAAAAATCATAAAAATCCCATAGACTTACATTGCAGACTGTTCAAATTGAGCCAAGGCTACGGTGGCTCATTAGTGCACAAACTAAAAATGCAAATCTAAACTCTCTGAAGCCATAGACTCAATTAAACTACTATTCTATCTATCTATCTATCTATCTATCTATCTATCTATCTATCTATCTATCTATCTATCTATCTATCATCTTCAAACTTTTTCTATCTATCTATCTATCTATCTATCTATCTTCAAACTCTATCTATCTATCTTCAAACTTTTTCTATCTATCTATCTATCTATCTATCTTCAAACTCTATCTATCTATCTTCAAACTCTATCTATCTATCTTCAAACTCTATCTATCTATCTATCTATCTATCTATCTATCTATCTATCTATCTATCTTCAAACTCTATCCATCCATCCATCCATCCATCCATCCATCTTCAAACTTTTTCTATCTATCTATCTATCTATCTATCTATCTATCTTCAAACTTTTTCTATCTATCTATCTATCTATCTATCTCTCTATCTATCTATCTATCTTCAAACTTTTTCTATCTATCTATCTATCTATCTATCTATCTATCTATCTATCCATCCATCTATCTATCTATCTATCCATCTATCCATCCATCCATCTTCAAACTTTTTCTATCTATCTATCTATCTATCTATCTATCTATCTATCTATCTTCAAACTCTTTCTATCTATCTATCCATCCATCCATCCATCCATCCATCCAACTTCTCTACTAATCTATCTTTCTTTCTTACTAATCTATCTATCTTTCAAACTAACTTCTCTACTAATCTATCTTTCTTTCTTACTAATCTATCTATCTTTCAAACTAACTTCTCTACTAATCTATCTTTCTTTTTAACTAATCTATCTATCTTTCTAACTAACTTCTCTACTAATCTATCTTTCTTTCTTTCTTTTTAACTATTCTATCTATCTTTCTAACTAACTTATCTATCTTTCTTTCATTTTAATCTATCTTTCAAACTAACTTCTTTACTAATCTATATTTCTTTCTTTCTTTTTAACTAATCTATCTATCTTTCTAACTTATCTATCTTTCTTTCTTCTTAATCTATCTATCTTTCATACTAATCTATCTTTCAAACTAACTTCTCTACTAATCTATATTTCTTTCTTTCTTTTTAACTAATCTATCTATCCTTCTAACTAACTTATCTATCTTTCTTTCTTTTTAATTGATCTATCTTTCAAACTAACTTATCTATCTTTCTTTTTAATCTATCTATCTTTCAAACTAACTTATCTATCTTTCTTTCTTTTTAATCTATCTATCTTTCAAACTAACTTATCTATCTTTCTTTTTAATCTATCTTTCAAACTAACTTCTCTACTAATCTATATTTCTTTCTTTTTAACTAATCTATCTATCTTTCTAACTAACTTATCTATCTTTCTTTATTTTTAATCTATCTATCTTTCAAACTAACTTATCTATCTTTCTTTTTAATCTATCTTTCAAACTAACTTCTCTACTAATCTATATTTCTTTCTTTCTTTTTAACTAATCTATCTATCTTTCTAACTAACTTATCTATCTTTCTTTCTTTTTAATCTATCTATCTTTCAAACTAACTTCTCTACTAATCTATATTTATTTATTTATTTTTAACTAATCTATCTATCTTTCTAACTAACTTATCTATCTTTCTTTCTTTTTAATCTATCTATCTTTCATACTAATCTATCTATCTTTCAAACTAACTTCTCTACTAATCTATATATCTATCTTTCTTTCTTTTTAATCTATCTATCTTCCATACTAATCTATCTATCTTTCAAACTAACTTCTCTACTAATCTATATTTCTTTCTTTTTAACTAATCTATCCTTCTAACTAACTTATCTATCTTTCTTTCTTTTTAATTGATCTATCTTTCAAACTAACTTATCTATCTTTCTTTCTTTTTAATCTATCTATCTTTCAAACTAACTTATCTATCTTTCTTTCTTTTTAATCTATCTATCTTTCAAACTAACTTATCTATCTTTCTTTTTAATCTATCTTTCAAACTAACTTCTCTACTAATCTATATTTCTTTCTTTCTTTTTAACTAATCTATCTATCTTTCTAACTAACTTATCTATCTTTCTTTCTTTTTAATCTATCTATCTTTCAAACTAACTTCTCTACTAATCTATATTTATTTATTTCTTTTTAACTAATCTATCTATCTTTCTAACTAACTTATCTATCTTTCTTTCTTTCTTTCTTTTTAACTAATCTATCTATCATTCTTTCTTTTTAACTAATCAATCTTTCTTTCTTTTTTTAACTAATCTATCTTCTTTCTTTCTTTCTTTCTTTCTAACTAATCCACCATTCTTCCTTTCTTCCTTCCAACTAATCAGTCTTTCTTTCTTTCTTTCTTTCTTTCTTTTTCAACTTTGTTTCTTTCTTTGTAATCCACAAGTCCTTTCTTTCTTTCTTTCTTTCTTTCTTTCTTTCCTTCCAACTATCAGTCTTTCTTTCATTCTTTCATTCTTTCTTTCATTCTTTCTTTCTAACTAATCTTTCTTTTAATCTATCTTTCTAACTAATCTTTCTTTCTAACTAATCTATCTTTTTCTTTCTAACTAATATTTTTTCTTTCTTTCTAACTAATTTATCAATCAAAATTTAAACTACTTTAAACTTCAAACTACTTCAAACTCCTAACTACTTTTATTTCTTTCAAACTATCTGGTCCGGCTTTCTCAAGCCAACTTAAAGTTTGTCTCAAACTTTTTTTCTAGTCATTTTTTTATTATTGTATTTTTTCTAATATGTGAAGCTTGTAACCTGTAGGCTCCTCACTGTGTATAATGTTATTTTGGTCATGAAAAATTATTAATAAAAGAAATCAAGCCCCAATGTCTCACTTTTTTATAGATTTTTATTCAAAAATATTAAAGGGGTCATGAACTGGCTTTTTAAAAATTGTTATATTGTTGTCTGAGGTCAACTTATGACGTTCGCTTGGTTTTTACATTCAAAAACATCAAAATGAATAAGTAATAGGCTATTTTCTACCCTAGTTTTGAGCCTAGCTCAAGTAAACGCCCACTGCTGTGAGTGGATAACAGTTTTGCACTGTTTTACTCACATAAGTGTGTTGCATCATTCCTGTCGGATCCAATATAGAAGGCACAGCGCCGTTTTTTTTATCTTAATCGGTCTGCAAATCCAGTCTCGACCTGTGTCTTGTTTACAAAACAATCCTCAGTGAAATGAAGCGAACAAACGGACAATGTTTTACCCACATCAGCTGGAACGTCATTAAAAAGAAAGTTTAACCATGCATTCCTATTGGAATCCAGAGGAAGCTTATGCAGCGACTGTCTTCTTCCACAACCAGGCACTGCACAATATTTTGTAAACGGCATGTTTATTGCTCGGTAGCTCGATCCGGTGTTACAATATATTCGGTTCCTGAAATATTTGGTTCCAATGGGTGGAGCTATATGAATATTCACGAGACCATAGCGTGGGCGGGGCGACAAATACAAGCGAGTGGAACGGAAATTATTAGCGTGAGCACCTGCTCGTTTTGTTTTATGGATTATTTATTTCAAACAGGTAATAAAGTTGAACGAAGTTAATCTTAAACTACTCGTATATATTTTATAAATAATTCATCGTTTTGTAGCATGTGTTTCAGTTCTCTGAGTTTACCTGAACTGAACTAATCCTGTAGGAAGCGTTGCAAGACCTACAATAAAGGCATATTTCTCCAAATTTTCCCAGATTAGTTGTTGCTGACGTTATAGAACTGTTCGTTTCTCTTGAATTACTGAGATTAGGATTTTTAAAGGTGTGTGATTGCTGGTTAAATAAATATTTACAAATATATTCTTGTGTCTTTATTCTGTCTTCCAAAGTTGTCTGCATATTATTAAAATAGCCTTTTAAATTATAGGCCGATAGCTCAAGACGCCATAAGAACTTGTTGCATGTTGCATGCTTTGGATGATGCTTTATACTGACTTAACTGGAAATCTTTTTGATACACAACCTTTACTTTATCAAAGGTTATCATAAATGTTAAGCTTCAGATGCATTAACAGTTGTTTTCTCTAGCAATGCTTTAGAACAGTGGTCAAATTAATTGATAATAATGACTAACCATTAATCATAAAAATTAGGCCTACATCTTATCAGTTTAGTAATGTTATCATTCATATGTAATCTTTTTGTAAACAAGTGAACAGAAACACACTGGTGTAGAAGGCATGGGTATACCAAAATATTAAGGAAAGGTATATTTATAAATACATATTTGAATAATATAGTAAATATTTTATTAGTCCTGCTGTATTCATTTTCTCTTGTCTAACATTCTTGTTTTTACAGCTGAATATGAATAAAATATGTAATTTTAAGACACTGTATCTTACTATAAAAATAATTTTGAGTTAATGAATGAATGCTTTAAAAAAACTCAATAATTTTTACACAGAAATATGTTGAGGCAGATGTTTTTGTTGATCAGTTTTAAACAGTCTAGATCATATTTAGGATAGGTAGATAACTTTATGCATATAGTTTTATATTATAAAAATTATATGTATTATATTCTTTAACTGAGAATACTTTTTTAATTATATGTCCATATCCCACCACACCTGAGAAACTGACCTCTATTTCTGACCTCTATGTCTGTGCAATTTACTATTGTACACAGCTTTGGCCAATAAATGATTGGTTCAGTACATATAGTTTGTGAAGCATTCAACATCCAGTTAGCTATGGTGATGTTTTAAAATAATAACGAGTCTCAACCACAATTCATATAAATAAACCTACCCATCTTTGTTGAATTTGTCACTTGGGCTGTCAATATAAGGAAATGTTTAAAACCTTGTATGAATTGAAAAAAAATCTGGAAAGGTTCCTCATGGTGTTTCTAAAAAAAAATGTAAATATGTCCTTCTTAGAATGAGAGGTGAGTTAAGTAACACTTAGTGATTTCTGTCTCTTCATGATCAAAACATACTACTTTTAGATGAGGTCTTATACTGTATTATACAGTGAGGTTTTTATTTGCCCTATATGCAAACACCCTTAATGTTGTACTCTCCCATGCATGATATCAATGAAAGAACATTTTAAATTTGCCAAATAAAAAATTAATTTGGCATTGCCAAATAAAAAACTAAATTAAATGAATCAATTTGCTAGAGTTTTGTCTCTGTTTTATTACAATTAAGTGCACTTATACCTTTGGAATGGTACATTGATTCAAAACTACAAATTGCACAAACTGAGTATAACATTACTTTAGTTGGACCTATACATCAATACAATTGAAATAAGTATCACTTAATTTGACCACTGTTCTAAAGCATTGCTAGAGAAAACAACTGTTAAAGCAACTGAAGCTTAACATTTATGATAACCTTTGACAGTTGTGTATCAAAAAGATTTTCAGTTGAGTGTAAAGCAAACATTCAAAGCATGCAACAACATGCAACTCCAAGTAGCCTATGTTGTCTTGAGCTATCATAGCCTATAATATAAAAGCTATTTCAATAATAGCCTACAGACAACTTTGGGAGACAGAATCAAAACACAAGAATATATTTGTAAATATTTATTTAAACATGCAATAATAGACATTTAAAAAGCTTAATCTGTGAGAAACGAACAGTTTTAGGAGTAGTTTAGGACAAAACGCCATCTGAGGTGCTCACGCTAATAATTTCTGTTCCACTCGCTTGTATACGCCCCGCCCATGCACGCTATGGTCTCGTGAATATTCATGGTAGCTCCACCCATTGGAACCAAATATTTCAGGAACCGAATATATTGTAACCATAGACAGTATAAGAAGTGGACAGAGCCATCTCATGGGAACTCAGTTGAGACAAGTGAAGCCCATTTTTAGCGTTTTTTTTATTTAATTTTTTTAGGACTTCCGTTCCTGACGCGCAGACTCAAACCGAGCTTGACGACGTAGATGTGACGTGAGCAACCCGTCTGTCTTCTAGTGGCTGTGGCATGAGAAATCTGAATCATTCCCTTCCGAATCTTGCAGAGACGGAGATCGTGAGTAGGAGGTGTCCATGAGCTTGGAGCAGGAGAAACTTTTGCTAGGTATTCTGATAAATTATTTTGTAATTTTGCCTCCACGTCTCCCCGATTGCCCGCAAGCTTCTCCTCCTGTCCATACGGTAATCTCTCTACTGTGCGACAGAGAGTCGTGTGGTTATGACGCAATCGTTAGCCTACTTTTACAAAAACTGCTTCTACGGGGCCATAACATAAGCTACAAGGTAATGGAGCATTTTATACATTGTCGTGTTTCTTTAGAAATAAATAATGGACAAATGGAGTCTTTAAACGCCTCAGATGTAAAGTTATTCGCTGTCAAAGTGACGCCAAAATGAATGGGAGTCAATGGGATGCTAACAGCAGGTGAAGTTCTGCTACAAGATGGTGGCACGCGGCCGGCTTCAACTTCCGGTCGACTTCCTTCCCGCTTGATTGTAACACCGGTTTGTCATCAGGAGGTAGGCCTATGTTATTTAGCTATGCGTGTAATGCGCGAATCGGTGGGCGGGGCTAAACCGGCCGTGTTGAAGTAGGCGTTGATCTTCTTCTGCGGGGGTGGTGTTTTATCCTCTTTGTCGTCATAGTTCCCCACTTTGAAAAACGAGTCGTTTGCTGAGCCTGGTGTCAATAAAAGCTTTTATTGGACTAACAAGAACGTTTTCAGTTCTGAAACTTACAGGATATTCTTATAATATGATGACCTCTTATATGTCAAAAGCTCAAGGAAAATTTGATTTCTCAGTTCATCACCCCTTTAATTTCTCTGCTGTGGAAGGACTTAGCCTACTTCTTTTTTTTACAGATAATTTCTCCAGCCTTTGAAAAAATCCTCTCACAAGGGACACTTGTTGCTGGCATGCAAATATATTTTTTAGCAAGGACATACAAGAGGAAAGATTACTGCTCTCTCTTAGTAAGTTAGGGGATCATGAGTTCTGGGCAAAAATGCATCGTTTGGATATTTTTTCACTTCCACTGTGGCATCAGCTGTAGCATTGTGTATTATCTGGGTTTCACGGATATGATTATCAAAAAGTTCCCATAAACTGCTGTCTTCACAGTGTCCCAACAGTTTGTTATTATATTTCAATTATAATTATATTTCAAACAATGCATACCTTGCTTAGATGGCCCAGCAGTGTCAGTAACAGGCCTATAGGTACAGGGGGAATGCTACCATCCTCTGCTCCCTGCAAAATGGCAAGATGAGTGCTCCTCAAATGGCGCATCATGGACGATGTATTGTTGCAGTAGGCTAGCTGCAGATCACAATACATACATCTCACTATTTGGGGTTTCCAAATGGAAATGCTCCCACCCCACAGATGTACGGCATCTATGTCTCTCTCTCTCTCTCTCTCTCTCTCTCTCTCTCTCTCTCTATATATATATATATATATATGAATCTATATATGTATCTATATATGTATCTATCTATTAATCTATCTGTCTATATATATTTCTATCTATGCATCTATTAATGTGTCACTATATGTATAGCCTACTCTGTCTGTCTCTAGCCTATCAGTCAATGTGTACATTTAAATGTAAGTCTAAATATAACTAAACGAATCGCACTATAAATGTCACTATATCACCAAAATCCGCTATCTCAAAATCAAACTCCTCTCACAAAAACCCAGGAGGTCAAGATGCGTTGACTTCACTTTTATACAGATGTGCAATTGTGTGGTCTGTTCCCGACCCTGTCAATCAAACGCTGATTCGGCGGACCATGCCACCTGTCGAAACACTTGTGAAACACTCCGAAGCTTCATTTAGCCGTAGTCACGTGACATGGGTGTTTTGAATCACGCTTCGGATCAGTGTTTCGAAACATCTGCGCTTCGGGATCTCGCAAAGCTTCGGAACGTCAGTTTCGCGTCAGCCATCCCTATCTTCAGCCCGCTGTATCCATCATCCATAATCCATCATCCATCATCCATCATCCGCCCGCTGTATCCACAGTCATCATCTACATACAAGAGATCAAGATCACCATCCAGCTAAGTTCATTATCTAGTTCAAGTTCTTCAATATCCCCTCACCAGTCATCTCTGCCTCTGTTCAAATAAAACCTGTTATTGAACTACTCACCTGTCTGCTTACCTGTCATGACCAGAAGACATGAAGCTCTATCTGTAATTTCCACCTGATGATCCCGTCAGCTTGTATTCAGACATTTCTGCCTGGATGAAGGAGCATCATCTACAGGTCAGCCGTGCAAAGATGGAGATCCTTGTATCTCCTACAGACCCATCAGTTGACCACAACCTCACTGTGTAACTGAGGTCCACAACACTAACACCAACCAGGACAGCAAGGATCCACTCCATACAACGAGGCATTGGAAAGATTGTAAGTACATCAGGAGTTTATTTAACCCTCTGGGGTCTGAGGGGTTTTTGGGGTCCTTGAGATGTTCTGACATGCCCTGACATTTGTGCTTTTTTCAGTTGCTTATAAACATATTAATGGCAAAGGTGTAATTACACTCTATTTAGCACAAACAGGGCTACCATAATATGTGAGCAACATGCATGTACATGTTTGTATTTTTGAGAGAATAATGTTTATGCATGGTTATTGAAAAACCTAAAAACTAAAGTTTCTGAAATAAGGCCACAAAACACATACTAAATATGTGTCAATAAGACTTTTGACTAATGGATGTCGTTGCCTAGAGTTTTTTCTTCAAAATGATGTGAAAATCATCCTACCTAATCATTTACATAACACAATACATTGATTTAAATCTTGTAAAACACTTTTTGTTTGTAAAGGCAATATGCGCAAGGGGCGTCAACGATTCAACACCATCATGCATATTTAGTGATTCACACCTGAGGAGACAATGGGGCACGCATACTTAATGAGCCATTCATTCAGTGTGTCACCTATAGCCACAAGAAAGAATGCAAGAGCAATATATATATATATATATATATATATATATATTAGGGGTGTAACGGTTCATAAAATTCACGGTTCGGTTCGATACGATACACTTGTGTCACGGTTCGTTTCGGTTCGGTTCGGTACGTTTTCCATACAGCAAAAATAAATAAATGCCAGAGAAATTTCCTTGAATTATTTTTTTATTTTATTATTATTTTATTTAATGAAACTAACATCATAAAGTATGATTTTTTTATTTAATTTTTTTTGTTGCTTTTTTTACTGAGCAATAATGGAGCTCTATTTACTCTCTAATTGACTCTTCTTATGAGCATATAAAACAAAACAGCTCCTTGGACAAAATGAAATGTAATATTGTAGAGCTAGTTATAAACAAAGGTTTATTTTAGTTCAGATTAACATTTGAGGGCAGCAATTGTATTCATAATGTCAAAATAAAACCGACGTAAAGTTACTTGAAAGCCCACTATTCCTGACAAACTTCCATACCTTGCAGTTGGTGTTACTACAGCAAATCCATTCCACGGTGAATGTTGCTGATCTGTGGACACTGGCCAGTTCATTCATGGCACGATGTTTCTTCCTGGTTTCCACGTCAGTGCTGTTTGATCCGTTAATAACAGAGAAATGTGCATGTTTCTCACTAGATCTCGCAGCGATGTTATTACTTCAGTGGCGAATTCAAAAAGCATTTGAAATTCAAATGCTTTCTTTACTGGTCTGGATCTCTTAGCACTGTGTGGTGTTGCTTGATCAGGCTTGCGCATAGGGCTCGCGAGTCCCGCTTCACAGGTCAAAACTGATAAACGGTCCACGCGAACACAATAAGAGTAGCTCAGTTTCGTTCCTTGCATTGCATTTGCCAGATGATGTTGTGGTCGCGCCAGCCTCTATGAGCGTGCTTGCCACCCGCGACGCGCCTTCATTTGAAATAACGAAATTTTGGTCGGCAGAAAAAATGGTCCAACAAACCGTTCGGTACGTAATGCCTACCGAAAACAGAACCGAAAGCCTCGTACCGAACGGTTCGATACGAATACGCGTATCGTTACACCCCTAATATATTTATATATATATTCTACCAAATTGGTTCACAGTTGGAAGCATGTCAAATTTTTTTTTTTTTTTTTTTTCACAAATTGTGCTTGCAAATTGTATAATATCCAAGGAAAACATGTCTAGTAATTGTGCAGTTAATTCTCATACTGTATTTTCAGTTTTGGAATATGTATCCTCTCCCCAAATTTGTCAATAATAAAACACAATAAAAATTATTTAAAGAAAAGGCTTATATTTACCTTTTAAAATTTGTTTACATCTACCTTGTAAATATATTTTTTTTATTAAAAAGGTTACAATTACAAACGTCCTGAAGAGAGTTACAGGAGAGAGCAGAGCCAAACACTCACAGGATCTCATGACAAGATCAAACTGTTGCTTTAAGATGTTTTTAACACGTTATTGGTCAGTTTATTTCTGTTGAAAGTGTCACCAGTGACTTACAGGAAGTTGAGGCCTACTGGAGCTCAAAGTGACAAACTGACAATGTTCAGAGTGTGAATTAATCAGCTAAGAAAGAGTTAGACAGTCACACATTAACACTTAAAGATGTGCAGTTATTTTAACTGATTGTAGAGTTTCACTTCACTTTACTACAGAGCAGCTTCACATCAGCGCATCTGTCATTTTATTACTGAACCAGTTTTGAAGAGTTTGTCTTTTCATATTTGTGGACTGAAACCCATGAAGATGTTTCTCCCTGTTTTGCTCTGCTTGTGTTTCTGGCGTCTGGTTGGTGAGTTTAAATGTGTTTTTTATGGCTAAAGTTGTTTCAGTTCTGATATCATGTGGTTAAAAAATATTCACTGTTATTCTCATATAGAAGTAATTCATCTGTTGAATTTTTTTTATTAAAATAACTAGCATGGATAAGAGCAGCAATAACCTCTCTTAGGGTAAACAGAACAGAACCAACATGAAGGTATTGCAGATATCATTAATTCAAGATTTTAAGTACATAATTCGAGAATTTATTCTGATTCAAAGGGCAATCAGAAGGCCAAATCCTGACTGACGAGAGGAGGAGCTGGGGGAGGAGGAGCTGGGGAAGGAGGAGCTGGGGAAGGAGGAGCTGGGAAGGGAGGAGCTGGGGAGGGGAGGGAGGAGCTGGGGAAGGAGGAGCTGGGGGAGGAGGAGCTGGGGAAGGAGGAGCTGGGGGAGGAGGAGCTGGGGAGGGGGAGGGGGAGAGGATTGGGGGGATCCTTCGAATTGGAAGGATGGGTGTGGTGGATCCTTTCCCGTCCTACCTATCCCATAATTCTTTTCGGCAGAGCGTAATGGCGGACGAAGCGAGCGGTAGCGGAGTGGGAGAGGAGTATGCTTTTCGATGTAAGTTTTTTCAAAACTGGCTTTAAAAAAAATATATTTTTTCAGTGGTTGTCTAGTTAGGCATTTTGTTTTAGCGTTAAGCATTTTTTTTTTACATTTGTACGTTTATATGTAAAAAAAACAAACATTACTTTCGTAAACTAGCTTCTTCCTTACTGCCTGTGTGAATATCCCCTTACACACAGCTAATTTGTTAGTGATTGAAGCTGTTTTTAACGCTTCTAGGGACGAAAGAGCAGACAGAAGTGTTTATAAAGCTCCGGGGAGAGAACGATGAGCTCTTCACCGGAGCAAAGAACTCTGCCACTGTGGGATGGAGGTACAGGAATAAATCTATTTAGAAATCCCATTGTAATATCAAGGCAGTTTTGTTTCTTTTTTGTTTTGTGCAGTACAGATAACATTTCCTGCAGTCATTAAACAGCTGAAACATTTTCTTACTTCTCTTGTTTTGTCATTTTGTAGTATAATTCTGTACAGTATTGTTCCACAATTGTCG
Source organism: Leuciscus leuciscus (assembly GCF_965113295.1). Lineage (NCBI taxonomy): Eukaryota > Metazoa > Chordata > Actinopteri > Cypriniformes > Leuciscidae > Leuciscus > Leuciscus leuciscus. Next base: position 5,712,027 of record NC_138739.1, on the reverse strand, counting down.
TTTTGATATCTGTGATTAACACAATTCCAATATTTTCTCTTTTTCTCCTACATTAGGATAGTTTTGGAGAAGATGGGCCTGTCTGGTAAAGTGACACCAGCCCAAGCAAAGAAAAAGTGGGACAATTTAAAAAAGAAATATAAAGTATGTCCATATATAGAAAATAATATTTTTGTTAGTAACAGTTAAAAAAAATCCTAGGTTTAAGCTGACATGTTTTGTGAACAGTTTAGATTTTACTTGTCTTTTAGGAATGCAAGTATCCAGGGTCAGGAGAGGGAGTGATTGGGAAGCCCACTGCTGCTACTTGGCCCTGGTTTGTCCAAATGGATGAGGTTTTAGGACAAAGGCCTTCAATTTGCCCCCCTGTCCTTATTGCCTCCATCCCTATGGACACTCCAGGGCCAAGTGCAGCAGTGAGTGACCAAGAGGAGAGAGAGGAAGAAGAGAGGGAAGGAGATAGGCAGCCAGCAGCGAAGAAGAGGAGAAGGGACAGTGACCAGGAGCTGTTAGACCTCATCAGGGAGGACATGAGGCAGCAGAGAGAGGCTGAAGAGAGGAAAGCACAGGCTGAAGAGAGGAGGGCACAGGAGAGCAGGGAGAGGATGGACAGGCTCTTCTCCATTCTGGAGCGTTTGGTCCCCAAATATTTTTTTTTTTTTTTGGGGGGGGGGGGGAGTGGGAGGGATTACATTTTTTCCATTGTTAGCTTCAGTTGTTTGAAATAAATTGTTTGAAAGAAATACTTCTCATTCATTGTATTTCTTTTTTATTTTCCATACTTTTCAAAGTAAAAGGAACATTTGTAAAGAAAATGAAGTGTATAATTATTTAATAACATTCAGAAAACAAAATTGAGGTAACAAAATTCAAGAACATACAGAAACTATTTACAGAACTATTTACAGGACAACATATTTTAACAAATCACTGCAGGATTAATCTGAGTGACCAGGTATTGGACCATTTTTATGTTTAATTACAACGGGAGTCCCTGGCAGTGTTGCTGGAGCCGCTGAAAGGATGAGAGACATGGATGGAGTGCAGCAGGGATCCGTGGCTGGTCCTCTGGTTGGCGAGTGAAACATCACAGGGTGGTCTGCAGAGAGCTTCAGGATGTCTCCTCCCATTGTCCACTACATCGTCCACCAGCAGGGTTTGCAGAGCGACTCAATCAACGGCTGTCACATCTGTAACATGCATTAATAAATATGTAAACAGGAGAAATTGAATCCAATCCTTTCATGACAAAGTACTTTTTAAATAAGATATTAAAGTTATTGTTTACTTGCTTGTTAAAGGTAGTCATGACCTGGTGGTACAACCTCCAGGGCAGACACCTGAGCACAGAGTTGGTCCCGCCACTGAGCACCGCTGACGGCCTCCATGTCAGCCTCCCCCTCATCTTCCTCCACATCGTCCTCAGGCTCATCCTCAGGTGCCAACACGTCTCCGGCACTGAGGCAGATGTTGTGGAGGATGGTGCATGCTGTCACAACCTGCAATAGCATATATAAATTTAGTATATTGTGATATTGAAAAAAAATAATTTAATATAACGCTGGCTGGTAACTTACATGAGGAACAAAGGTGTAGTGCACCTTCAGCGCTTGCAAGAAGATGGACCGGAACCTTGTCTTCATCATTCCAAAAGCACGCTCTATAATGGAGCGTGCCCTGGAATGATGGCTGTTAAAGCGCTGCGCTCCCACACCTAGCACCTGCCTCTTGTAAGGAGTGATGAGGGGGAGAGGCCGTTGGAGGCATGGATATCCTCCATCGGCCAAGATGAAATGCCCTGGAGGAGGGTAGGATGACTGAGCGTACAGTGGGCTGTGGCGGAGCACCCTGGAGTCGTGCACCGATCCAGGCCAGCCCACGTACGTATCGATGAAGCGGCCCTGATGGTCACAAACAGCCTGAAGGATTATGGATGGAAACAGTTTCCTGTTTCTGTAGCACTGACCATCAGGGCCGCTCGGAGGCTTCATGCGGATGTGACAGCCGTCGATGGCACCTGCAGCTTTGATAAAAGCTCTGTGGTGTGCCAGCCCTGCAAACCCGCGGGACACTTCTTCCAGGTGCTCCGGGGTCTTCGGGAGGAAGATGACCTTGTGGCGAATGGCCACCACCTCCTCAGTCACCCGGTGGACAATGTAGTGGACGGTGGACCGGGGCATCCCAAACACTCTTGAGACCACCCTGTAGGATGCTCCACAGGCCAACCAGAAGAGAAACACCAGGGTCTCTATTGTAGCACCCCACCCATGTCTTCTCTCCTGGTTCAGGAGGTTCTGCAACACTGCCAGAGACTCCCTGCTCAGCCGAAAGTCTGGTCGGGGATCTTCCTGGCTGAAGAAACGGTCCAAAACTGGGACACTCAGGTTAATCCTGCAGTAACGGGGTCTGGTCTGGTTAAGGAAAAGTAGAGAACAAATACATAATATAATTAGTACATTAGAATAAGTGTTTAACAGATAAAAGCATTATTCTAATTTAAGACAAATTTAAATATCAAAACTCCAATTATTTTTTAATACAATGCACATTATACATATTACATGAATAATTATATACATATTATTGATATATATATATATATATATATATATAATCTATATCATTATTTAGATAGATAGATAGATAGATAGAGTTTCTCTGACAAAACAAGCTAAAGTTTATGCTTCGGCTCAATGAATTTGTAGGGGAAATTAGCAGAATACTTAAAAACATAAATAAAAATAGGCTATAATGGCTTACCTGGATATGACTGTCTTGTAGTCTGATATAAAAAACTCTCTGACAACGAGCAAAGAAAGTATTTAATTTATTTAATTGCTTTATTTCTTCCAAAATAATTTAAATGAGGAGAATAACTTGTTTGTCCATTTTCCCGCTTCTTGCTTAGCGCTGTCACGGTTGCTAGGCGACAGGATATGAGCAACGGGTAAGGGAGGGAACTGAAAGAAGGGTAGGCTGTCCAAATTCACAAACACCGACTTCCGGGTTTTGCGGTCGTCGGAGGACCCCTCCTCCTTCAACCGGGTAGGAAGGATCCTAAGGAGGATGCAGACCCTGAATTTGGACACAGCCGATATCTTCAACTCTGCGGCTGCTGGTAAGTGGTGTTTCATTCTCAGCGAAGTGCTTTTAATGTTTGTTTACTTATTATTTTGCAAGAACGACGTGAAGAGAGCATGCAGACAGAGATGTTGTTTATATTGCTGTGTGTAGGCTGTAGAAGTAACGTTAGCTTGCTGTTTGAGTGAGACAAGTTTCAGAGGGTCTGGTCTTTTTATGTTATTTGACTAAAAACTATTATTTATACTTTAAACTATTGTTATTATTTCTACAGTATTAATTTAAAAAAAACTTAGAGTGCCTTAAATTATTATCACAACACTGGCAAGGCCTACCAGTAGCCTATCTTATGTTTTGTGTGCAGCAGCCTCTGTGAACATCTCCTCTACCAGCCTGGGCAGAATCTGCAGCTTTACAGCAGGTCAGTGAGCTAGTGAGCCAGTTCCAAACACTGTCAGCAATCTTTACATCTTGTCATGGTCACATAAAAATTGTTTAATCAGCTAATATATCTCCTATATGTTTGTTTGTCTACAGTCTCAGATCAACTCCAGCAGTATCAGCATCATCATCATCATCATCATCATCATCAGCAGCAGCAGCAGCAGCAGCAGCAGCAACAGCAAAGGCAGCAAACTCACTTAAGGACTTTAGTAAGAATTTACCAGAACAGGTATCACATTAATGTTAAAAATCTTGTAAAGTATTAATTGCTGTATTTTTTCTGTTTGCTTTGTTTTTATTTTCATTGTATAAATGTAACTCTTGTATTTTTGTAAATCAGTTTATGCCATGAAAGTAGCCACAGATGCTGACATGGCATTAAAGGAGTCATGAACTGGATTGTTTTATTATTTTATAATGTTGCCTGGGGTGCCCTTATAATGTTAGTATGATTTTTACATCAAAAATGGTCATAATTTATAAATAAAAGCCATTTTTCCAAGCCTGATTTCAGCCTCAGATTTGAACGCTCTGTTTTAAGGGGCGTGTCTGCTGTGAGACTGCAGTGCAAACGCCCACTGCTGTGATTGCTTGCATATGAAATAGCTAATAGTATTACATGAACTCTGTCGAAAACTTTTACTACGTTTTTACTATTACAGCTATCGAGATTAACAAATCGTGAAAAGTATCGTTTAAAGCATTATATTTAAATCTATTCCATCACATGAAAGGTTGCAGCATGATGAGCACTGACTGAGCAGATGACAGACAGTCTGTTGATCGCGTGAATAAAGATCTTATCATTGCAACGCAATTTTTGTAAAATGTTTAGCACAGACACCTAAGCCAGTGGGAAGGGTTGTAGGAACCGCGTCATTAAAAATGAATTTAATCCACTGGTCCCTGATAGCTTGGTCCGTTCTTGGGAGAGAAAAAAACATTTCCATGTTGATTCTGGCAGTCAACAACAGAGCAACTCACGTGTGCACCACGTTTCTGCATCTTTCACGGTCGAGTGCGTACTTCGAATCGGAATTCATGGCGGCGCTCGACTGAATATGAGGGGGAGAGGGTCAGGGCGGGCTTCCTGCAGCATAGGTCTGCGGTGTCCATATATGGTATATCCTGCACGTATTTGAGTGCGTGTGCACGTGGGCTGGTTGACGAACCCAGGGGTAAACAAACGCTTCACTTTTAAATATCGGCTTCCCGGCCAGTGTATAATCGTTAGGCAATCATAACATACATTTTTTCTCGTGGAAAAGTGAAAATTACAGGTCATGACTCCTTTAAATAAAACTATACTGTACTCTACGAAACATGGGCCACGTTGATTTTGTCCTACACAGTTTACTATTACAGCTGTTCTTTATTATTCTGTTTAACAGAGAAGAAAAATCCATCAGGTTGGGACAACTTAAGATACTTCAGTTTCTAATCCCAGAGTTATTAATAGGTGCACATACATTTTATTTTTTTTACTTTTAAACTTAAAATTAGTCTTTTCTGTTCTGTTTCTTTTTCAAACCTGCATCAATGCATTTGCTGCCGTATCGATACAGAATCATCCATATTGATATATTGCTGTATTGATATTTTGAGCACAGCCCTATTTAAAGCCTTGTTCCATGTGCCCCTTTTTATACTTTGAGCACCTGCCCCTCCAGAGGTCTCTGCACGGCCCTGTGTGCAACTATGCCATCAAACCCATGCAAATGCAAGAAAATGCTTTTTTAATAGCTGTCCACTGTAGTGACCTCTATGCATGAAAGGGTTAAAGTCGTAAAGTGAGCAGTATAAATTAAAATGAAGCGCATAGATTCGACAGGCATGTATTCATGATACTAAGCAGGGCAGCCGGTCTCGGATCCTCCTCAGCTCAACAGCGCCACACGTTCTTCCAGTGTAAATCTGTGGTGGAAAATGGAACTGCAGCGCGCTCTAATTGAGAGCCATTAGTGCAGATTTCAGACTGACCCGTTTATTTACCTTACGTAAACCTTGCTCTAGAACACGACGATATCAGTCCACTTCAGCTATGTGTATATTAGTCTGTATCAGGTCAGTAACTATTTGGCGTGTCTGTTCTCCCTATATAGAGTAGCGTATGAAATTAAAGAAAGCAAGTGAATAGCCTTACGTGAATAGCCTTTATTTACAGCAATTCTTTTATGTTTGTTATATGTGTGTTCTGAGCAAGGTTATAATCGTTAACGAAAACGAACGAAAAAACGAAAACTAGGTGAGAAAAAAACATTGTCGTTAACTGAAATAAAAATAAAAACGAGGCAATTCAAAAAACGAACTAAAACTGTAATGTGTGTTTGGCAAAACTAACTAAAATAAAATACAATTTTAGAGTTTTCGTCTTTGTCAATGTCTTTTATAGAGCAAAACACCGGCTGCCACATATTGCGTTTCATTATTCATCCTTTCCCTGCTCTCCCTCCGTCTCTCTGTCACTCACGCGTCTCTCACGCGCTCACTCACACACACACACACACACACACACACACACACACACACACACACACGCGCGCTCACACGCACACACACACACACACACACACACACACACACACACACACACACACACACAGCCCCTCCCCTTCGTGCACACACCGCGTCTCCATGAAAACGAGTGTTCGTTGAAATCAAGCAGTTTGCTAAAGGTTGGTCTCTCGTGAACACCTTTACATAATAAAAAGTGGTATAAAAGTATTTTAAATTCTGAATAATATTTTGGCTGTGTGTTAATGTCGACCCGAGAAGCGATTGCGCCTTCTTTAGAAAGTTAACTAGTTGCAAGTTTGAGGTAAAATGCAGTTGGGTTGTCGATGTCAAAACACCATAAGCTGTGATTCGAAAATTAAATAATGTTATGTCATGTTTTTACTCTTACACTGAATATTTCCTGCTTCAATCCAGATTAGTTGTATATAGGGTAAATTTAGTATAGGGTGTGAAAATTGTACAGCTGTGGGATAGGGCTGTGCGATATGACGATATCGTATGGACAATATAAAAAGTATATTGTTTCATATTATGCTCTATCGTTTATATCGTGGTGTTGCAAAAAACATTGTTTACGACAAAACTTTTTCATCATTTGGATGACTGCAATCTTACACGCAACCACGGGGACGCAAGCAGAAACGTGAATAATGGCGAGTGAAGGGGAGACAGAACCGGGTGGCTCCGAGCAGGAGAAGGACCAGCCAAGACAAACCGAGGAGCTCGTTCCTAAACGAGGGGCTACCTCTGTAGCATGGACATGGTTTGGTTAACTTTCTATATGTTTGGTTGACTATTTTATTTTGATAATGAACATGCTGCGATGTCATGTTAGCAATGCTAGAACGTGTGCGTTTTATTCTGTTTCCTCCGTTCACAGAAGAGCTTTAAGTGCGTGATGTGACATTGTTTGAATCAATCTATCCTGCAATTTTCGCTGGTTTCAAAAACAAAAAGTTGCATATTACCTGCTATTCATTTTCACTGAAATGTAGGCCTAATTGTTTGACATTTGGTGACATATACAGTAGCATATACATCCTCGGGAAAACTAACGCCAGCGCATTGCCATTGCGACATAGGCTACCTATGACTTGACAGCTGAGCACGGGCATTTCACTCACGTTGATATTGGCTATGCGTCAATATCACATTTGCACAGTAGCCTAGCCTATTATTTGAATTCATGATTGGTTGACTGCCAAATTAAAATATTTAACAGAATGATCAAATAATGTTAATAACCGGTTAATGGCCTTTTCAAATAAGTGTGTCTGAGAACGATTAAATTAGATTTTGTTTCCTTTTCTGGTTATGTTCCTGTCAAAATTTTGTTCGTTTGTTTTTGTTCATTGAACAGATTCACAGCCCTGATTGCTGCTACATTTTAAACTTGAAAGTACAATGTTTACATTTGGCATTTTATATATCAATATTTTATGTTGGGCTTTTATATTTCATTCATATTTTATATTTCTACATTCTTAATCAAACATTTGCCCTGAAGTTCTAAATAAAGGGAGAAAAATAATCACATATGAAAGAGTACATTTTTGAGTACTGTGGTGAGATCTGGTATTACTCTCACTTTCCTGAATAACCCCTGGTATCTCTGTGTCTAGGTGGTCTTTTGCTGTCAGGTCAGAATAGATATAACTCCCTCATTAGCTTGTTATAATTTATACCAGTAAATCTAGGTGTAGTCCCTACACTCCCAGGAAACAATAATAAACATCATTTACTAGACATATGAATAAAAATCATGCTTACCATCCAGCAGAACTTCTCTTGGAATCCTTGTTTTCTTTGTTTAGAAAAGGATCAATAAATTGCTCTGTCTATTGCTTTTTAGAACTGTTTGTAATAGCTGAAGTAAAAACTTAACAGTGATTGTCTTTTAGAAATAAAAATTTATTTATACAAAAGATTAAAACACTGGTTACACAAAATTAAAACTCGTAGCAAATTAAAAAGAAAATGTTACAGGTTATAAAACTTCAGCTTATTCAATCTCAACAGGGCAGTCCTGTATGAGTGAATATTACAAAGGCTAATTACCTTGATGCAGTTCAAGCAATTGGAGTAAATACGAACTTGTTCTCATCCGAGGTTTCTCAAGTTACAATAATACAGCAGAGCAAAATTAAACCAAACGAAATTCAGCTAGATTCAAACTAGAAGAGATTTGATTTCTCTCTAGGGATGCAATCGACATCAAAATCAAAAATGCAGCAACGTACAGTCAAAATGCAGTCATATTTATACGGAACTGGGTTACATTGTTCTAATACAGTTTCTTGGGTTTTTTCCAGAGGAACTCAGTCTCATGACTGAGCCTTGCAACATCAATCGTCTCTTGCTTCAGACGGGGGTTTTCGCTGATATCTCTGTTTCCCATATATGGGTATTCTTGCGTCCTTTCCGTCCTCTGCGCTTTGGACTTCTATGTATGTGTGTGCGTGCATATGTGTTTGGAAGTGTATTTGTAGGTTCGCAATACCTATTAAAATTCACAAATCCTGCTACACCCCCTCTCGAACGTACAATGGCACTTTCATGTACAATCCTCCTGTCAATTCCATCATGCTGCTCTCTAAGAAAATTCCTAGGGTAAATCACATCAAGTTCATCAATTTTAACTTTAAAAACAAATTGCGTTGGAATAATGAAGTCTAAGCAACACTCATGAAACCTATATACTAATTGACTTTCCCGATGGAAGAAACCCATCGTCACTCTCCCGTGCTGGGTCAACAGACTCTCCATGCTTCTGCGGAACCACCGCTGGGACACAGGTTTCCACCTGAACGAGTCCCGGTGTCTCGGGGCCTGATCCAATTTCACCAGATCCTCTGGGTACAGAGCCAGCTCGGAACCACTGTCCGCCAAGCTCTCGTCCAACACTCTCAGCTCCCACCGGGCTTGTGTCAGGCGGTGAAGACAAATCTAATGGATCAATCACATTTGCATAAACAATTCGCCCGTTAGCACGTGCTTGTTTAGTACAAAACCCCGAGACCACCTTATTTTTCCATAGGTAGGTCTGAATGTCAACACAGCACGTAGTCTTGGTCACACGTTCCCTGTTCCCAATTAGTAGTTCAAGTGCGTCATCTAAATCGATGATCAGCCATTTCATCGCAATGATAAATCTCATTGCATCATAGGTTAAGTAATGAGTGCAGCCTGGACCAGTAAAGTCAGCCCCTCGATCATAAAAAGCAAATGTTTTCATTTCGGCCATGTAATAACCCTTGGAAAGTATACATGATTGACAGAAGTTCTTAAACTCAAAACAATCCCGTTTGTATGCTTCAATTTTCAACGGGTAACATTTAACCTCTAAACATTCATCACACACTTTATACATCCCACATCCGTTGGCAAGTCTCCTGTCTCCTGGACCCTATAGCAATAACACAGAATAAAACAATCGCAAATCAACTGTTGTTATTACCTCTTAGGCACAGTAACCCCAAAATTCACATAAAATACTAAGTAACCACATATAAAACTTAATATTTCCCTTTTTATCTTCAATAAAAATAAAAGAAAATACAAACACAGATTAATAAATCAAATCAAAAAAAAAAATTGAAATAATCTAAAATCATGTAAAATGGCACTAAATTGCCTTTCTGTAACTTTCATTTGAAATTATAAACGAAAGAGAATAAACCAAAAAAAAAAAAAAAAAATTCATAATAATTAATTTCTTTTTTTTTTTTTTTTTCAAATAATAATAATGAACATAAAACAAAATTATCATCGTGAAAAAAAAATTAATAATAAAAAAAAAATTCCATTTTTTTTTTTTCAACTTGTCTGCCAAAGCAAGACAAAATCATAAGATCAGATCAACTTAAAACAAGATCATAATTAGGAATCATTTCCCCTATATTGTCGATCATCCATGCAAGAAAGTAAACAAAATAAAATGGTGATTGATCAATAAATCAAAGCAAAAATCAACTCAAAGTAAATGAACCCCTAATCCTATATGGTCTATAGAACCAACAACTTATTTTCTACATCTGTCTAAAAATTTAAACATTAATGAATAATCATTGATCCCAACCAGGATACCCAGAAAAAATAACTTTGGTTCGTTCACTTTTTTGGAAGTCCCCGCCATTAATAAAACAATAAAATAAAGTACCGCTAGCTTAATCACTAGTGGTCTTAAAACTGTATTCCTCCTATAGCTAATGATAACCAAAAACGTGTAGGTAAGGAATGCCAGTCCCAAACCAACATATTTAAGCCAAATCATTTTAATATAGCACTGTGTCAAGTTATACACAGCGATGGCCACGGCAAATATCATAACTGCGATAATTCCCTTAAAGCCAAAAATTTTAATATAACGAGAACTTCGAAGTAATTGGGAAATTAAAATTAACACTAATGAAAAGTCATCAAGAACATTATATAAGGTCAGGCTTAAGCACATCAAGACTATTTGTTCTGGCATGCGACTGGTCAATATTCCAGTAAGCCAATAGGAAATCAACCAAAAATTTACAGAGATAATACTCACAATCTCCTTTGGAGATTCGTCGCAACGCCATGTAGAATTGGTGCTATTGCCTGCCATCATCCCAAGTACTATTTCTCAAAAATTTTGAATTGAAAAGGCCCGAGGTTCCGTCTGCAACCGTCAAGTTCTGTAATCTTGTCACTCCCACAGACCTCCTTATAGCCCCTCTCGCTATACAGGTCACACCTCCGTCTCCAGCTCACTTGCTGTTTGAGGAAGTTAGGCCTTCCTGCTCCTCACTGGTTTTTGCTGAAACAGACACTTTCGAAAGTTTCCTGCACACCAGCCCCAGTTTTGTCGATTTAAACACCATTACTAATATGACAATTATTACTATGATAATTGTTAAGCAGATAATCACTATTTTTATGTAGTATCCATATTGTACTATTAGGTCCCAAACAGAGACCGCAAAATCCTTCACATTATCTACAACCCATAAAATAGCTTTTTTCTGAATTTTCCAATATACCGTAAAAATATCCCCCCTATTCGGTTTAATTAATTGGGCACTTAGATCCGCTACGTACACCCATGCCGGTCCAACGGAAAAACCCTCGATAAAATCATCGATTGGAAAGAAAAATCCTTTTAATTCAGATTCGCTATTAACCAGCCTGGCTAGAGCGCATTTTTTCATGACCTGATTCTGTGCAATCATCATCAATGGAGCCGCACTAGTTATAGAACTAATGTCGTACCACGCTTTAGCGCTACCCGCCGTCGTAGCTCCAATTCTCATTAGATCTTTAAAAGTACAAAATATATGTTCTTCCTCATGCATCCAAGATATATTAGGACTAAACCTTGTTCCTGGAGTTTTGACCTTCCATGAGTCAAACATCTCAGAGCTACAATACTGCTCTTTACCTGGGAACCATAAATATTTGACATCCTCATCTCGTCTAAATTCAAACCTGCCTAAACCAAAATTCCATGAACTGGATCTAATCTTTTCTTGATCATTATCCAAAATCTCCGGCCTCAGGCTATTTCGTGAGAACGGTTGAGATGTTTTAATATCAAATTTTGACGAGGCCATCATGACTCTATAATTACCATGTCTCAGTTCCGATGGTTTCATCATTGGTATGTAATATTTAGTACTCCAATAACCATGCGCTATATTGTGACTGTTCAGTCCCACAGTTCTATTATGTCTATAGTAAAATGTTATTGGGAATATGTCTTCATTAGCTTTCTGATTATTAAATGACCTCCACGTTATCGTATGATTACTGGTCTTATCTAGGCCCATCGCAACCGGAAAAACGTCCCATTCTCTGTATAAAAAGTTCGATAGGCCAATCCACCTCAAAGTCCCCTTATTACTTGCATCACTATGGTTCTTCCAGATGCCTTGATTGGTATGGGTTACTCGGAGAACACTAGACCAGCCCATACAATACAGAACAATAGCCGATCTATATTGCTGTTCAGTAATATTATTTAAAATATATTCCATAATACCCGAATGGTTCGCCAGCTCTAACGACAATCCAGGCCTAGGGCTATAATTTAAAGTCACTGGATGGAGTCTACTGCCTCCTACCCCGTTTGCCCACAAGGTGTCATTAATGGTCCATGTCATACGTTGACCTTCTGCTTTCACCATGTCATGATCTGGGTCCTGTAATCCCATCCATTCATGCCACAGCTTAATAATGTTAGCACCATGCTGCTCAAAAACTTTATCATCCCATATCGAGGTGTCATTCAAATAACACACCCATGCAGATGTCGTCTCATAAGCAGACATACAATGTTTATCAATGTCATACCAAAACTGATTCTCAGGTATATCACTTAGGAATATATTTTTCTTCAGAAACGGACATTTCTTGTGATTTTCGCACATTTCAATGGGCATAATGAGCTTCTCACATGTCACCCATTCTAATTCCACATAAGCTGGTTTAGGTCTATTTTTGTATATACCAATTATCAATACATACGGGTTTAGGCCCTTAGGCCAATAGCCTTTTTGCACTGGGTTCCGATTATCCATATTATTCCATGTATTCTTACTTATCAAATATTTAGAGCCGTCTGAAGCGGATCTTCCACTCCGCCCTCTGCTCTTTCTTTTATCATTTATTGTCATGGCAATAGATTTTTCAGAACTATCCTTTCCCAGCCAAGATCTCTTCACTATTGGGACAACAGTTTTAGTCAAACAATCCCAATCATCCATTTTCGTGATCTGTAGAATTGGACTATTCCACAATCTATATACAACCATGGTAGACGTCAAATTAAAGACATCCGAAAGATTATACTTAAGGCCCTGTAATTTGACATGTGTCTGATTATATCCTTTCAAGTAATTCCATCGTAACCTAGTTTTATTATTAACACTCTTGTTTCCATAAATCTTAGGTCCTTTTGTGGCACTCCTACGCTTAGTACCTGTGCAGTTCCAGAATGACTTGTCTATATCTTTTATAAATCCTTTAAACATATTCTTTATCATTTTTGGACCATATATAGTACCATCAAAATTCACAGTTTGATTGTAACATATTTTTGGTACAAGTTTCTCAACAACAGAACAGGAGGCTACTCCTACCTCATTTGTTTGATTTTCTACTGTGATTCCAAAACCAACTATAAGGAGACATACTACCAGAACCATCTGTAGGGCTAACAGGAACAGTCCTACTTCACTTCGAATACGAAGTAACTCCTGATACTTCCTCCTTAGTCCGCTTCCTCGTTTCACCATACTGTTGCTGAAAAACACAAAAAGATATAGATGCACAAAAAAACCTCCTAAGCTTTCCCTATCTGCCCTTTTAGCCATGCGGACATTCTGCTCAGTTTGTTAGGCTTTTTGATGTTCATCCTTTCAACTTTAACCCCCTCTATTGATTTGCCTATGCCTAGGTAATCAGAGGTGGTGGTGATAAAAACTTTCACCTGCCAAAATTCGCTTTTCCTTTGTGAATCAAGCTTAACTTTAATTCTAACTGTCCCCAAGAAGGTCTGTTGTGACCTTGCTCTGACAGTCAACGAGGTTTCCCTTACAAAATGACTATATTCTCTAGGCATATATATAGGAAATTCCTCCTGAAAGGACATTTTGGTCATCAATTCAACAAGTAAGTCATGCACATTTGATTCCTTATACATTCCTTCCTCTTTAAACTGAATTGAGCAACCATTGTCATAAAATGGATCCCTCACCACCGTTTTCCAACGGTTCAGGTCAGTATCCCTTGACAGCGTTTTATCCAAAACACTATTTTTCAACAATGGATCAGAATCCAATGGCATTGGGCCACCAGAACTTAACAGCCTTTCCCAAAGGAAGGCTTTCTCTGTATTACAGACCAAAGCCAAGGGATTCACTTCCCAGTTATTCATAATTTTATCATCAATTAAGCAGCCTAGACTTGTCTCAGTTTTTCTAGACTGCCAAACTTCCTTTAAACTGGTAATTTTTAACCATCGTTTTCTTAACATTAACTTGCACCTTGGACACTTATTCAGTTGTCCTTGGTCGTCTAGAGTACATTTACACTCTTGACCTCTGAGACTCAACTGTATCTTACAGTCTATGCATGTTTTACAACCACAATTTCCCGTGGTTAATTCATATTGCCAGACTGACCAACGTTGTCTGGACAACCGGCACGATCCACAAATGCTTACATCTCCCAGTGAACAAGATCCTACGGACCTGTCCGAACAAAACCATTTTGGTAAGATAGTCATTTGACTTCTAAGCCAATGCTGACTTTCTCTGACCTCCCTAGGTCCTTCCCAGAGGAGTTGACAAACATCCTGTTTGCCACAGATCACACAGTCAGTAGGTTTCCTTCGGGTTGTTGCAGTTCCTGTAACACAGTCTTTATGCCATATCTTTACTAAGAAAGAGTCACTAAAGTCTTTACACACTACAACAGTGCCCTCTGCTGGACACTTAGCGTCCGTCTGGAAACTTACTTTTGGCCTGTATACCTTACTCATGTTCAATAAATTAATCTTTGCTTTTCACAAGCTTTCTGATGGACCAAATCCCGTTAGCTTCTAATCTAACAGTAGTATTTGAAGTTAATTCAACTACTTTATCCTCAGTCCCCGTTTTGCTACGGAAACGTCCCTGTTTTTGCTTTAATAAGATAAATACTTTATCTCCTACCGTGAACGGGTTTTTGCTTGTGTCGGCTGGTTCACAAGTTCTATTGGTCTTCGTGACCCTATAATTAAGGAAATGGGTGCATTCATTAATTAAAGTATCCCACTCACCTAGGCCTTGATTCTTGACAAACCACTGTTTAGCCGATTTGATAGCCCGTTCCGCGCAGCCATTGCTGCACGATTCATACTTAACCGACTTAATTAAAGTAATACCCTGCTCTTTGCAGAAGGTCTCTACTTCACGACCGGTTAAATTATGCGCATTATCCCCTCTCAGACGTTGTGGCGTTCCACGGTATCTAATCCAAGTCTTTAGGCTGTCTACTACAACTGCACTTGTTGCTTGCTGACATGGATAAAGTTGTATAAAGTTAGAGCAATTGTCCACAATAATTAAGAAATAAACGTTCTTCCTCTTTGTCTTCGGAAAAAGAGGCCCAGCGAAGTCTGCACTTATTTCAACATTCTCCTTATCAGTTTTGATTTTTCCAAAATCATGATATATACTGGTCATCACTTTCCTACAATCAGGACAGTTAAGCTTAATCTTTTGATAATTAGTTTTCAAGTTCTGAATGTGTAGGCCCATCTGCTGACAGTATTTCGCAAGATATGTTGTTGAAGGGTGAAACAGCTCATCATGCAGTTTCTGCAGCAAGTCCCCTTCACTCTGTTTAGTAATCGCACGTATGCGTATGTATTGGTCAATTTCCTTATTTCCAACTGCTGCAGGCGTTGTCTGAACTGTGTGGCTTGATTGATGCAATACTTTAGGTTTCACAACCTTGTAATTTTCACTTATGCTCTTCCACAATTCTGCCTGTGCTAACGGTTTGCCTTTAGCGTTATTGAAACTATTAAGTTCCCACCTATCCAGGTGTTCAATTAATCCTAAATACGTGTATTCGCTATCTGTGATTAATAAACACTTAACGTGATTATTAGTTCTCATGTGCGATAACGCCTTAGCAACTGCAGTAACTTCAGCTTCCTGAGCACTTTTGTCATCCTCTAACCTTCCCTTTTCTCTGTGGATTATTTTACCTCTCAATTTCACCAGAAAACCCCACCACGTTTGTCCTTTCTCTGAGCTTCCGTCAGTAAAGTAGCACAAATGTGCTGGGTTAATCAAAGTCTTTTTCTCCTTTTTCGGAGTTTTTTCATGTCTAAATTCTATCTGATTGTCACTGATTAATTTAGTCCATTTTGACCAGGTAAAAGTGTGAACACGCTTATTTTCATTCACTAAATTCTTCGCTTCCCTGGCCAATAATTCAATACCTTCACTTTTGGCAATGACTATTATAGATCGTTCTGCAGCCAATGATTTAATGATTAGCAAATTTCTCGCTACCGTGGCTAATATATCTACTGCAGACAAATTCTCTTGTTTCCTCTGAGTAGTTGGTTTTTCATGAGAGATAAACATCACTGGGCTTTTACTATTACCTTCATTGAATAACACAACTTCCATTTCTTCGGGTGTGTTATCAATTTTGACTATAAGGTTTTTGTCAGGATCTCTTCTGATGATCCTCCCAGAATTTAAAGCCATTTCTATGATTTCACATTTGATTTTCTCAAGGTTTTCGTTCCACTTAAAATCTTCTCCTGAAGTGGCTTTATACAGCAGTTTTGCTTTAGCACTATAACCAGGTATTAAATCTCTTACAAAATTTAATCTTCCTAAGAGACTTTGTAATTCTCTCAAGTTCGTTATAGTTTTATTTTTTAATTCAATAAATTTTTCCTGGGTTGATTTAGCTATACCTCGGTCCTCACCTGATATTTCAAACCCTAGGAAGTCAACCTTTTCTTTTCCCAACTCTAATTTCTTCAAGTTCAAAAGAAAACCTGCATCTGTCAGTCTTTTTAACGTTTCTGCCAACACCTTCATATGTTCGTCCACTGTCTGAGTGGCTATTAAAACGTCGTCAACATAAACCGTAATCGGCAATTCCTGTAAAATCTCTAGAATCGAAGCCTGAAAAACGTTTGGAGCATTGCGTAATCCCTGAGCTAAACGGTTGAAGACGAATTGTCTGCCCTCATAGGTAAAGGCGGTCCGCCCTCGACTTTCCTTTGCTAATGGTATTGACCAAAAACCATTAGCTAAGTCGATTTTAGACAATATCTTGCCACCATTCAAACCGTTTGTCGCGTCCCGTGCATTTATTAAATACCTGGTATCCGGTACCGTTAATTTATTCAAAGCCTTGTAGTTACAAACTAAACGCCAAGAACCATCCCCCTTGGCCACGCCCTGAATCGGGGAATTAGTAGGACAATTTTCTCCTATACTTATTACCCCTTTTTCCAATAATTCATTTATTGTTACTCCTATTTCTTTATATGCTGCTTTATTTAGAGGGTATTGCCTCTGTGGTGCTGGAATTCCACCTACAATGGTATGTTCATATTTGTCGGACAATTTTCCGCAATCATTTTTGCTTTTTGCATAATGATTTTTATATTTTTCCAACAATTTTCTCAGCTCTACCTTTGGTAATAGGGTCTCGTTTATAACCCTATTCATTTCTGACTCCAGGTCGACCGGTTTAAGCCATCTAATTATTTTGTCAGAATCAGTAATCTTTTCATTCATCTCTTTAATAAGAATGGCATCCTTTAGACACATCAAATTCGAGCTGTCTAATATGCAATGTAAACCCTGCCAATAATACCTATCTCTGGTTACTGGCTTCATTTCATTACTAAAACCAAAAACCCGGTATTTTCCTTTTAACTTAACTGCCCCTTCGGGTAATTTTGTTACTGTCGTTACCTCAGCTCCCGTATCTAAAAGAAATCTGATACCATTATAATTAATAAAAAATTCTTGGTCTTTTGATTCTTCCACTAAACTAGAGGCAATGGTCGCTTTTCCTGGAGCTCTTATGTCCTATTGTTTTTTCTCTCTCTCTGTTCTATTGGTTTTGACAGTGCGTGTCCTTTCTTGTCTTGGTTCTGCTTTTTTGTTCCTCTTTTCGATATGGGCTTTTCTCTGTTCTTCGTTCATTTTTGCCCAGTCTTCTGGTTCAATATATTTGTTATTTCTTTCTGGCTTTCTATTCTGCACTTTTCTGGTCTGTGGTTTAAATTTCTTATCTATACTCCTCGTAAAATCATTTCTCTGAGGTTTCATTTTATTCCCCTCACTGGATTTTGGGTTAAACTTCTTGAAATCAGTCTTTGGTTTGACCCTAACCCCCTCTGCTGGTCTGCTTTTGAATTGACCTTGTGTTTCTTTCAACTTCTTCCTTCTTTTGCATTCTCTGTCATATCTGGCTGCAAATTTAGATAGCTCTGTCCAATCAGTCTCTGATCCCCAACTTGCTATCACCTGGCAGCCCGGCAGTTCAGGAGCTAGTTTCTTCAATTTAGCTACCATTTCCAGCTCGGTCCAGCCTTCGCTGGCTTTATAAGAAATATAAGGCCACAGACCTGTAGCTTTTACTGATTCTACTTCTTCTCTAAATTCCTCTTCCTCATCTGTCCCTAAGACTTGTGCATGATGGGCATTTAGGATTTCTAGCTTTAAAGATAATCCTGTATGGAATTTAATCATTTGCTCTATCAGTGATTTAGTAGCATTTATGGATTTTCCTAAATCAGCTACCATTTTTGCTTTTAGCATTTTATCATCCTTTGCACCTGGAAATCTCATATTCTGTAACATCTGAATTGTAGTAATGCCATCACCCTTGGCCTGTCTCGATGGACCACGCCTGGGCTTAGGAGTCGTTTCTTTTTTAGATGTCCCCTCTTTTCTTTCTCTTTCCTGCCGTGCAACGGCCGCTACTAGAGACAGATCTATCTGTGTGCTAATCAGAGAGGGCACTTCCTGACTGTCACTCTCCCCCTCTGTGTCAGACTCTGACCTCTCAGACTCAGACACAGAATCAGAAGGTTCCTCTTTTTTAATCTCCCTTTGCTCATATTTCTCATTACTATCCTTTTTGATAGTTCTTTTATTTAAGTTATCGCCCTGATTTGACTTTTGTTGTTTTCTGGGCGCTTTTTCTTTATTAGGTGGTGCTTCCTGGTGTGTGGCTTCTCTGAGTTTCCACACATCATTAACTGTTGGTTCCTGTTTTTCTTTTTTCTGTTCGCCTAATAACAAGTAACACAAGATTTTTGCATGCAGTCTAGCTGTTCTGCCAGCATATCTAATTTTGCCTTAGAACTAGTTCCGGGCATATCCAGAATTTCATCTGGAGTAGGTCCGCAAGCTAGTTTCACTATTTTCTGCATCGCTCCCTTTACAGCTGATAACTGTGAATCTCTGGGAGCAAAAATGAGACCAGGACATGTCAAAAATGTTCTTCCTCCCAGCCTGTCATGTTCTCTCTGATGAGAGCTACTTCGCCTCTCGCGAGATTGACTTCTAGATTTTTTGTAATTAACAATCTTTCTTCGAGGTATTTCCTCATCCTCAGTATACTCTGAACTCGAGCTTCCTTCTGACTCTTCATCTACTTTTATTTGATATCTTTCTTTGTTTTTTCTATCTGTAGATGTTTTATAGGGCCTAAAACCTGTCTTTTCTTTTTCCCATGTTTCTTCCCCTGTTATCAGGGGACTGAATCCGGCTAATATATTTTTACGTTTAGGAATAGCTCCCGTCTCTACCGTCGTCATGTCAAAGTTTAAACCTACATGACCATAGTCACTTCCAGCCGCTCCCTCCCTGTCAGTGTATTCTGAAGGGGTGGGGGAGTCAGCCGTGATTAAAGCGTCTGGGTCAGGAACACCGTTCCTGGTAACTCTTATGTCGGTCCCTTTAATTATTGGTACAGTAATATCACTATCCCCAATTTCAACGGTAACCTTTTTACTTCTACTTTTATGGCCTACTACCTGGACTAATTTACTTAATCCAGCTTCATTAGAAGTATATAATGTATCATCAGTAGCCAGTAGTTCCTCATTACCTACTAGCCCTGCATCTTTTAATTTTTTATTTAATTGGTCTTGCGATAGCAAAGTAATATTGGTTATTTTTTCCATGACTGTGTGAATCTGTACACTCCTCTGAGGCTCTTTTTTGGTAACAATCTCTTTATATGAGGTTTCTAGTTTAGGTACTCTATGGTCCTACAGCGCTGCCTCTGAGATCTCTTGTTACCTCTGTCGTGCCCAACCAACAATCTTATCTCAGGCGTCCCCGAGATATTTACTGAGGTTAGGAGGAAATAACTGTTTCAGTAACTTCCTCAAAGCACTAAGGAGACATTGTTTTGCATTTGGATTTAGCCGTTGTCTTAGTTTTTCGAAAACTATTGTTCCCTTAGGTTCTTGTGGGTTTTATTGGGCAATTAGACATTGACCCAATCCCGGACGAGCCCCCATGTGGTGAGATCTGGTATTACTCTCACTTTCCTGAATAACCCCTGGTATCTCTGTGTCTAGGTGGTCTTTTGCTGTCAGGTCAGAATAGATATAACTCCCTCATTAGCTTGTTATAATTTATACCAGTAAATCTAGGTGTAGTCCCTACACTCCCAGGAAACAATAATAAACATCATTTACTAGACATATGAATAAAAATCATGCTTACCATCCAGCAGAACTTCTCTTGGAATCCTTGTTTTCTTTGTTTAGAAAAGGATCAATAAATTGCTCTGTCTATTGCTTTTTAGAACTGTTTGTAATAGCTGAAGTAAAAACTTAACAGTGATTGTCTTTTAGAAATAAAAATTTATTTATACAAAAGATTAAAACACTGGTTACACAAAATTAAAACTCGTAGCAAATTAAAAAGAAAATGTTACAGGTTATAAAACTTCAGCTTATTCAATCTCAACAGGGCAGTCCTGTATGAGTGAATATTACAAAGGCTAATTACCTTGATGCAGTTCAAGCAATTGGAGTAAATACGAACTTGTTCTCATCCGAGGTTTCTCAAGTTACAATAATACAGCAGAGCAAAATTAAACCAAACGAAATTCAGCTAGATTCAAACTAGAAGAGATTTGATTTCTCTCTAGGGATGCAATCGACATCAAAATCAAAAATGCAGCAACGTACAGTCAAAATGCAGTCATATTTATACGGAACTGGGTTACATTGTTCTAATACAGTTTCTTGGGTTTTTTCCAGAGGAACTCAGTCTCATGACTGAGCCTTGCAACATCAATCGTCTCTTGCTTCAGACGGGGGTTTTCGCTGATATCTCTGTTTCCCATATATGGGTATTCTTGCGTCCTTTCCGTCCTCTGCGCTTTGGACTTCTATGTATGTGTGTGCGTGCATATGTGTTTGGAAGTGTATTTGTAGGTTCGCAATACCTATTAAAATTCACAAATCCTGCTACAGTACATATTTATATTCTATACTCTATATATATATATATACATATACTATTCTTTTAGTTTATATATATATTAAAAGAAAGTATTTTCCATGTGGTAAATATTTAAACTATTAATTGATTGAATTTACAGAAAAGGTACTATATCGTGATATATATCGTTATCGTGATATGAGATTTTGGTCATATCGCCCAGCCCTACTGTGGGATATGGGTTTTTTCTCAGATTGAGCTCCACTTGTGGCTCAAAAATGGGTTGAACACAAACTGTTCATGTATGTCTTCTTCAGTCTGTTGGCTATTTAGGTTTTTTCCTGGCACACGTCACTTACACATTTTGCACTTACTGCGGAGTCTTGTGTAGCCTAGACGGTTTACATATTTGTGCCCAAATGTACATTATATGTAGGCTACTGGTGTAATTGTTGAATACATATTTCTAAAATGATATGATGATATGATATGAGTTATTATTACACAATACTTTTTCTGACCTTTTTGAATTTTGCCCCTGACATATAAAACAAATTACAAAAAAAAAGGACAAACTAACACTAAAACTAATCAAAACTAAACTAAAACTAAGCATTTTCAAAAAATAAAAGCTAAACTAAACTAGCAAATGCATTTTAAAAACCAATTGAAACTAAACTGAGTTTGAAAACAAAAAGTCAAAACGAAATAAAAATAAAAACTAATGAAAAATGCAAAACTATAATAACCTTTGTTCTGAGAATAAACATGACTTTGTTTTCCTCACTGGAGTTAGGCCACACAACTTGCAATTTTCTAAAACAACATTCGGACGCAATAAATACTATATAATGGCATTTCTATGTGTTTGTCTTGTGTAAAGTCTGTCAATCATCATTAGAGCGCCACCCTCAGGCGGAATAACACAAGGACATTAGAATTCTGCCAAAAGTGTGTTTCTGATGTGTTCAGCGATTAGGATATAAAGCTTACAAAGTGTTTATCATAAACTAAGACCCGGAATCTGCCCTACCTAAATTTACAGCCAGGAGCCGCTACTGGTTTGTGCTGTTGCAAAATATTATTAATTTCACAGTTAAATGATTAAATGTATTTTAGTGAAGCTTCATTAAAACAACATCAAGTGATTTTAAAGCTTTAATCTGTGAAAAACTCTGTTTTCAGGAGTGTTTAGAGTTAATGGTGTTTGGCTAGTGTCAGTGAAAGAGGGAGATTCAATCACTCTAAACTCTGACACCAGGGACGGACTGACAATCTGTGCGTTCTGGAAAAGTCCAGAACGGCCGTCCAACCGAGGGCCGTCGGCAGAAAAAAAAAAGTCTAATAAAGCAATATGAACAGCCAACAGCAGGGGCACTAATATGATCACTTATATATGCTACGTGTAAAAAAACAACTGAGGAAGAAGAGTCGGCCTATAGCCACTGACAGAAAGTTAGTTTTATAAGGCTTAGCTGCTACCTATAGGCCTGGCCAACTGCACTTTTAAATTTGCTTACATTATATTTGAATAGTTAAGTGATAGTATAGCAGTGGTCTCCAACCTGGCGCCTGTGAGTTGCCCGCTAAACACATTCTATAAATAGCCCCAACTTGCCAATAGCGATCCACTGTAAATCGGGGCTCCAGACTTCGACTAAATGGTATAATTGTGCGACCTTTTCAACTAAACTTTTCAATTTGCACTTTTGCCTCTACAAAATTACCCAACTCTCTTTGATTATACGCTGTCATTTGCGCCGGTATGAGAAACATCAAACGGCAAACGTTCAAAAAGCGGAACAAAACTTGTTTGATCTGAGCAGCGCAGAGCATTATCAGCTCGGCCCAAATAACAGCGATCGCGACCAAAGCTGATCTCGATCAGGCAAACATTATTACACAGAGCTGCGCAGTCCACTGAGAAGCATTTCAATTCAGCGCAGAATTCTCTATCTTGTTGAAGATTTTATTATTTATGAAAAATGTATGGAGAAAGATGTTTGGCTCGATTGCTCCTCCAGGAGTGTGGTGGCATAATTTCAGTCATTGAAAATAAGAATGAGTGATTTAATTTAGTCACTAAGGTAGTATAACGGAGGGGACTGGATTTTGAAACTACACTCTGGAAAACGATAGTGAATGTGGGGCTTAAATAAGCCCCAGAGGAGGGAATGTTGAAGATTTTATTATTTAGAAAATAAGTAATTTAACAATTTTTTGTACACTATTATTTC
Organism: Leuciscus leuciscus; assembly: GCF_965113295.1. NCBI lineage: Eukaryota > Metazoa > Chordata > Actinopteri > Cypriniformes > Leuciscidae > Leuciscus > Leuciscus leuciscus. The sequence continues at coordinate 5,688,779 of NC_138739.1, read as the reverse complement.
CTTTCTGTCTGTGTATGACTTTGGGTGACTTTGGAACCTGAGAGATGTGTGGTTACAGCAGAGAATTCTATTTCAGTAATGTCACATGGTACAAAACTATTTCTCAACATACCTATAGAATGTATTACCATATTTGGGAGAAGGATGTAGGTATACGTTTGCTGGACAATCTTTCTAGAGGGTCTCTCTGCAGGTGCAGAGGGGCACTCGGCTTTGTTTTGTTAATAAAGTCTAATATTTCTGGTATCAAAGATCTCCGAAGTCATTCCCTGAAAATAATTAAACCACAACAAATGGCGCCCAACGTGGGGCTTGGCTCAGGAGCTGAAGAAGCCACGAAGGGATCGCTGGTGACTGACACAGACAACAGTGGCCGCTGTACTTTGAGGTGAGCAGTTTTGCTTTTGAATAAGGTATGTGTTAGTCACCAGTGGCCCGGATGTGGTAAGAAAAAGCTTCTCCAAATTTAAAGAACTTAAAAACTGAGATGTTTGATACCAGAAATAATTGCATGCATTGTCTTTGTAAATGTCAAGTAGTTGGTACTAGCGTGGGGGAGCTCCCGATAGTGTTTGCCAGTACTTGTTTAATCCTGAGAGGATTCTATAACTACTGGTACTGCTGATTTAGCGCTAAGAGTTTTGACGTACGTACGTAAAGTTCTGTGTTTGTTCATCAAGAGGGCCTTGAAGGATGATGAGCAAAAAGCATGCACACAGAGGGTTTGAATTTATTGATAAGGATATCAATTATTGATCTGTGGGTTCTTGTAAGTGGGCCTTGAGGATACAAGAATAGCATGAACACAGAAGAAGTTAGGTCTTATTTCACTCTGTTGTGTTGAGGAAGTGAATCACAGAGGTTTATGGAATAAGTTCAGTTATATGTACTTGTCAAGTGGGCCTTGATGGATGACAAGCGTACTGATATAAGGATATCAGTTATTGATGTTTTATACCTGTAAGTGGGCATTGATTGATACAGGTGTAGTTTAGCTTATATAGATGGTTGATCTGCAGACATTTGTAATGTATTGTTCAGATCTGACAGAGTAGAGAAAAAAAGAGTGTGTGAGATCATGTTGGTGTGCCTGTAGGATCCTGTGTGACTGTGGCTGTGGTTGAAAATAAGTGACCTCTGACCCTGGTTGCTTGAAGGGACAGAGAACGTGTGAATGACCAGTGAATGAAGGGGACTGAAATGGTGTGTATTAAGAAAGAAAACTAAAGGAAAACAATTGTTCCAAGATATTAACTATAAAGAATATTGTATAAAATAAGTTAAAATAATAAAATTTATATTTAATCAATAAATGTAATGATATATTAACAGATGAATATAAATAAGATTGCACGTGCTTAATATATATTATATCTGAAGACGTCTAAAATTTGTATCTCATTATCCCTGAAGACAGAGTGGAAAAAGTATTCCATTGCAGATAAATACGTTTGTGTTAAGAGAAAAATAACTGGTGCAGTGCTGAAGGTTAACAAGATTGAGTGACCAAGAACAGTCATAAATATTTTACAGAAATCTTAAAATCTTAGAAATGGGATTTGTGAATTGAGAGTAAATAATAAGAGGAATTTCTTGATGTTTGTTGAGAAACATACTAGATTATTGTGAACACAGCATGCAAATATAGTAGAAAGATTGAAGTCTGATTTTATGATAGGGAAAATTATTCAACTGTATTATTCTCAGATAATCAAAGTTAGAGTTATTGCTGATATTGCTTTTTCTGGCAATGAAGAACTGCTTACTAATAGAATGGGGAACTGCTATTGTCAACCAGTGAGATTTTTTATATAAAAAGAAATAGTGAAAAGATGCAGGTTAAAAAGTGGAATGTGATAAAGAACTAATAGCTTATATGTAAAAGTTTAATTTGATTCATGCAGATCTCTGAGTGTTCAAATTGCAGATGGCTTCAGTGTCCGGTGGAAGCAACAAGAGGGCAAAGGGCAAAGACGCAAATGCAGAGAGAAGAAGAGGAAGTGGGTGAGGGGTTCTCAGCTCCCCTCCTGAAGTTGACCAATCAAAAAGACCCAGAAAGACTGAATTAAGACTGGAAAAGGTGAAACTTTCACTTGAGACTTTTCCTGAGGACAAAGAGAAATACTGAGATGCAAAACTGGCAGGATCGATAAAAAGCCCAAACTAAGAAGAGGCAGAGAAACAACAGAGCCTATTCTCCACTCTGCAATGGCCTTTGAGTGACGGCTGGCAAAACACGTAGAGCGACAGCCAAGCTAAAAACAGCAGAACAGACCCTTACGGGGCACCACAGGTGTGACAAAACCTATGAACACTCTAGAGACTGCTTCACATTTGGTTAATTATTATATTAACATTATTCATTCTGATTATTCACTGGTCTCATAGCAATTCTTTATATTCTCTGCTAAACTAACCCTCTCTGCTTTTTCAGTAGGTACAAGTCCAGCTCTATAAGAAAAAGAAAATACAGAGAAGTGGGTGCTCAACTCACCAAATAGTTAAAACTGAGGCTGGATTTGGTATAGTGAGGGCTATTATATTAGACATATTGGGCAAAGAAAAAGATAGACACAAAATGTCAAAGAATTATTATTTTTGTTTGCAAAACCATGATACTGGTCACTCCATCTTGTTTTAATAATTTTCTAGAGATAGATTGGAGAAGAAAAAATTATGAAATCAAAAATGCTGTCAAAACTGGGATAATGAGATGGAAATGTTGTTGGCCATGGATCCAAGATTAGGTAGAGATCTCCAATTTTCTTCTTAAAGCAGCTCATGAGCAAAAACAAAAAGAATATGATAAAGTAGACCAAACAAATGACAAAATGCATTTGAGAAATTATAATTGGCTGTCTTACTCTCAACTGCACCATACTAAGGCCTATTATTCTGAAATATTTAATCTATTAGAGTTTGAAAAAAGAAAAAAGGGTTTATAACAACGGTGTTAAACTAAACATTAAGATCACTGACACTTCTGAATAGTGTTTGCGTAGCTGTGTGTGACGTTGTCCGTCAGACCTTTGGAATTCCACAGCTAAATTTACAAGTTCCGCATATAGAGCACAACCTGCGGAAGAAGAATGTGTGATGGCCAAATGAGTGACTGAGTATGAATGAGTGAGAGATGGTGTACACCAAGGCAAATCCATTATTTTGCCTACAGCTGTATCTAAATTTGATATGTGGGCCCACAGGGCATATTCTGCCCAATAATGACCATGGATGGATTTGGTTAATTTCCTGGTCGAAACTGTAGTGGCAATAGAAAAAAAAAAAAAAAAAAAAAAAATGTGTAAAAAATAAAATAAAACAGTACTGCATTTTGCGCAGCGCCTAACACATCTGACTTTCCTTTCAGAATATCATGATGGAGAATAACACATCTGATTTTCTTTTCAGCATATCATGAAGGAGCTGACGTTTTGTCAAAAGTATGAAATATTGTCTTTTAGTAAAGTGGGTTGAGTGTTGTCTAAGATGCCTGATAAATTGTGTGCTAACAGTGGGACTCAAAACAATGAGATAACTGAGCTGAATTGACTAATTGTAAAAAGTAATATAGGGGGTAAGACCCCAGAAGGGGACAGAACACCACTCAGCCCACATGATCATTTTACAGGTGACAGCAAGAAGGACACTGGGCCAGATGAGCAGATGATTTAATATGTTGTTGTCACTAACTGAACTAACAGAAATAATGAAGGTTTCATTCACAGATGAGAACAGTTCAGTTCCAGGAAGGTTACTAAGATGATTCAAACAAAAAGAACCAGTGACTGCTTTGTCATCTCAGAAAAGGCTTGTGCATTGATCAGCAAACTGACATTTGAGTCAATACCTCTCAACTTAAAATACACCAAACGACTCCAGTAACCCCCCACAACAGGAAGTGAGGGTTCAAGGACATGCTGGCAATGATCTTCCCTTGCCAATGAAAGTAAATTAAAAAGCCAATTACAACAACACACAATGATCAACATGAATGGAAAAAGAAGACAAACGACAAGAAGAACTTTAAATGAAAATTTGCAGAATGTGGAAAGCTCACAAAAAGTTGTGTAAAGAAGAGAGAATCAACAGAGATGAGTACAAGTTCAAAGTCAACATCAACCAAACTTTATTTAAAGGTAATGTTAAAGCCCTTGAATATACTAGTAGCAACTTAATAATAACCCCACCAGAAGGAAAAATATTGAATTAAAGAATATATCAAAAACAACGTAGAAAAGAAATTATAAATGATTTAAAAAGAAACAAAATAATGAATAAGCGACTAATTCAAGTAATTGTAATAGCACAGTAAGAATTAAGACAAGTCATGAAGGAAAATACAACTAGAACTAAATGACATTTAAAAAAAAAAAAAAAAAAAAAAAATTCATAAATGGTAATCAAAAAAAATTAAAGGAAATTAAAAGGCTAAAGAATAAGAAAAATAAAAGGCATTTCTGGCAATTTTTGACTACACATATGAAATCTGTGCCAAAAATAAAGGTAAAAAAGGAACAGTGACACAAATAGGCCATATATCAGTACCAGAAGGGCTAATAAAACACCTGGTAATGGATTATATGAGCAAGATAGAGAAAGGTAAAGGCAATGAAATCAGCAGAGGAGGGTCAGGAGAAGTAATTAAATATTCCCAGAGAAGTATTCCTTAGATTTTAAATTCTATCAGAAATAAGTTTAGATAATGGGACAGCAGTCATTCCAGAGAAATTGAAGATTAAAATTATTTGTGTGCAGAAACTTAAATTATAGAAAGGAAGTTTTAAGTTATAATGCTTTATGTTTGAAATGATTAAGATTAAAATTAGATATACAGAAAAAGAAATGTACGTACAATGAATATGTAAGATAGTATAAAAAGTTATTTTTGAGAGTTATTTTTTCTAATTGTCTAATGAGTTTATTGAATGACTTGTATGAAGTAAATGTAACATTGCTCTTAAAGCTTTCTTAGTTTGAGTGATTACATGTGACATAATTAAGTTTATTCATGATAGTTAATTTAGAAATTAGTAGAAAGGAAGAAAAGGTATTCAGTTAAGGTATGCTTGAACTGAGGAGTTAAAATGAGAAGAAGCTGCAACACGTGACAATAAACATTTTAAAAATGGTATTTATTGTTTAAATTTGGTAATAAAGTAGACAGAATTTGAAATGTAAAACGTTATAACGAAGCATATTGCGATTGAATGGATAGAAGGTGCACTACAATGTTATGTTTGTTCATCAACTAAAAATTACTGACTAAAAGATTGATTCTTCAAATTTAAGAATTGATATTCCTTCATAAAAATAAGAAGCGAATAAAAATGAGAGGAAGTAATTTTTCCCCAGCCCTATTTTAAATCAAAGTTGATATGGATTATGCAAAATTAAAAAGCAAACTAAACCAATGATTTTACTATAATTGTTACGGACTGCTCCGAGACTTGAAGGTTGGGATCCAAATGCAGCTTTTAGTAAACAGAGTAATCCAAAGAACAGGCAAGGGTCATACACAGGCAGGCAGTCAAAACAAAGAAACAAACAAAGAAACAAAACAGGCAGGGACCAGAGGCAAGAGAGTAATCCAGGGACCAGAGGCAAGAGAGTAATCCAGGGAACAGGGCAAGATATCCAAAACCAAAATACAAGAAACCAGGGAAAACGCTCAGAGATGCAGTGAAACACTTAACAAAACTTCGCAGTGAGTGATGGGGTGAACCAGGCTTATATGGGGTGAACTAAACAAGAAGATGAGATACAGGTGAATGTGATAATGAGTGCTGATGAGTCCAGGCAGAGAATGATGGGAGATGTAGTCTGTGAGTGAACATGAGAGTCAAGTGTGGAGTGCCCTCTGGTGGCTCTCGAGGGCACTCCAGCTGGTTATCGTTACATAGCCCCTCCCCAAAGAGCGGCTCTGTGCTGGGCAGGACCAGCGGCGAAGAGGGCTCTGTGCTGGATGGAACCAGCGATGAAGAGGGCTCTGTGCTGGATGGGACCAGCGGTGAAGAAGGCTCTGTGCTGGACGGGACCAGCGGTGAAGACTCTAGCTTGGCGGGCATGCCGCTTGCTGTCTCAGGCGCGGCGGGCATGATGCTCTCAGTCTCAGGGGCGGCGGGCATGACGCATACTGCCTTGGCTTCGGCAGATCTGGCGTGAAGTGCGGGCTCGGCTGGACTGGCGTGAAGTGCAGGCTCGGCTGGACTGGCGTGAAGTGCAGGCTCGGCTGGACTGGCGTGAAGCGCAGGCTCGGCTGGACTGGCGTGAAGCGCAGGCTCGGCAGGGCTGACGAGGAGAAGCTCAGGCTGAGGGGATACTGCGGGCTCACGAAGCTCCTCCTCTACCCCGCCCACAGTAAACGATGATCCGCTTAACAAAAGGGCCAGATCAATATAGTGCTCCAAAGTCTCGTGAGGATCATGCAAGGGCATGAATGAACTGAGCGGTTCAGATAGCCCTCCCCGAAAAAAGATCTTAAGGCATTCTGTGTTCATTGAGGTGAGATTTGCCAGTTCAATAAACTCCTCGACATACCTCTCAATCGGCCGATTCCCCTGACGGAGACGCAGGATTTGTACTGCTATATCTGATGGCATCGCTGCTGGATCTAGGTATGGCGAAGTTTTCTGTTACGGACTGCTCCGAGACTTGAAGGTTGGGATCCAAATGCAGCTTTTAGTAAACAGAGTAATCCAAAGAACAGGCAAGGGTCATACACAGGCAGGCAGTCAAAACAAAGAAACAAACAAAGAAACAAAACAGGCAGGGACCAGAGGCAAGAGAGTAATCCAGGGACCAGAGGCAAGAGAGTAATCCAGGGACCAGAGGCAAGAGAGTAATCCAGGGAACAGGGCAAGATATCCAAAACCAAAATACAAGAAACCAGGGAAAACGCTCAGAGATGCAGTGAAACACTTAACAAAACTTCGCAGTGAGTGATGGGGTGAACCAGGCTTATATGGGGTGAACTAAACAAGAAGATGAGATACAGGTGAATGTGATAATGAGTGCTGATGAGTCCAGGCAGAGAATGATGGGAGATGTAGTCTGTGAGTGAACATGAGAGTCAAGTGTGGAGTGCCCTCTGGTGGCTCTCGAGGGCACTCCAGCTGGTTATCGTTACAATAATCAGCAGAGATTTATTATAATGATTTGTCTTTATTATAATGAAAACATTACATGAAAAAAGTAGAATGACTTGTGTTTGGAGAAAAAATAGCAAATACGATTGAGTCAAAAAGTTAAGGAAAACTTGATTTAAAGATTAAGGAATGTTTTCTGAAGTTGCAATATTGAAAGGGGGTTATTATTCTGTTGTGTACTTTCCATATCAAGAAGATAATGAAAACTAATTTTAGAGGGCAAATAAATCATATATTATTAAGATTGGGTTTATAAACCAAATTGAGATTTATAATCATTGGACGTTGATGGAAGTACCTCGAATAAGGATGAAGAAGATAATGAATAAGCCAGATCCTCGGTGTCTGGGTCAAAGAGAATATCTACACCGCAGAAGAACTTTATAGTATAAGGGATTTTTATGTTTGACATATTATACATAACTGTGACAATAACAGACAATGCTGAACCAATTTCATCAACACACTTGTAACAATGTTTGATGTTTGATTAGGGAGGATTTGAGTCTTTTACTTTCTCCATTGAAAGAAAAACAACTGAAAGAAAGAAAAATGTATGGAGAAAGATGTTTGGCTCGATTGCTCCTCCAGGAGTGTGGTGGCATAATTTCAGTCATTGAAAATAAGAATGAGTGATTTAATTTAGTCACTAAGGTAGTATAACGGAGGGGACTGGATTTTGAAACTACACTCTGGAAAACGATAGTGAATGTGGGGCTTAAATAAGCCCCAGAGGAGGGAATGTTGAAGATTTTATTATTTAGAAAATAAGTAATTTAACTATTTTTTGTACACTATTATTTCCTTTCTGTCTGTGTATGTCTTTGGGTGACTTTGGAACCTGAGAGCTGTGTGGTTACAGCAGAGAATTCTATTTCAGTAATGTCACATGGTACAAAACTATTTCTCAAAATACCTATAGAATGTATTACCATATTTGGGAGAAGGATGTAGGTATATACGTTTGCTGGACAATCTTACAGCGGGGTCTCTCTGCAGGGTCTTTCTGCAGGTGCAGAGGGGCACTCGGCTTTGTTTGTTAATAAAGTCTAATATTTCTGGTATCAAAGATCTCCGAAGTCATTCCCTGAAAATAATTAAACCACAACAATCTCTATTATAAACCCACAGATGACATTGTGATTTAAAGCCAGCTGAAACAGCGCTGATATTCTCAACATTTGACGCAAAAAACAGACGAAACATTGTTCCAAGAACAAACCAGTCAGAAGACATTTCACTCCACAAACTTTTTGGCAGAAATGTGCCTGTATATATTCATATTAAAAATGCTGTTATATTAATATAGTCATGTATAAATGTATTAAATGTAATGCAGTAATGTTTTTGTTTAGAAGTTATGCCAGTTTATTTATTTTTGCATTTATATTTATACTAAATGTTTGGGCTCCTGTTTTTGATTACACATACAATAGGTTTATAGAAAATTAACAAAAAAATAAAAAAAATATTTTCATAATTTTTCAGGAATTGTTGATTTTTTTTCCTTTTTTTTAAAGGCTTGTAAGTCTGAACCAGAATATCAAGATATTTTATTATTTTGCATGTGATGGTGAAAAGTAAAAAAGCTTCACCATGTTATATGTATAATAAATATTTGAGTATAACAAACAAAAATCCCTTCTAGATTATTTTATCCCTTGAGGTAGCCCTCGCACACACAAAGGTTGGAGACCCCTGGTATATAGAAACTATATGTTTTATAATTCCAAGTTTGTGTAATTTGGGGTTTCTGTGGCCAATGACATTTCATCATTTGTATTTTATGGCATTGTACTTTTTTTTTTTTTGAAGGCTGAGGCTTCATTAATAAACACAACCCCAATAATCATCATTGGTTTTGAGATGTTACTTGCTTGTCTGATAGGCTACAGTATTGTGGCATAGTATCAGGACATCCTGGCTATCGTCTGTAGCGCACGGCTAGAGGCGAATGGCCGGATGATGGGCCTATTTGGGAGAAAGTCCAGGGCTGTTTTTTAGCCCCAGTCCGTCCCTGTCTGACACTGAAATGATGGATGATGATCTGATCCAGTGGAAGTTTGGATATAACATCACTTTAATAGCTGATAAACGGGCCGACAGAATCACTGTATATGATGATGTTCTTGATGGGAGATTCAGAGACAGACTGAAGCTGGACAATCAAACTGGATCTCTGACCATCACAAACACCACAATGAAACATGCTGGATATTATAAAATACTGACCAACAGTGCAAGAAAGAGTTTCGATCTCACAGTCTCTGGTGAGTTAAATATTTATTTCACCTGTTTTATGTTTTAATCAGCACAGAAATACAAGTATTATTCCAAACTCCATTTTGCTTTTGTTGTTTGATGATATTCACTTCCAATTTAAACTTCAAACTATTTATTTTAGTAAACCATATCAAATGAAATAAATAAAAATAAAAATAAAAACTGTTTCTGTTTGTTATGTGTTTTGTGAGACAGTAGTGAAGGAAATATCAGTAAATAAGGGAAATTTTGTCACTCTACACAATGATCTTACTGAAATGAAGGATGACGATCGGATTCAGTGGAGTTTTGAATATAGACCTGTAATCGCTGAAGTCAATAAACGGCCCGACAGAATCACTGTATATGATGATGTTCTTGATGGGAGATTCAGAGACAGACTGAAGCTGGACGATCAAACTGGATCTCTGACCATCACAAACACCACAACTGAACATTCTGGAGTTTATGAACTTGACATCAACTATATGAAGATGATTTTCATTCTCACTTTCTACGGTGAGTTAAATTTCATTTGATATTCAAACAATCAAAAAGCATATAAGAAATGTTCACAGATGTTTGATTTACTTACAAGTTGTTCCATTAAGTTTGCTCCGGTCGCTTGCGAGTGTCCGCCAATGTTGAATGGATTATTCTGATAACGTTGGTTAGAGCAACTGTGACGTAGTACTGTTCGGGTTTACAGTGTATTTAACATAGACTGTAAAAAAAGATGGACGACGCCCCTTCGCTCTCTTCCATTGATGAGAACTGAAGCCGCCAGTGTCCCGAGATATGGCGCTGACATATTGGAACTTAATTGAGTCTGCGCAGTAGCGATTTCGGGACCAGACCTGCGCAGTCGTGAGCAGGAAGTAAAACCGCGAAATCAACGCTCCGCCCTCACTCTCGCAGAACGCACTCAGGGAGAGTGGATTCTGCACACTTTTTAAAAAATTGATTGCAGTACGACAAAAGGCTTGTTAAAATGAAGTAAATACAATCTCCTCAGTCCTCCGAAGATCCCGAAAAAAATGTCCGTTGGTGCTTCAGTCACTACTTCGCTCTGAGAACCTGTCAATCACAGCTGTCAATCATGACGTTACACCACCGCATCACGTAACTAACTAAAAAACTACTTTTTTTTTAAACAGACACTTGAACTTACATCAGCGTGATAAAAACGACAACAAATGAAAGAAACCACCTTTGGAAAAAAGATATTCGAAGTGTAATTAAATTGTTTAGTTGGTCTCACGTCCCGTTGAATAACACGGGGAGGCGGGGCTTATGACTTATACTAGGACCAGTCACCGGGGGGCGATCGAGACGTTTTGGCTTCACGTTTAAGGGCTTGTGCGGCACGCTTGGTATTTAATCATGGCGGTAACACCCGAAATATGGGCGGGCTTCCCACACTATATAAGGTGGAGCTTGAACGTCATTCATTCAGAAACTTTTCCTTCAGTCAACCTTCTGCAAGAAGCCTATCATCAAGCAAGACTTATTATGATCTACACGCTGCAGTGGACAACGTCTTCTCATCCCTTGCTGTGTTCTGGGGAGCCTTAAGGATGAGGATAAGGATGGCCATTCGCAATTGCTGGGCATGAGACGTGACAAGTCAAGTCACCTTTATTTATATAGCGCTTTTTACAATACAGTGTTTCAAAGCAGCTTTACAGCGATAACAGGAAAATAATGCAACAAAGTTTGTTTCTAGAAGAAAATAGCATCACAGTCCAGCTTAAGTAAGTTCAGTGATGGCTTATTTTTGTTGTAAAAAAAAGTTGTATTAATTTAGTTAATTTATAGCTGCTCTGGAGAAAACCGTGATGTCATCGTCCAGCTCAGTTCAGTTCTCATATAATGGTGTCAATGCAGGCAGATCAATAATATTGTTGAATATTAAATTGAATGTCCTCAACTAAGCAAGCCAAAGGCGAAAAAAGGCGACAAAGCCGAAATAGGCGACAGTGGCAAGCCTTGGGAGAAACCAGGCTCAGTTGGGGGTCCACAGAAAGTACTGCCACTGCCAGACAGTAGAGGACACCGCACCATAATGAGCACGAGCATATCAACCTTGTGAAGAACTATCTACGATCGACAATACGTTTACATGCAAACAAACAATCCATTAGTAAACGGATTGACGGCTCAATCGGACAGAAAAGCCTTCATCTAAACACCTTAATCTATCGGGGTGGTTTATTCTTTTTCTAATCCAATCGAGAGCACATGTAAACACTTGATCGTACTGAAAACCGAAACTGAAAGGACTGCGCATGTGCAATGGCATATGTCATGCAGAACAAGCTGTTCTTCCTGTTAATAAAGTGTCATATGAGTTTCCTGTCGTTCTAAAATTCTCCTTTCACTCAGTGTCTGTGAAGTGGAGCTGGACAACGTCCCACCAGTCTTTGTTCTTTCGGATTCGCATCCACAGATGACTGGTTTTGGGCGCGGGGAAGGGCATTTTACTGCGTGATAATAAAATGACTACATCGTGTGTCTTCTGTCTGGGGGATCGGATTGCCCCCACTGCGGAGATATGAGTCTCTCGGGCCTCTTGTGGGCATCGTACAAGGCGAACTTAGAACTGAATCGAAAGGGAACGTCTCCAGTTACTCACATAACTTCCCTAAGACTAAGGAACGATACATTGCATATACTGCTGTGTCACCTAGCTCGGGATCTTGCAATATCAAGTTGCTTCAGTCAAAAATTTTTATGAATGACGTTCAAGTGCCACCTTGTATAGTGGTGGAAGCCCCCCCCCCATATTTTGCGCTCTTGAATTAAGGCTTCTGTAGTATTTGGAGGAAGGGGTTTCCCCATTAGCATTAGCAAACGCAATATCTCGTTCCCTCGTCTCAGGGAACTGAGGTTACGTGAGTAACCATAGATGTTTCACTTATTTTAGTTTTTCAAGCTTTAAAGTTGATCTAAAGAAGTATTTGATCATGATTAATTAGTTAAAATTACTAATTAGCATTTGATTTTACATCAATAGCATCTAGGTTTATGTTTAACTTTCTATATCAAGTTGTTTAAATGCTTTACTTTTGATGTTAAAGTTTATTGACTGAGCTGATCTCAGTTTGATGTTTTTATTTCTCAGACTCTGAGACCAACTGTTGTGGTCCTACTGAAGCTGTGATCCGATTGGTCCTCTCTGCTCTGGTGGGCGTGGCTACTGTCATTATTGTGGTTTATGAGATCAGATCCAGAAGAGCTGAAAAAGATCAAGCACAAATTCAAACATCAGGTACCTAATTGATGTAATTTCTCAAAAACCGATTTTTCATATATTTTTGTGAGTTTTAATCATTTATGCCTTTATATGTTTATCTTTTTCAGAAAGTATTGAAATCTAAAGCAGAACACTGAACTTCAAGTGTGTTCTTGTTCCTCTAGTGTTTTTGTCATAAATACTGATGATTATTTGTGCTTGTGCTCTCTCTTTCAGTGTCAGATTTTAAAAAATCCAATTTGAAAGGCATTTTTTGTTTCTATTTCTTTACAAGACACAGATATCAATTTACTACAACTGCTTTATATTTACTCTATGTGTTTGCTTGCCTTTAGCAATACAACTTTCTCACTCTAAAGTTCAAGAGTCTCTCCATGTTTTCTTACATTTATTATGTCAAGCGCCCCTTGGAGGAATAGTAATTTTATGTAAGTAATCAGTGTGCTGTATTGTGTGCATTCCTGTTATCTCGGAACTGAGGTTACGTTAGTAACCGACTGAACGTACTATCTATACGGTTCACTCATAATGCGTCACTAGACCCAGTCCAATTGCTCTGCTTATAATCGCGTAACGGCAGTAGTTCAAAGGCCTTGGCCCAGGACGCTTGAATAAAGGCCCAGAGGGCACCAAAGCTAGGTAGGGCGAGGTAATCACCCAACATTAAGAGACTCAGACCATATGCCGGAACCACAAGGAAGGAATCTGGTGGGTTAAGCTCATGTAGAGGTCAAAGCCCAGCTACACATATAGGAGAGCAGGGACGTACATGTTATAAAATCTGCCGAAGGTGGACAGCGAGGACCAGTCGGCCGCCGCACAGATGTTGACAATAGACACTCTGCTGGACCATGCCCAGGATGAGCCTCTGGTGGAATGTGCTTTTATTCTGATGGGGAGCACCTTAGGTACTTAGCCATGTCTTGGTTTGAAGATGACTTTGCCATCGTTAGGCCCAAACTCAAGGCAAGAAGCACTCACAGAGAGTGTTTGCAAGTCGCCCATTTGCTTGAACAATGAGAGGGCTGGCAGGAGGGCGGTTTTTAGAGAAAGGGGCAACAGTTTGGCTGAGTGGAAGGGGTGCGACTCTTGTTGAGGAGCTCTTGAAGGAAAGACAGTACCAGTGAAATGTCACAGGATGTCAGGTCTTCAATCCGGGCGGCGCACCAGCCGGAGAAAACAGACCACGTAAGGGTGTAGAGGCATCTATTGGACAGGGGTCTAGTCACAGAAATAGTGTTTAGCCCTCGCGGAGAGGACCATAAGCTCCCGTCGAGAGGCCAGAGGTGAAGGGCCCACAACTCTGGTTGGGGGTGCCAGATCATTCCTTTTGCTCCAGTCTGCCCGGCACATGAGCCGCTCTCAGCAAACAGAGGTTGAGTCGTGCCCATAATAGGCATCTGGATAGCTTTACAGAGGCCTCGATCTGAGTCCACCTTGGTGGTTTATGTAGGACACCACTGCCATGTTGTCCGAGCGGACTAAGACATGGTGTCCTCTCAGGTCTGGCAGGAAGGTTCTGAGGGCCAGAAAGACTGCCAGCATTTCCAGGAAGTTGATGTGCAGCCGCTTCAACGCGCTCGACCAGGAGACTGAAGTGGGCCTGCCTTTGCACAAAGCTCCCAATACCCTTTTTGGGGGCATCTGTTGAAACCACCTTCCTTCTCGAGACCCTTCCCAGGTCCACATCAGATTGGAACCGATGAGGAAGTGCGTGGAGCCAGAGACAGTCCGAATGGAGGGACTGTAGGGTGATAAGCCACCCCTTTGAACACGAATCTCAAGAATGGTCTGTGATGGGGGGCTATCTGGATATGAAAAACCAATCCCCTTGGCACACTTGCGAGCGGATTTGTTTCAATGTTATCATCTTGAACGCTCATTTCATAAAGGCGTGGTTCAGATGCCTGAGATCGAGGATGGGCCTGAGGCCGCCATCCTTCTTTGGCACGAGGAAGTATCAGCTGTAAAAGCCTAACTCGCTGTGCACTGGAAGAACAGCTTCTATAGCTCCTTTCCCCAGTAAATTCATCACTTCAGTGGGGAGGACGTGAGCCACATTGCTCCTTATAAATGTGGAAACCTCGCCCCTGAGGCGGGGAGTCCTGCAAGCGAATTGCAGCGAGTAACCTCATTTGATTATGTTCAAAACCATACTTGACACCCCAGAGATGGATTCCCAAGCCTCAGCACAGTGGCTAAGGAATGAAGTGGTTCGAGCGACAGGCCGCTGTGCAGAAAACTGGCACTCGAGATAACTGGAAGGGGTAATTTGCTCTCTTATAGAGTATGTTTGTTTTTTTATTTTGTTTGCTATAACAGCGGTCAGTTGCATGGGAGCGTGAACTTGAAAGGGCCCCAATGCTTGCAAAAAACACATTGCTTCCAACACCCTGAACTGAACGAGGTTTGGAAGGCAAACTCAAGGCTGTTTAGGGAGTGGTCTGGCCACGACAAGACTTAGTTTACTCCTCTTCTTTCCTGAAGGATCAGGAAGGCTTCTGAGGCGAAGGATCCAGCTTTATCTTAGACCGGGGACCTTGGCACTTAAGAAAGGGGTAGCGCTTGTCTGCGTCCTCGGTCTCCGTTAGGTTGAGCCATAAGTGACGTTCCAGCACCACATAGCTAGCTGTAGTTTTAGTGGCTTGCAGGGCCAAGTCAGTCTAGCTATGCAGTTCCCTTTCAAGGGAACTCCCGTTGCGTCGAAACTGACGCTATGGGAACGCTTTGCGTGATGACGTCTTGAAGCACATGTAAAATCAGTCCAATGGTGTGGCGGAACGTCAGAGGCGGGTGACGTCACGTACCAGGAAGCTATAAAAGCCGGCCCGAAACAGAAAACGAAAGCTTTCTGAGTCTTCAGTTGCGCTCTGTGTTGAATCTGTCCTTGTTATTTGGTGTTGTCTGTCTATATTATATATATATATATTCAGTATGGCGAGCAAGCAGCAGTTTAGAGTGTGTGTCCATCCCTGCCCGCGTTATTTAACGGGAGGTGATACTCACACTCTTTGTGTTGTTTGTTTGGGTGAGGAGCATGCCCAGTCAGCACTCGAGGGTGGTGACTGTGTGCATTGCGAGGCGCTTCCATTGCGTACGCTCCGATCCCGCTTGGCTCGGTTCAATCCCGATCACGTTCCCCAGGGCTTGGGTCCCGCCGCTGCCGAGGCACGGCGTCGATCTCAGACCTGGGGTTCACAAATGGATTTATCAGTGGATGTTGAGACGGGCTCTGCCTTATCTCAACATCCTTCTGATAGATCCAGTGCCTCTCATCAGGGTGTGGAAGCACGCGCTGCGGTTTCTTCCCCCCCGATGGAGGCACCAATACTGCAATTGTCCAGCTCTGAGGAGTTGGACGTTGTTAGTATTGAAGCTGAGTCTGAGGATTCGCCACCTCAGTCTCACGCTTTTGAGGAATTGCTCGATGTTGTCACTAGAGCAGTTCACAGATTATCTATTGAGTGGCCAGAGGATAGGCAGGACGTTCGTTCGAAAAGTAAGCTCGACGAACGCTTCCTGCCATCTCGTACACAGCCTCAGCGAAGAAGCCTTCCGTTTTTCCCCGATCTCCACACCGAGGTGTCGAAATCGTGGGGAAAACCGGTTTCATACAGAGTGTATGCACCACAAACATCCCACTATTCTTCCATTCACAAATATAAAGAATATGGTTATGGGGAGATGCCGAAGGTGGAAGAGACGCTCGCGAGCTATCTCTCTCCAGCAACGGCATCTTCCCTGAAAGCTCCTTCACTTCCCTCTAAGCCAGTAAAATTCACATCATCTCTGGTTCATAAATCGTATGCAGCCGCTGGTCAAGCTGCAGCGTGTCTTCATACGATGTCTATTATGCAAGCCTATCAGGCAGAATTATTGGGGGATTTAGAGGAGGGCGGGGGAATTGGTCCTGACACAGTGGCTGAACTACGCAGAGCCACAGATCTGTCTCTCAGGGCCACCAAGGAGACCGCTAAATCAATCGGGCGGTCTATGGCAGCCCTGGTGGCCACTGAGAGGCACCTGTGGCTCAATTTGAGCGATATAAAAGAGAAAGAAAAGCACGTTCTCTTAGATGCTCCGGTTTCCACTGTTGGTTTATTTGGTGATGCAGTAAACAGTGCGGTAGCTAAATCTCAGGAAGCTGCTAAACAGGCAGCTGCATTACAAAAACTTCTCCCCCGCCGTTCTTTCATTGAGGCTGCTGAGCGGGAGCAGCCTCACTCCTCTAAAAAGAGCGCTGAACATCGTGCCACTCAAAAACAGAGTGTGTCCTCTCGTGCTCCCCCACAAAAATCTCGGGGACACGGAGGGCGCTCTCAAACCCAGCAGTCTTCGAGGGGTAAAACGGATCTGCGGACCGTTATTACCGCCAAGAAGGCTGCGGGGAAAAAAGTCCTGATGTCTGAGGGCTCAGGACAAATGAGGGTACCCCCCCCCCCGAAGCAGAGCGGTTAACACCTCTTTTCACGGTGCCCGTCTCTCTTCGGTGCCCTCAGGGGACCGTTCTGCCAACCCTGCCACCTCTGGTGTTACAGGGCGCAGCGGTCTCCGGCGAGCACATATCTCAAGGTCCACCCGGAAACGTAGTGGCCTCGGGATGCCCGCCCCCTCTGAGGAGGGTGCTAGAGCAGTCTGTTTGGTCGTTCCCTGCCGGTGCGCCGTTACAGGGCGACGAATCGACTACTCAACAGCAGGAGAAAAATACGGTGCCGTCTCTCTTCGGTGCCCTTAGGGGACCGTTCTGCCAACCCTGCCGCCTCCGGTGTTACAGGGCGCAGCGGTCTCCGGCGAGCACATATCTCAAGGTCCACCCGGAAACGTAGTGGCCTCGGGATGCCCGCCCCCTCTGAGGAGGGTGCTGGAGCAGTCTGTTTGGTGGTTCCCTGCCGGTGCGCCGTTACAGGGCGACGAACCGACTACTCAACAGCAACAAAATCCAGAAACCAGTCTCGAGAGATTGGTACCTCTAGTAGAATCTTTGACAGCGTGGAAGCTACTGTCAAATGTTTCTCGTTGGGTCCTGCAGACCGTGGAAAAAGGGTATTAGATACAATTCTATTAACGCCCACCGCGGTTTATGGGGGTCCTGCCCACAGTGGTGGGCCCCGAGCAGGTTCTGGTTATGGAACAGGAAGTAAACACTCTGTTAGAGAAAGGGGCCATATAATATGTACCCCCCTCCAACAGGGAAACCGGGTTTTACAGCCGGTACTTCATAGTTCCAAAAAAGGACGGGGGATTGCGTCCCATTTTAGATCTTCGAGTTCAAAATGTTAACCTTGAGACAAATCGTGCCACAGATCAGGTCCGAGGACTGGTTTGTCACGATAGACCTCAAGGACGCATATTTCCATCCGTCCGTGTCATTGGAAGTTCCTGAGGTTTGCTTTCGGGGGCAAAGCATACCAATATCGAGTTCTTCCATTCGGCCTGGCTTTATCACCCCGCACTTTCACCAAATGCGTGGATGCAGCTCTGGCGCCTCTGCGCCTCCGGGGTATTCGCATCACGAACTACATCGACGATTGGTTGATTTTAGCTCAGTCGCATTAGATGGCGGTTCAACATCGAGATGTTGTTCTCGCCCATATGAAAGAGTTGGGGTTACGGCTGAACGCCAAGAAGAGTGTGCTTTCTCCATTTTAGAGGACCACTTTTTTAGGCGTGGTTTGGGATTCAGTTTCGATGCAGGCGCGCCTGTCATCGCCACGCTTCGATTCCATCCTGGCAGCTGTGAGAAGTGTAAAGCTAGGCCAGCTACTCACTGTCAAACAGTTCCAGAGACTGTTGGGTCTCATGGCAGCAGCTTCCAACGGGATACCTTTTGGACTGCTGCACATGAGGCCCCTGCAGTGGTGGCTCAGGACCAGAGGGTTTTTCCCCGAGGGGCAAACCATTTCGCACAATCAAGGTCACGCGGTGATGCCTACGTGCCTTGGTTATGTGGAAGAAACCTTGGTTCCTGTCCCAGGGCCCAGTGCTGGGAGCTCCTTGTCGTCGCAAACTGCTAACGACGGATGCTTCCCTCACGGGTTGGGGAGCGATCCTGAGGGTCGCTCATCTCAAGGTCTGTGGGAAGACCATCATCGTTCCTGGCATTCTATAGCCTAGAGATGTTAGCTGTCTTCCGGGCTCTGAGGAGCTTTATCACAGGTCTCAGGGGACACCATGTGTAGTACACAACACGTCGGTAGTCGCCTATATCAAGGGGGTTTGCGCTGGCATGCCATATCCTCTTGTGGTCCCAGGGGAAGTTGCTGTCACTCAAGGCAGCCTACATCCCCGGGGTCCAGAATATAGGAGCAGACACTCTGTCGAGACAGGGGCCGAGGCCCGGGGAATGGTGGCTCCACCCCCGAGGTAGTGGAGCTGATATGGAAATTATAAGTGGATCTGTTTGCGTTTCGAGAGACGTCTCACTGTCCACTTTGGTTCTCCTTCACGCATCCAGCTCCTCTTGGACTGGATGCTATGGTACAGACGTGGCCGAGGCTACGTCTGTACGCCTTTCCCCCAGTTGCTCTGCTCCCGGGAGTTCTGGAAAGAGTTCGCAGGGACCGGGTTTGCCTGCTTTTTATAGCCCCGCGCTGGCCGGGCAGAGTATGGTTTCCCGATCTTGTGTCCCTCCTCGACGGGCATCCTCTGGAGCTACCCGTCAGGAGGGACCTTCTGTCCCAAGCAGGGGGCTCGATTTTTCACCCCCGACCAGAACTGTGGAACCTGTGGGCTTGGCCTCTGAGGGGGCCCAGCTCATAGAGTCAGGTCTCTCAACTGAGGTTGTTGAGACCATTCTACAGTCCAGAGCTCCCTCCACGAGGAAACTTTATGCCCTGAACTGAAGAGTATTCACCTCTTTGTGTAGTGACGGTCGGTTGGATCCAGTCAACTGCCCGATTGGTACAGTTCTGGAGTTCCTGCAGGACCGGTTCACTGCAGGTCTGACCCCGTCCACTTTAAAGGTTTATGTGGCGGCCGTAGGTGCTTACCACAGTCCTTTGGGTGGAATGTCTGTGGGGAAAGACCCTTTGGTATCTCGTTTCCCTCGTGGCACTTGGAGGTCCTCCTCCCTTTCGAAATCGGACCAGGAGGCGAATAATTTGCTTTGCCCTGTTCGGGCGTTAGACGCGTATGTCCACAGAGCTGCCCTGTGGCGTAAAAGTGACTTTTGCTCCCCTAACAAGGGAGGTCCAGTGTCTAAGCAAAGGATGAGCAAGTGGGTGGTTGAGACTATCTCACTGGCTTATGAGGCGGCTGGACAGCCTTCTCCTTTGGCTGTCCGGTCGCTCTCTACTAGGAGTATGGCGGCCTCTAAGGCCCTTATATCAGGAGTATCGTTACAGGACGTCTGTGATGCGGCAGGCTGGTCCTCACCGCACACCTTCGTCAGGTTCTACTCTCTGGATTTAGACTCTACTCCAGGGTCTCATGTTTTGTCTTCTTAGTGCTGCTCACATGATTACACACAGGACAGACATTTGTAGCTATGGAGGCGTTGGTATAGACCAGGGGTCGGCAACCCAAAATGTTTAAAGAGCCATATTGGACCCGAAAAAAAATAAAAAATCTGTCTGGAGCCGCAAAAAATTAAAAGCCTTATATAAGCCTTATAATGAAGGCAACACATGCTGTAAGTGTCTATATTAGCTTTATTAGCCCCCTAGTATCAAAATGATAAGTAGCCTACAAATACATAATGAGCATTCATGATTAAATGTTTATTTTCCCTGCAGCGCATCCTGGAGAGAATGACGCACCACGTGACTACTCTGCTGTACGATGGTGCTTTAAAGGGTAACTAAACCCTAAACCAACTTTTTTTAGTTAATGATCTGTAAGAATGGGGCTTTATTAGTGCTGTTCATTGATTCAAGTAGTTTTTTTTACATTTGTGTTTAAAGTGTTTTAATTTTACAAAATATGGTGTAAAAACGTCTGAGTGCTGCCCTCTTCAGGTTGAACAGTGGCTACTGCAGTTGAATTTTCCTATTGGAAGTTGTGGTACCCTCTGACATCAGAGGGTACCAGCTAACCACGCCCTTGCCTGCAGAGAGATATGTCACAGATGCACGCCCCCTCTCCACTGGGCTCTGCCTACTTTTCCAGCATTTTTCAAATATTGCCAGTGGGTGGAGTCAGGCTCTGACCAGGGGTTTAGTTACCCTTTAAGTTTAACTTCCATTATAATTTTAATGTATTACGTTTTATTTATTTGTGTATTATTTTTACAACGTGGAAAAACTTTAAACCTTTCACACGTAAGTTTAAAATATTTTTAAAAGTTTTTCAAGGCGACCGTTATTTAGAATGTGTCACTTTATGGTTTCCAAGGTGACGCGTCATTTCGTGTCACGTGACACACCGCAGCAACAACAGAGCTGAATGAATGATGATCTGCTTTTATGTCATTTTTCCTTTTTTATTCAAAATTTTCACAAATTTGTTAGATATGGCATGAAATATCTGATATTCCGATTGTCAAATATATGCAAGTGGAAGTATTTTGTTGTTTAAACACCATAACGATCGCGTTAGTTGAGCTGTATGCGCGATGGCCGCAGACGCAGTTCAGAGAATCGGATCTGTTGGATTTACAACACGTGAATTCATCCACTTCTCCCGAAATACATCAAAGTAAGTGGCTGGTGAACTGGGAGAAGAATAGAGTAAACTTTAAAGTTACTTACACAATGTGTATCTGATATGAATAAAACGTGTCTAATTATAATGGAAAGGATTATTGCCTCTTCCTTTAACATCAGTGTGTATTTTACAAACTCTAAATGTATTGTTTTTTTAGTACTTAACGTTATATGTCTGAAACCTAAAATAAACATTATGTGGTTGAAAACACTGAAAAGTTGTGATATATGACAGCTCTGAGCGCGCCTGTCTCTGGCTCAGCATCAGCCAACGCGCGAGAGCACATTGGAATTTAGCAGTTGATCACGTCATGCACTGACTGTTCTGATCACACCGATGCGATCGTAGGTGCGAAAGGGTTAAGAATGTTTGTCATGTTTTTCCTCCTACAGAAATTATATTAAAAGAAAAAATATTTTTTCCATTTTCATATTTTTGAAAAAGCTCCAGGGAGCCACTAGGGCGGCGCTTAAGAGCCGCATGCGGCTCTAGAGCCGCGGGTTGCCGACCCCTGGTATAGACGTTCCCATAGCGTCAGTTTCGACGCAACGGGAGTTCCCTTGAAAGGGAACGCCTCGGTTACGACTGTAACCTCGGTTCCCTGAAGAGGGAACGAGCGTTGCGTCGCCTTGCCATATCTCCTTCATGCCTGTCAGCGCGACTTCAGACTTTACGAAGCTTTCGTTTTCTGTTTCGGGCCGGCTTTTATAGCTTCCTGGTACGTGACGTCACCCGCCTCTGACGTTCCGCCACACCATTGGACTGATTTTACATGTGCTTCAAGACGTCATCACGCAAAGCGTTCCCATAGCGTCAGTTTCGACGCAACGCTCGTTCCCTCTTCAGGGAACCGAGGTTACAGTCGTAACCGAGGCGTTCTTTAAACACGGCAGGGTCGTTCCGGACTTGTCCTGCATGTGGGCTCCGCCGGGGTAAACCACTCCAGTCTGTGCTCCTCGACTACTTTTGAGAGGAGGCAGATTTACTCTGCGCCCATTCCACTCTAGCGTCACTCGAATCTCTAGACGGCAGGGGGGTGGGGTTATCCAGCGAGCCCGACCAGTTCTCCGTGTCTGAAGCCGCCAATGACAAGCTGTCATCAGGGAGATCAGATCCCCTGAACGAGACCAGGCCGCTCGTACCAGAAGAGGGGCGCTTGACTGCGCGGTAGTAGAGCACCTGAGAATCCTCTTGGGGAGAGTGAGGCACACAGGAACTGTGCCGATGTGAGCTCACTCGTGCCTGATCTCTCAGTCCTCTGGCTCTGCTGTTTCTTCCTCCGAGGTTCCTGGGAGGAAGAGAACAGTAGAGCGTTAGGGGCGGGACCATTGTCTAAAAATTAAGCGGTCCGCGAGCGGAGAGAGGTGAAACTCATACTCTTGCAGTGAGAACAGCTTGTCTCAGTGATCGCAGCTTCTGTGTGGGATTTCCCCAGACAGGTGCTCATCAAATGGGTGCAGGGGTGCCCTGCATGTGCCACACTCGTGGTGCAGCATTTGCAACAACGCTGCATGAAATTTGCTCTTTCAGAAATGCCGAATGGCCACAGGGGAGCGTTCCTATGGCAGAATATACGACGCAGTACGATTGAACCGTATCGATAAGGAACATTGATGTTAGTTTCAAAAGTGTTATTTTACTCAGATTCGCTAAAATACCAAAGTGTGGTAAAGTCTGCAATAAAAAAAAAAAGAGATCTCTTTATAAACTCAAGTATTTCTAGTTAAAATTTGAAATGTGGTTAGATCTGTTGGGTGGATAAACAGCTTCTGCTGTATGTTTGTGTAACGTTTTTTTCTCTAAGTATGATAAACTGCTACTTGTGCAATTTAAGAGTGCACGCTTTCACTACGTGATGTAGCCTCTTATAATGCAGTGTGAATTCCCCCAAACATCAAGATATGAGGATAAAATCTGGATGACTTTTCATATCTTTTTACACTTATGTTGTAAGACCATGTTAAGCAATATCACACGAGAAAGAGTGCTGTTTTTCCTGAACATCAGCATGATTGTAAATGTGATACTGATTTTATGTAAAAGTTCAACAAACAAAAAGTTAACAGTCTTAGACACAATATTACATCTTAGACACAATATTGTATGTTTTTGCTCTGTTTCACAAAGAATATAGTTATATCATATAGGCTATAAACAAATCCACAGAAGAGCAGTCACACGTCTCTGAGAAACACACACACAGCAGTGTTTTGTTTGAATCTGTAGTTTTTAACGAATTGGGTGAGTCAAAGATGATTCAAAGACCCATTATTAAATGCAGTCACTTCCTTCGTTCCTGAATCAGTCGGTTGTTTTGAATGAATCGGCTGAATGAATTGACTTGATTTCAAGAAGGAAGTTTCAACTTCCACCCTATCCCACCCGGTACCTTCATCATCACTGTTTCTAGACAGCACTATGAACTATGATTTTATAATTTCTTCAATCTACATGGACTGTGCTATTCTAAATGTTTTTCTGTCAAGTTTTGTGGCGCATCGCCTCGGCCACCTCCACAGCACCCTCCATCCCTAGCTGACTTCTCCTGTTACGGCGCGAGGTCATGCCTACCGGGAGAGGGCGTTCTGTCACAGTATATTCAGTGTGTTTAGTTTTCATGTAAAACATGTTACATAAAAGTTTAAATAAAATACCTTTATAGATGTAAAAATGGCCAAAAAAGGTACAAATCTATTTGACCATAATGGGAAAGTTAATTTGTATCACTGCTGCAAACTAACCACACATAATTTGAAAAGCTCCAGGAGTCAGCTGTCCGTGATATATTTGATGAATTGAGCAAAATTGTTAACAAAACATGTAAACATGATCAAATTTGATTGACAGCTCACAACACTAAATAACACACCAGTATACAGATATCTAATCCCATAAATGTAAGATCAGCAAAAGCTTGTTGATTCTCATGATGTTAAAGGAGATGGATGTGTGAACGGAAACTGTGACTGAGGTCACGACCAGATAAATATCACAGTTCAGTCGTGTTTCAGATCAATCTGAGTGTTTCAGACATTTTAAGAGTTACTATTGTGGCCTTTCAGTGAACCGATGAAGAAAATGTTAGTTTTGCTCTGTTTGTGGTGTCTGGTTGGTGAGTTTTAAATGTGTTTATTATTATTATCATGGCAATTTTTTTGGCTTATGAATATAAGAAGTACACTTAGGGTTAAGAGAATAAAAAAAAAAAAAAAAAAATTTTAATTCAACAACAAAATACTGTTAAATGACAAACAGTGTACAATAACAACACGGTATACAAAGCATAGCCTATATTATAAAAAAAAAACTCACAGTATCAATTTAGCAAAAAAAAAACAAACTCATTTATCATGCTAATGCAAAAGTGCTTGTCCATCTCAAGGTGCAAAATATCTTCCAAAGCTTCTCTGATATATATATTCTTGGCGAAAATGGCAGAGCAACTCCGATCATCACTCTTCACACACTACGCTCCTCCCACCTGCACACTGCTATTTACCCTTTTCCGGCTACAACTGAGTTCCCACGGGACTTCAGCGTGAGACTACTGCTAGCCGTCTAAAACACTATTTAGGTGAATTTAAACAATGGCTAATTTGCTAAACGCATCTTGTTGTCATGTAAGGGCCCTGTTCATGTTGGACAGACATTTTAATTGCATTTTGTGTCTGTTAACAGGCACAAAGACACTCTTTATGTATATGCCCCCATAACTGCCGTTTTAGCTGAGTGGGAGCTCTGGGCATTAGCTGTAGCAGCTCCATGTTGCAAGCACCAATCTGGTTCGTTTTTTTTTTTTTTTTTCTATAGACAGTACTCACAAAGGTATAACGATCAAGATTAACTTAAAAATTGCCCGGAGTTCTCCTTTAACCCCCTGAGGTCTACGGTATCGCCGGCGATACCAGCTCGCTTTTTTTTTATCAATGTAAAAGAAACTCATAAATACTCTGTTGACTTTGATTTTCCATAGGAGTTTCATACATCAATCGATTCTGTTAAATGTGTATTATTTTTGTGTATACTCACAATAAAAACAAAGTGTTGTGCTTTTTGCCAAATAAAGAAAAATTTGTCTGCCAGTGAAGTCCATTCTGAAACGCGTCCGAAAATGAACAATAACTGAGCGAATACTCAGTCAAACAGGCATACAGGCACACAGGCATGAAGCTTGAATTCTCTTCTTTTAAATGAAGTAATTTATATAAAAAAAACAAATATTCTAATCTTGTGAAATCTGTATTAAAAGAGAGCGATTCCAGTCGAGCTCATCTCATCTCATTACGTTATAATCGGCCACGCCCACGGAGAGCGCGCGCTATTCAAACGCAAATGACTGAGACGATCCCATACAAACTGTGAACGCCCACATATCAGCTCGAGAAAACACATCAAGTTTATTCAGATCATTGTACTTGTCTACACTGTCTCGCAGCGCTGTGAGGAATAATAATAATGGAAAACTTACCTCAGAAGTGCTGGTATTTCGAGGAGCAACGGATGGAATAATGTAGTAAGTTTTTTTTTTCATTCTCAAGTAAATCGCGTTTCTGTGTGAATGAATGAACGCAGAGATGCGCTGTTTACCACAACTCGCAAAAAGACGGTTTAAATTTGAATTGCGTTTCTGTGTGTGAATAAATGATCTGCTTTTAGCAAACTATTTTGCTATACTGAGTAAAATCGATTGAAATATGTTGAAATAAAATGTATTTGTATAAGCAACGTATTAAACTGCAAATTAACATTTATATTCCTTATAATAAAAACGAAAGACCTATGTTACAGACATATGAAAGACAACATTTCGTTGATTAGTTTTGGATAGATTACACATTTTTACTGTAAAATATCTGCCACCTCAAATAAGCTTTTGTTTGCCAATTTTTGCTAATATGTTAAATATAGTATGTTTTGTCAATGTAGGCTATATTCGAAGTTTGAAATATGTATGATAAAATGTATACTTTAGTTTTTACAAAGAAAGATTACACTTCAATTGTTGTTGTAATTGTAACCTTTTTAATAAAAAAATATATATTTACAAGGTAGATGTAAACAAATTTTAAAAGGTAAATATAAGCATTTTCTTTAAATAATTTTTATTGTGTTTTATTATTGACAAATTTGGGGAGAGGATACATATTCCAAAACTGAAAATACAGTATGAGAATTAACTACACAATTAATAGACATGTTTTCCTTGGATATTATACAATTTGCAAGCAAAATTTGTAAAAATAAAAATAAAAAATTGACATGCTTCCAACTGTGAACCAATTTGGTAGAATATATATATATATATATATATATATATATATATATACTGTATATATATTGCTCTTGCATTCTTTCTTGTGGCTATAGGTGACACACCTGAATGAATGGCTCATTAAGTATGCGGGCCCCATTGTCTCCTGAGGTGTGAACCACTACATATGCATGATGCTGTTGAATGGTTGACGCCCCTTGCGCATATTGCCTTTACAAACAAAAAGTGTTTTACAAGATTTAAATCAATGTATTGTGTTATGTGAATGATAAGGGCAGGATGATTTTCACATCATTTTGAAGAAAAAACTCTAGGCAAAGACATCAATTAGTCAAAAGTCTTATTGACACGTATTTAGTATGTGTTTTGTGGCCTTATTTCAGAAACTTTAGTTTTTAGTTTTTTCAATAACCATGCATAAACATTATTCTCTCAAAAATACAAACATGTACATGCATGTTGCTCACATATTATGGTAGCCCTGTTTGTGCTAAATAGAGTGTAATTATACCTTTGCCATTAATATGTTTATAAGCAACTGAAAAAAGCACAAATGTCAGGGCATGTCAGAACATCTCAAGGACCCCAAAAACCCCTCAGACCTCAGAGGGTTAATGTTCATTCATGAAATTTGTTGCAACAACACAGGCAAACATTATATATGTGATTTAGTAGCTTTTGAGTCAAATTTACCCTGCAAAAGTATTTCCTTTTATTTTATCAGTACAAACATCTGTGTGTCTGGTTTGATCTGTCGGTGGATAAACAGCTTCTGCTGGATGTTTGTCGTTGAAGCGTTTCTTCATTTTCTCTCCTGCTAATAAGAAGCTTTCACTCCACACAAAACATCTTTACACTGAAATAAAGTGAATCCATCAACAGTCAAATGAGAGTCACAGGTCAGAGGTCAAATATGATTGACAGCTCACAGCACTAAATAACACACCAGTAGATACAGATATCTAATCCAATATTTCACTCTTCTGCTATTAGTTTTCATTCAGGGCCAGAATTCATTTGAAAATGTAAGATCAGCAAAAGCTTGTTGATTTTCGTGATGTTACAGGAGACAGATGTGCAGTGGACAGTAACGAAGTAAATGTAATTCGTTACTGTCCTTAAGTAGCTTTTTTGTGTATCTGTACTTTCCTGAAGTATTTCAATTTGGGGAGACTTTTACTTTAACTTTTTACTCTACTAGATTTTCAAAATCAGTCGTTCCTTTTTTTATTTATGAGTGGATAAAAACTTAACTGGTCAAACGAGCCACCAATCACAGTACAGCGTGCATTTTCTTTTGAACTTGTTTTGTTTGCCCCTGTTAGCACCTTGGCGGTATCTACTTAGTGCGAACGTAAGGTTCAACATGACATCACATCAGTGCAACAGTATAACATTTTGAGAGCCAATGTCTTAATAAATGATGAAAGAACTCCATTGGCCTTAGTTACACGATTGTTTTGAAGTAACATTAGTTGAAAAGAAGAACAAGTCCTTCATTTTTTTAAGTGCCTTAATTCTTTGCCTGCCTCTGCCCTGTACGATTTCTTCTTAAAATAATTCTCCTTCTAATCTGGAAACACGTAGAGGTAAGCCATTTTCATTTCAATCATTTTTTAAATGAGAAATCTAACAGTAGCTTGCAGAAAACGTACTCGGTTACTAATGTAACCTCGGTTCTCTCTAGAAGAGGGAACGAGTACTGCGTAAGTCTTACGCTATGGGGAAATCTCTTTTCCGCGAGATACTGAAGCCAAAAATTATCCTTAATTTTGGAATAATGAAAAACGTGTTGCGGCAGCATGCAGACACAGGCGAGACAGCTCGCGCGGCTATTGGCTGCCCTGCGGCAACTGCAGCAGCCTATCGATAAGGCCCTATCGTGACGTCAGCTCCAATGGGGGCGCTTCGCGTCCCGCCGGAACGGGCGTGGCCTTGGGCTATAAATATAGCATCGAGAGGCTGGTTTAGCTGGTTTTTTATCGCCGGAGCGAGCCAGAGCGTGTGCAGGCACGGCAAGATACGCAGTACTCGTTCCCTCTTCTAGAGAGAACCGAGGTTACATTAGTAACCGAGTACGTTCTCTTACGAGAGGTTCTCTCGTACTGCGTAAGTCTTACGCTATGGGGAACACAGTGTAAAACGCCGTGCATGCTGAGATCCAATACCAAAGTCCCAAGGGCAAGTGCCCGGGGCTCATATAGTACATGATCATAAGGGACTCACAGAGAGTCCAGGAAAGAGTGGCTAGAATAGCATCATTCCTGTAATAAATAGCATCCTATAAGGAGCAATTATATTGATAGTGTTTCACACAGCCAGGGCGAAACTCGGCCTGGTCTGATGAATATAGTGGGTCTTACACACTGCCCATAGAGCTGCGCGATCGATCAGCGAGCGTTTGCTCAAGCAGTTTCAGTATTATGGGCCGAAAGCATCGGGGCAGACAGTACCGATTTATTAGACCGAAAGCAGCTTAGCCTGCAAAGCGGGAACCTCTAGGTTATAAAACCTTATAAATGTAGACGGGGAGGCCCAGCCTGCCGCCATACAGATATCTTGCAAGGCAATCCCACTGGACCAAGCCCACGACGAGGCCACGCCTCTTGTGGAGTGCGCTCTGACACCTAACGGGCACTGCAAGCCCTTAGAGGCGTAAGCCAGCGCTATAGCATCGACTATCCATCTGGATAGGCTCTGTTTCGACACGGCAAGTCCCTTAGAACGTCCGTTGAACGAGACAAAGAGCTGCTCTGTCTGTCTGAAGACAGACGAGCGAGACACATTAGCCCTTAATGCCCTGACCGGGCAAAGGAAGCTGGCGTCCTTTTCCTCGTTAGAGACCGGCAGGGCAGACAGGGAAATCACCTGAGCCCTGAACGGTGAGTTGAGGGATTTAGGAACGTACCCGTGCCTCGGTTTGAGTATGACTTTCGAGTCATTAGGCCCAAACTCCATACATGTCGCGCTCACTGAGAGCGCTTGTAAGTTCCCTATACGCTTTACTGAAGCGAGAGCCAGAATAAACACTGTCTTGAAAGACAGGTGTTTGATATCCGTTGATTGGATTGGCTCGAAAGGGGCACCCTTCATGGCCTCCAAGACCGTAGAAAGGTCCCACATGGGAACTGAGGGAGGTCTGGGAGGATTTAACCTCTTAGCTCCTCTAAGGAAGCGAATGACCAGATCGTTCCTTCCAAGTGACTGGCCAAGCGTTGGTTTAGAAAACACTGCTATAGCCGCCACGTAAACTTTGAGCGTGGATGGGGCTCTGCCCTCATCCAGTAGCTCTTGTAGGAAGGAGAGAACCTCCGTCACCCCACAATTTGGGGGTGAAAAGCCACGTGCTGTGCACCAGCTAGAGAACACAGACCATTTTGAGGAATAGAGCCGTCTCGTAGAGGGGGCTCTAGCCTGCATGATCGTGTTTAACACTCCCTCCGGGAGGTCAGCGGGTACCCGTTGATGGCCCACGCATGTAGGGACCAAAGCTCTGGGCGAGGATGCCAGATCGAGCCCCTGGCCTGAGAGAGGAGGTCCCTCCTCACTGGTATCGGCCATGGGGCAGCGCTCGTCAGCTGCATCAGAACTGGGAACCAAGCCTGGTTCTTCCAGAACGGAGCCACTAGTAGCACTGAGCATCCGTTTTCCCTGATCCGCTCTAACACCTGAGGTAGGAGCGCGACGGGGGGGAAAGCATAGAGCGGGCAGCTTGGCCAAACGTGGGCCAGCGCATCCCTGCTCTTGGAGAAAAACTCCGGACAGTGAGCGTTTTCTTGAGACCCAAACAGGTCTATTTCCGCTCTGCCGAATGTCTCCCACAGCAGTTGGACTGTCTGCGGGTGTAGAGACCATTCCCCTGCTGGAACATTGTTCCTGGACAGTCTGTCTGGTCCCACATTCAGGTGGCCAGGCACGTGATTGTGCTGAGCCCAGACCAGGAGGCGTTCCGTCAGCCTGTAAAGGTTTCGGGACCTGATACCTCACTGGCGATTTATGTAGGCCACCACTGACATGTTGTCCGAACGGGCCAAGACGTGGTGTCCTGTTATCTGGGGACAAAAGCGCCTCAGCGCGTTGTCGACTGCCATCATTTCCAAGCAGTTTATGTGCAGAAGCTTTTCTCGTTCTGACCGCTGGCCGAAGAACAGTCTGCCCTCGAGCAGCGCTCCCCATCCCGAGGTGGGGGCGTCCGTAGATATTCTCTGACTGGGAGACAGTGAACTTTTCGCACAATTGACTTTGAGACCCAGATTCTCAAGATGCTCGAGTAATATGGTCCTGTGTTCTATGAGCTCTGAGTGTGACTGAGCTAGAACCAGCCAATCGTCCAAGTAGTTCAAAACTCGCATTCCCCGAAGTTTCAGGGGAGCGAGGGCTGCGTCCATGCACATCGTGAATGTACGGGGTGCTAGGGACAGGCCAAACGGTAGGACTGTGTATTGATATGCCTGGCCCTCGAAGGCGAATCTCAAAAATCGCCTGTGACGTGACGCTATTTGTATTTGGAAATACGCGTCCTTCAGATCTATTGACACAAACCAGTCCCCTTGGTGAATTTGCGAGAGGATTTTCCTGGTCGTGAGCATTCTGAACCGGGGTTTTGAAAGCGCTTTGTTCAGCTGCCTTAGATCTAGAATGGGTCTGAGACCCCCGTATTTTTCGGTACCAGAAAGTATCTGCTGTATAGACCCCCTTCGCTCTGAGCTTGAGATAAAGGCTCTATGGCCCCTTTGCTCAACAGTTTCGCAATTTCGGCTCGAAGTAGATGTGCTTCTTCCTTTTCTACCGTGGTTTCGATTCGCGCCGCGCAACGGCGGGGGCGTCGAGCGAACTGTAGCGAATAGCCTCTTTCTATAATGTTCAGCACCCATCCTGATACCCCGGGAAGCTTTGCCCACGCATTTGCATGAATAGCTAGGGGTTGAATGAGAACTGGGCTCTGGCCATGACATAGTGGCGGCCGGAGAGCTTCGGTATGCTGTAACATAGACACCGCGCTTGCAGCGTTCGAGGCAGGGGGCGCGCTGATAACAGCGGGCAGCCTGCCCGCGCTCGACTCTCTTACAGCGGGTAGCTGAGAGAGAGCGAGCGGGGGGGAACCTGTGGGGCTCGTCATGTCTGTGAGTGAATGTGGGCGCGGGACAGCGAGCACATTTACACTGAAAACACCGTCGGCCTGAGCTGACTGTATGTGTGTTGGTTTTGTTTTACAGAAACAGTGTGTAGTGTTTGTGGGCACTGGGACGTGGGCACGTTCACTACATTTAATGCACAATCGACTTTTATGTCGTTTTACGAGTCGATTTTATGTGCGCAAGCCCTGTGGGACGGGCTGTGCCTGTGTGTAGAAACGAGCACTGGGCAGTGGGCAGTTTTACTACACTCATAACACCATCGGCCGTGACCGGACATTTAACGCACAATCGACATGAGCCGATTTTATTTGTGCAAGCCCTGGGCTTGTCATGTCTGTGAGTGAATGTGGGCGCGGGCACATTTACTACACTGAGGACGCCGTCGGCTTGAGCCTTGTGCGTTGGTTTCGTTTTTACAGAAACCGTGGGACATGCAGTGTGTAGTGTTTGTGGGCACTGGGTCGTGGGCACATTCACTACATTTAACCCTCTGAGGTCTGAGGGGTTTTTGGGGTCCTTGAGATGTTCTGACATGCCCTGACATTTGTGCTTTTTTCAGTTGCTTATAAACATATTAATGGCAAAGGTATAATTACACTCTATTTAGCACAAACAGGGCTACCATAATTTGTGAGAAACATGCATGTACATGTTTGTATTTTTGAGAGAATAATGTTTATGCATGGTTATTGAAAAAACTAAAAACTAAAGTTTCTGAATTAAGGCCACAAAACACATACTAAATACGTGTCAATAAGACTTTTGACTAATTGATGTCTTTGCCTAGAGTTTTTTCTTCAAAATGATGTGAAAATCATCCTGCCCTTATCATTCACATAACACAATACATTGATTTAAATCTTGTAAAACACTTTTTGTTTGTAAAGGCAATATGCGCAAGGGGCGTCAACCATTCAACAGCATCATGCATATGTAGTGGTTCACACCTCAGGAGACAATGGGGCCCGCATACTTAATGAGCCATTCATTCAGGTGTGTCACCTATAGCCACAAGAAAGAATGCAAGAGCAATATATATACAGTATATATATATATATATACCACCAAATTGGTTCACAGTTGGAAGCATGTCAATTTTATTTTTTTTCACAAATTTTGCTTGCAAATTGTATAATATCCAAGGAAAACATGTCTATTAATTGTGCAGTTAATTCTCATACTGTATTTTCAGTTTTGGAATATGTATCCTCTCCCCAAATTTGTCAATAATAAAACACAATAAAAATTATTTAAAGAAAATGCTTATATTTACCTTTTAAAATTTGTTTACATCTACCTTGTAAATATATATTTTTTTATTAAAAAGGTTACAATTACAACAACAATTGAAGTGTAATCTTTCTTTGTAAAAACTAAAGTATACATTTTATCATACATATTTCAAACTTCGAATATAGCCTACATTGACAAAACATACTATATTTAACATATTAGCAAAAATTGGCAAACAAAAGCTTATTTGAGGTGGCAGATATTTTACAGTAAAAATGTGTAATCTATCCAAAACTAATCAACGAAATGTTGTCTTTCATATGTCTGTAACATAGGTCTTTCGTTTTTATTATAAGGAATATAAATGTTAATTTGCAGTTTAATACGTTGCTTATACAAATACATTTTATTTCAACATATTTCAATCGATTTTACTCAGTATAGCAAAATAGTTTGCTAAAAGCAGATCATTTATTCACACACAGAAACGCAATTCAAATTTAAACCGTCTTTTTGCGAGTTGTGGTAAACAGCGCATCTCTGCCGTTCATTCATTCACACAGAAACGCGATTTACTTGAGAATGAAAAAAAAAACGTACTACATTATTCCATCCGTTGCTCCTCGAAATACCAGCACTTCTGAGGTAAGTTTTCCATTATTATTATTCCTCACAGCGCTGCGAGACAGTGTAGACAACTACACTTATCTGAATAAACTTGATGTGTTTTCTCGAGCTGATATGGGGGCGTTCACAGTTTGTATGGGATCGTCTCAGTCATTTGCGTTTGAATAGCGCGCGCTCTCCGTGGGCGTGGCCGATTATAACGTAATGAGATGAGATGAGCTCGACTGGAATCGCTCTCTTTTAATACAGATTTCACAAGATGAGAATATTTGTTTTTTATATAAATTACTTCATTTAAAAGAAGAGAATTCAAGCTTCATGCCTGTGTGTCTGTATGCCTGTTTGACTGAGTATTCGCTCAGTTATTGTTCATCTCGCTTCGTGTTTAATTTTCTTTATTTGGCAAAAAGCACAACACTTTGTTTTTATTGTGAGTATACACAAAAATAATACACATTTAACAGAATCGATTGATGTATGAAACTCCTATGGAAAATCAAAGTCAACAGAGTATTTATGAGTTTCTTTTACATTGATAAAAAAAAAGCGAGCTGGTATCGCCGGCGAGAAATGTGTGAGAAATGGAGGTTGGTCCAGCCTCAGCGGGACTAAAACACTCTCTTCCTCCTTCCGCCGGTGAGTGACACACGCGAGGGGGCGTGGTAGCTTTCTTGTAACGTAAAGAAAAGCTAGCCCCTTTGAAGGAAAACATCCATCCAGAGAGCGTCATCATGTCTTGTGACGGCGATCGTTTGCAGGCGTGCGTGTATTACAACAGGCTCATACACTGCAATATTGACATTTCCAGTCGCCTGAACTTAGGAGGGAACTGAGAAAAGTGTGAGAAATGGAGGTTGGTCCAGCCTCGGCGGGACTAAAACAGTCTTTTCTCCTTTCACCGGTGAGTGACGCGCGCGAACTGAGCGCAGGGAAACTCTCCTATGACGTAAAGAGAGTTAGCCGCGTGACCGTCCGCATCTGACATCCCATGTGAGCGGCGCAGTTTGCGGGGCGACCATAGAGGGGTGACCATTCAGCAGCTGTAATCCTCCATAAACGTGGCTTCTTCGTCGTCATCTATGACGGAAGCGGCGTCAGACGGCGGCCGCTGTCCGTCAATGAGAGACTCGAGCGAAGCAGGTGGCGAAGCTGGCGGGCGAACAGGCGAGCTTTTGCGGGTTGGAGGAGGTTCCAGGACCCGCTGAGTACGGCGCTTTACGGCGCGGCACCGCAGCGGGCGGAGGTGCAGTCTCGACGAAAGAAGCCAGGCGAGTCCTCAGAGTCGCCACGGACATCAGCTCGCAGTGAGGGCAGCCGCCGTCGGCGAGCGCGAGAGCTGCAGGTTTCTCACCCAGTCAGGAAACGCGATGACATGGCGGTCCCCGTCGCTGAGTGGGGCTCGGCACGAGCCACAGGAAGGGGCATCTTGAAAAAGACGCCCAGCTCTTTTAGTGCAATGAGAGCGTGTGTCGCGGCAGCGAACACACACACACACACACACACACACAAAACACAATAGAGGAGAAAAGGATATAACGCCGGATAGCGCAGCAGGAACGGCGACTGAAGGCGGCGCAGCCAGCGGCTTCAGATGCAATGGCTCGTCCCGCTGAAAGGCTTTATCTGAAGGCGCGGGTTCTTTCTCTCAGGATCCAGCCAGGGGCGTAGTTTATGGGGGGGATGGGGGGGAGGTAACCCCCTCAATATTCAAATCCATCAGTTACAACCCCCCCAATATTTCCACGTGAAAATCACAGTAGATCAAATGAAAAATATGTAGAATTAATTTATTTTGTAACAATAAATTTGTTCCTAATCAAATATGAGTTTGTCATAATAAATCAGACAAAAAATACTCCCCCTCCATTGAACCGATTGGTAACGCCCAACCAATGAGTCGCACTTTCACCAATTCAACGCGAGTGGTGTTTGAATGGGAGAGCACACGGGTAACGTTAGCGCCAAAAATGAAGAGAAGTGCTGCACAGCAGACTATATTTAACTGCTGGTCAGAGAGGGATGCAAAAATAAATAAAGCATGTACTGAGAATGAGGTATGAGAATATTGTGTAATAGCTAAGTACACACCACATATGTTAGCTAGCTAATCCATTGCAATGTATTTAGCTATAACTATCAGTATAACAAGTTACCAAAGCAGCTGTCTGTTTTGCTAGTTTATTTTTCAATAGTGTCTGTAATTATCAATGACAAAAGTATTCACATCGGTGTTTGTTTTCTTCCTAAATTAATCCGATTTTTGAACGAATTGGATGAATGAACGATTTAAGTGGCTCACTCATTAAAACAGTGAAACGCTGCCGCCTACTGGCGGTTTCAATACTTAATTTTTTTCTTTTGATAATCTCTACTATGTTAGAATTTTATGAATGATGATTATACACAAATTTCATAACGTTATGAATGAACGATTTAAGTGGCTCACTCATTAAAACAGTGAAACGCTGCCGCCTACTGGCGGTTTCAATACTTAATTTTTTTCTTTTGATAATCTCTACTATGTTAGAATTTTATGAATGATGATTATACACAAATTTCATAACGTTATGAGGTGTATAAACCTCTTAACATGTTTTTATAACAGATTCGAGGTAAATATAGCAGCAGGGTAGAAAAGTCAGCAGAGGGAGAGGAGGAGCAGGTGATCAGGTAAAGAAGATGCCATTCAATCAATCAAATAAAATAGGAAACAGTATAGAAAAACAGCAGCTTTGTAAAGTTAGGCTATACATTAATGCCTTTAATGTAAAGACTCCAGTAAACAGCTTTATACTAAGTCAAGTTCCTAAGGCTGTCAAGAAACTGTTTTACATTCCAGCTTTTCTCTATCACAGTGAGGAACAGGGAGAAGACAACAGACAGGCAGCTCTTTCAGACAAACGGGTAAGAAAACAGGGAGGGGTACAGAAATGTTCAAAAATGTTTGATCATCAGATTATTATACATCTTCAAAAGTATGCTGTGATTTTTATGAGTTTTATTTAATGAGGATTACTTGGTCAATTAAAAATAGTCAAATGTATATTTTTTTTAAATAGATATTAAGAATAGATTGTATACAGTGTGGTTTAATAATTTGTTAGTTTTTGGTGTTTTAGTTGTATGTCTTAGTGGTTTTGTTCTTATATCAGATCCAATGTGAAAGTAGCAGCAGATTAAACCAATCAAAAGAAGGACAGGAAGAACATCTGATCAGGTAATGACATACAAACACTAATGAAAAGTTAATTCAGTCAATAAAACTGGCTAAAACTGTAATATGTGTACATCACAGTGAGGGACAGAGTGAGGGACAGGGTGAAGACAGTAGTCAAACAGCAATTTCAGATGAGCAGGTAAGAATAAAACATTTCTGATAGGGAAGAATTTTTGATATGACAAACTAAATGTACAATTTTCTATACTGTACACAATATACTAGGGAGCTATTTGGTGTGTAACAGTGTTGTAATGTCAGTTTCAGAATGAACCTAACGTTAGAGACCAGCTGAGCACAGACAACAGGGACAGAGAAGATTCAGAAATCGTCACTTGCTTAAAGCCTGCACATCCTGATCCCAAGTTTATAGAAGTACAGACTAGAGCAAACTATGTGCTACACTTTCAGCAAAAATGGTTTCAGATGTTCCCATGGCTGCATTACAGTACCACATTAAAAGGGGTTTTATGCTTTTATTGTGTAAAAGTCCTCTCAAAGAAGACAATGCTTGCCTCTAAGATGGATCCTGCCTTTGTGAGTACTGGTTTTAGGAACTGGAAAAAGGCAGTTGAAAAGTTTACAGCCCATGCTAAAAGCCAACCCCACTGCCATGCAACAACTGTCTATGCTCAGGAAACAAACAGCATAGCATCACAGCTTTCCTCAGTTGTTTCTAGACAACAGGAGGAAGCAAGAAATGCATTGCTAAAGATTGTAGGGTGTATTCAGTATTTGGCTCGACAAGGTATTGCATTGAGAGGCCATGCTGAAGAGAGGGGGAATTTTTCCCAACTTCTAAAATGCATGGGAGCAGATGATCCAGCCCTTGACAAGTGGCTAGCACAAAAGCATAATTACACAAATCCTCAAATTCAGAATGAACTACTTGGCATAATGAGCAATGACATTATCAGAGGAATAGCTAATAACATTCAGTCCCTTACTGTTACTCAGTTAGCCTTAATTGTTGATGGAACACAAGATGTCTCAGGTACAGAGCAAGAGTCTATTTGTCTTCATTATGTTGACCATGACTTGATTCCTCATGAGGAATTCATTGGTTTTTATGCAGTGACAGAAACTACAGGAGAGAGTCTTGCTAAATGGCAATGGATGTACTCTCTCGATTACATTTGCCATTATCTGGATTGCGTGGCCAGACATATGATGGTGCAGCCAATATGTCTGGCAAATACTCAGGAGCACAGGCTGTAATTAAAAAGAAACAGCCTTTATCTTTATATGTGCACTGTGGAGCACATTGTGTAAACCTAGTTACCCAAAAGGCATGCACAGCTTCAAAACTGCTGAGAGATTCTCTTGACTGGGTGCATCAGCTAGGAAATCTGTATAGCCTGTCTGGTAAATTCAAAGAAAAGTTTAACCAGATTGCTAGGGCAGATCATGGTATCGTAAGCCCTCTAAAGCCTCTCTGTCAAACACGATGGACAGTACGACACCAAGCTGTAACATCTGTTCTCAAGCAGTATGATTCTGTGCTCACTTCCTTGGAGGAAATGTCAAACGGCAGTGCTCCTAGTGCAGCCACAGCCAATGGCTTGCACCAACATTTTCTCAAAGGCCAGACCTTACTGGGTCTTGTGTTGTCTCTCCAAAGAAAGACACAGACTATCTATGGCATGAAAGCTGCCATTTCTTGTGTTCAGTCTGTCTTGAAAGACAAAAGAAATGAAGATGCCTTTCAAAGTCTTTTTGAGCAAGCAAATGTGATTGTGGATTCTCTAAATCTAGAGCCTATCAAAGTTCCAGAACCAAGGCGACTTCCTAAGCGTTTTAGTACAGATGCAAGCACATACAAGCCAAAAACTGCAACAGAGTATTACAGAGTTGAGTTTTATCAGGTGCTTGATGTTGTTGAGTCAGAGCTCAATGAACGTTTTCATCAGGAAGATCGGCTGACCTTGCAGAAACTAGAGGACACTCTGCTCACTGGACAAATTGATTCAGTGTGTTGTGAGTATCCTGAGATCAACAGCCAGTTGCTTGCAGTTCAGTTACCAATGTTTAGGCATAACTACCAATTTGGATCCAGTATGGAGGCAGCAAACATTCTTAAAGGTTTGTCAGTGGAAGTCCGTGGCCTTTTCAGTGAAGTGGAAACTCTGGTCAGGTTGCTTCTGGTTGTACCAGTGTCATCTTCTGAAGCAGAAAGGAGCTTTAGCGCCCTTAGAAGGTTAAAAACTTGGCTACGCTCAAGTATGTCACAAAAGAGACAGAATCATGTGGCAGTTTGTCATGTCCACCAAGACAAGTTGGACCTCTTAGACAACAAGTTGGTGTGCCAAGAATTTGTTGTTGGTTGTGAGAGACGCAAGCAGATATTTGGAGCTTTCATTTAAACTGTGTAATCATAATCACTGTTCTGTGCCTTTAAGTAAGTGGTGTATCTAAATTTCATGTTTACAGTTGTTCAAGAGCCGATGTGTTTCCCTTTAGAAAAAAATTAAAATGCATTAATGGAATGTAAAAATCTTAAAATAAATGTCAAAATGTTGTCTCTTTCATATTTGTATATGTTGAATTTGTAATCAGTTAAAGCATGTAGATAGATAGATAGATAGATAGATAGATAGATAGATAGATAGATAGATAGATAGATAGATAGATAGGAAGATAGGAGTAAATTATCCAATAACAATACACATAAAAAAAAATTGTGAAAAAAATAACAGGCAGCATACAACGTTCAACCCCCCCAATGTTCAAACCAAATCTACGCCCTTGGATCCAGCGATGCGTGAGCTCCGCTGAAGAGATGAAAAATCAGCTAAACCAGCCTCTCGATGCTATATTTATGGCCCAAGGCCACGCCCGTTTCGATAGGGCCTTATGGATAGGCTGCTGCAGTTGCCGCAAGGCAGCCAATAGGCGCGCGAGCTGTCTCGCCTGTGTCTGCATGCTGCCGCAACGCGTTTTACATTATTCCAAAATTAAGGATAATTTGGGGCTTTGGCTTCGCAGTACGATTGAACCGTATCGATAAGGAACATCGATGTTAGTTTCAAAAGTGTTATTTTACTCAGATTTGCCAAAGTGTGGTAAAGTCTGCAATAAAAAAAGAGATCTCATAATAAACTCAAGTATTTCTAGATAAAAAAAATTCCAAACACCAAATCTCTCTGGTAACCAAATGCAAATTTCTCTAAATGAACAATTATATAGGTTATTGTGTTTTCTCATTATTATTCGCTGATTAATTTTGTTGTAACAATGCAGGCAAACATTATAAATGTTATTCACTGGTTTCAGGATCAAAATGGATGCTGCAATGGTTTTCGTCTTAGTTTTATATTTACAGAAATGTGGTTAGATCTGTTGGGTGGATAAACAGCTTCTGCTGAATTTTTGTGGAAGGTTGTTTTTTTTTTGTTTTGTTTTTTTTTAAGTACGATAAACTCCTGCTTGTGCAATTTAAGAGTGCACGCTTTCACTGCGTGATGTAGCCTCTTATAATGCAGTGTGAATTCCCCCAAACATCAAGATATGAGGATAAAATCTGGATGACTTTTCAAATCTTTTTACACTTATGTTGTAAGACCATTTTAAGCAATATCACACGAGAAAGAGTGCTGTTTTTCCTGAACATCAGCATGATTGTAAATGTGATACTGATTTTATGTAAAAGTTCAACAAACAAAAAGTTAACAGTCTTAGACACAATATTACATCTTAGACACAATATTGTCTGTTTTTGCTCTGTTTCACAAAGAATATAGTTATATCATATAGGCTACAAACAAATCCACAGAAGAGCAGTCACACGTCTCTGAGAAACACACACACAGCAGTGTTTTGTTTGAATCTGTATTTTTTTATGAATTGGGTGAGTCAAAGATGATTCAAAGACCCATTATTAAATGCAGTCACTTGCTTCGTTCCTGAATCAGTCGGTTGTTTAACGAATCGGCTGAATTAATTATTCAGTGACTTATTCATTAAGACAGTGACTTGCCGCCACATACTGGTAGTTTTAGTGTCATATTTAAAGTATCATTTATTTATTTTTTATATTTTTTATTGTTTTAATATTTTTCAAGTTGTATTCAAAACAATATCAACATTATTGTCACAGTATGTTCAGTGTGTTTAGTTTTCATGGACTTTTAGTTTGTTTTCATTCATCTTCTGTGTTCCTTGTTTGTTTGCATCAGCTTTGTGTCATTAATCATCTTGTTTGAGTCACTATTTAAGTTCTCCCTTTACAGTCTATCAGTCTGCACTATCTGTCTGTCTGCCTGCCTTTTGGGATTTACTACTAAACTTTGTCTGGAACAAAGACATTGTCTTCGACTGCCTGCACACACCCGTGACAGAAGACCGAATCAAGATATGGATTATGCAGCTCGACTTGCTGCTGTGGCTCTTGAGAGCACAGATTTTTTTTGTCTTTTTCCTTAATTTTTTTTTATCTCGCCATCACCAGCCCCTACGACGATGAGACCCTGGACTCACTGTTCTGGATCAGGGTAAATTACCATCATCCCGTCTAGACCCCGAAGCCGCCGCCAGGCGCCGCCATTTGCGCCATTTAGAATTTCAGCCGCCGCCAGCCAATAATTTCGTAAGCCAAATTGAGCCGCCATCTGATAAAGTTTGGCTGAGCCGGCTAGAATTATTTGCATCAAATAATAATTCTATCACATAGAGATCTATCACACACGAAATATATAAACAATACACGAGATCTGTTTTCCCACTGGATTCATAACAGCACAGTCTTGTGCTCGTTGCTACGATACACAGACTCACAGTGAATTGACGACCAATTCAAATTGCTCGTTTTCCGTACAGAAGAAGCGATGCATTTTTTTTCTCGCACTGAGGTGAAATGGCGGAAAGAAGCAAGCAAGGTAATTTTGATCTCACTTCTCACATACTTTCCTAATTCCTACTTATAATTTAACTTAGGCCTACCCAGACTTTTGTTAAATCTTCAGGGCACGGTTGCACAAACACCTGAATCAAAGATTGATGTTATGAACCAAATATTCTGGAACGGAGAGATTTATAGCACTGAACGTGATATTACTGCAGTAACAAACCACCGTTTCCACATTGCTAATTCACGACGCATGCTTCAGTGTACATTGAAGTGAAATGTGCAAAACTTTGTCCAAAATAATACTGATAACAGTGTGTTTATATTAAGGCTAGACACGGCAGGCAAAAACATCGTTTTTTTTTTTTTTACTGGTCAATTTTGAGATTTTTGGATATTTGTCTTAAATAACATGTCTTCTTTCAGACTTGTGGTGACAAAAAGTCCGAAATACACATTTAGGTCTTTATTTTACTACACTTTGTCTGTTCGCGTCTGTAGATTTTTCCTAAATTCAACAAAAGTTTGCGTTCTTAATCAACATACTTCTCCGCGATCTCTGCCGTCGCTATTTGAAAATGTTTAGTAGCATACAGACTACAAAATAAATATGTACATACGTTGTGAAAGTAAAATCTAGTGTTTTCTTTATTACATTGTATTGCATTTTGTAGAAATATAGTGTAAGCCATGCATTGCTTGGAAATATTGAGATCTAGTAAATCAGTATAGACATCTGTAACGTTAGACATGAAGTGGCAGCTTCAGCCATTTGCAGCTATGAAAAGTTTGGCGGCTGCAGCAGCCATTTAGGTTTTGGCTGAGCCGGCTAGCCAGCCAATAACTTCATCAGCCAGCCATTATTCTCAAAACAAATGGCTTCGGGCTCTAATCCCATCGACCTCCCAGACACCACCGGTCAGAACTAGAAAGAAGCCATCATCCGGTGTCTAGAGAGCGTCCTTCCCCGATCCAGAACACAACCAGACCCAGAGCCCGAATCACCACCATCGACCGAGGAGAAATCGTGCGAGTCCCCCGCAGACAGAGAGCTACCCCCCGCCTGAGGACAGAGCTGCCCCTCGTCCTGGAAGTGGAGCTCCATCAAGCTCAAGGTTGTTAAAACTGCACCAGACGCCAGCTGTTCAACCTCCAGTCTGTAGGCAGACTCGTCACAGTCCAGTGATTTTGGGTTTCTTTGGGACGGGAATGATGGTGGAGCGTTTGAAGCAGGAAGAAACTTCATACAGCTCTAGTGATCTGTTGAAGATCTGTGTGAAAATAGGGGCCAGAAGGCGGACTTTATGTTGACAGAAGCTGTTAGGCGAGAATTTCAATGTGATGCTTCAGTTAGCACTGGCCAGCTGGTGGCGCTATGTCTATCTACATTTAGGCATGTATGTGTCTTCAGGCCAGGGCATTTATTAAACGTGTGAAGTGTGGGGGAGATTGGACATTGTATGCTTGAGTTACAACAACTTCCTGTTTTATGCTGATAATAGCATGCTTTAGCACTTAGCTAAGCACATGTGTTTCAACTAGAGTTTTATAAGAGTTATTTTGCTCAGATTCACCAAAATACCAAAGTCTGCAATCAAAATATCTGATTATGAACTCGAGTTTTTCTCATAAAATTTTCCAAAGACCAAAACTTTCTCTACATTTACAGGTTACTGTATGTTTGCATTAAGGCGAGACACTACAGGTGAATAGGGTAATTTTTTTAACTAGCAGATATCACAATGAAACTTTCCCAGTTGATTACCTACATTAAGATGAGAAAAAAATGTATTACAAGTTTTCTGTAATTTAACCCTTATGTGCTGTTGGGGATGTTTTCATCCACTACGGGGTATTTTTGAGTCTTAATTTGGCCATAACTTTCTCCGTGTTTCAGCAAATGGAATGATTTGTGGTGACTAATCTTATTTTGACACATATTTTGGGAAAATGCTTTGAAATTTTTAAAAAACTCAACAGTACACTGTGGGCAAATTCACTACCCTTTCGTTATGTTCGTGGCTGAAAACAGCCACTACTTTAAACTGCTGTAAAAATTGATCAGATAAATATATATATATATATATATATATATATATTCTTTTTTTTTTTTTCATAAATCTATTAATCAACCTCAGTCCTGCTCAAAACTACTAAATGTTTTTTTTAAAAATCAGGATTTTAACTCTTTAATTGCCAAATTCATATATGATATCACCGATTTGGGAAAAAAACACACACAAAATGACTTATTTTCAATATAAAATGTGAATGTGGACTGGATTTTTTTTTTGCTTTTATCACAGTCTTGGACATGTTGGTTTTGATGCATTGAAAAACAGATTGAACACAGAATCCATGTTCTGGACCCTTGCGATGGCATAGCGCGTCGGCCCTGGAGTCACGGGAGTTGACAGGCTGAAGAAAGTTGTCTCTGCGTTGGTGGAAAACCACACTTCGTCGTTTCTCCCAATCCACCCAGATCCAGGATCCTCCGAATCTTCCTCGCCTTCAGTGGAAGCTAGAGAGGATGATGAGGGTGCCACATCCAAATCAGGATCTGACTCTCCTGAGTCTGCACTGCATGAAA
Source organism: Leuciscus leuciscus (assembly GCF_965113295.1). NCBI lineage: Eukaryota > Metazoa > Chordata > Actinopteri > Cypriniformes > Leuciscidae > Leuciscus > Leuciscus leuciscus. The sequence continues at coordinate 5,644,553 of NC_138739.1, read as the reverse complement.
AGTGGGATTTTCGACAGTTACCGGCGCTGTAGATTGTCGTGGAAGTTCAGGTTTACGACTGCAAACGGCAATTTACAGGCAACACTGCAAACTGTCGGAAATTGTCGGAAATTGACGTGGGACTTGCTTGCCCCGTGACCCCCCTCCCTCTAATGCTTTAACATGTAAATGAGACTGCTGTGAGCTTTACAAATGCAAATGAGGGTAGCAGGGGGAGTTTTATCCCAGGTGACTAAAAGGTATTAACTTCATTCTAAAAAAAATACAATACAATACAATATTTATTTATAACGCACAATTAAAAACAGCCAAGGCTGACCAAAGTGCTGTACAGGGCAATAGATAAAATGCAGGGCAGAAAAAGGACAATAAAAAAAAATAAAAAAAATTAAAGCTGCAAGCAGCATTTATCGGGGTTCAAGCAATTAAGGCCTTTAAGGCCTTAAAGCACAAAAGCATCAAAAGCTATTAAGTTTTATTTAGCAAGCATGTAACCACTGACATAATAGATGGAAAAGACCATTTACAGCCAATACAGGCAATGTACCATAGGAAATACATGGTTTTAAAGCTGTTTAACAGTTATAGCGCCACCTATTGTCCGATCTCCATAAAATTTTGCATGCTTGTTAATGATGTTATTTTACATATGCTCAACAATTTTTGTGAAGTTCTGAGTTTTCATTTAGGATTTATAGGCTTTTTAGTGTATTTTGCCACGCCCATTTTCTAAATGACCCTATTACAGACATCCAAATGCAAAAGTTAAACTTTTTTTGATAATTATTTATCAAGAGAGTCCAGAGAATTGTCCTAGACTGGTCTGGTTCCGATCGGGCAAAAAACCTACGACTAGTTCGCAAAAGTAGGTTTTTAACATGCTTGCGAATATTTAATGAACGGTTTGATTGACAGCAGTGGTTCTTGAGGAAAAGTTGTTCAGCATGAGCAGATCTATCAACTGATATGCATTTTGTGACGATAAGTGTAACACCATGTGATTACAGAGCCATTAAACTCGTTAGCGCCAACTAGTGACCGATTTCTTTCAAAATTCTTACAGACCTCTAGGGCCATGAGTCAAACATGCCCATCGAGGTTCGTTCCGATCGGCCTCCGTTAACCTTGTCTAATAGTTGCTCAAACTTCATTGGCCGATGGCGGCCATGTTTTTCGAGATACACCAATGTCCTCATAGACATACATGACACCTTGGACCAAGACACTGCATACCAATTTTCAAGTCAATCTGACTAACGGTCAGGTGGTTATAGCCTGTTTTATGTTTTTTTCATATTATAGCGCCACCTTGTGGCCAATCACCGCGATTTTTTTACTGTGACCTCAGATTGACCTCTTACACATGTGTACCGAGTTTGGTGAAAATATCTCATTTCGTTCACGAGTTATAACCATTTTATAGTGCCACCAAGTGGACAATTGTCATGATTTTTTTTTCACATGACCTCAGAATGAGCTAATGAACATGTGTCCCAAGTTTTGCGAAAATATCTCTTTCCGTTCACAAGTTATAACCGTTTTATAGTGCCACCAAATGGCCAATTGTTGCGATTTTTTTCAAGTGATCTCAGATTGAGCTCAGGAAGATGTACCCCAAGTTTAGCAAAAAAATATCTTTCCGTTCACAATTTATAACCGTTTTAGTAAAAGTGGCCCTGGTGCCATCAAATATTGTGGTTCCCCTTATCGACCATTAATTTAAATTTTGAATTGTTTGGATGATTATTGATTGTCAGACTCTAGATAATATTCCTGCAGTGGTTTGGTTCCGATCGGGCCAAAAACCTAGGAGAAGTTCGCAAAAATAGGTTTTTCAAAAAAATGCAATTTACTTGAAATTGGCGCCTGAAGGACGAGCAAATCGGAGATAGCCATTTTGTCCGCCTTGAGCCAAGGATTCCAACGATATAAGACACTTGATCCTGGGACAAACGGTCTACGAGTTATGAGCAATTTTGAACTTTTGGTTGCTGTAGCGCCACCTATGGGCCAATCGGGGTCATACTCTGATAGGTTGTCCCCAAATTGAGGCCTACCATCTGGCCAAGTTTCACGTCTCTAGGCCTTACGGTTTGTCCTGCACGATGCGTTTTACAAATCCTTACAATTACAATAGGGTTTCAGCATTTCATGCTTGAACCCCTAAAAAAAGGCAATAGTTGTATCATAGTCAAGGGGTATTAAAAGCAAGAGAAAATAAATACGTTTTCAAGGATGTTTTGAAGATGGAAATTGAGGGAGCTAGTCTGATATAGAGGGGTAGACTGTTCCAAAGTTTTGGGCCTGCAGTCGCCTCGTTTTTTAAGTCTGGATCTGGGCACGATAAGAAGACAGTGATCACTGGATCTCAAAGTACGAGATGGAGTGTACGGGCAGAGGAGATTGGTCAGATATTGGGGGGCCGGTTTGTTAAGAGCTTTATACACAAATAGTAAAAAATTTAAATCAATCCTGAATGTGACAGGTAGCCAGTGGAGTTTGAATAGCGCTACCACTTTTGGAGCAATGCACAACATGTTGCAGAAATTTTCACTGCCCTTTTTGTGATAGCAGTATTATTAAACTGACAAAATGGGACAAATTGAATAACCACATTAAAATCCACTTTAAAAGGCTGTTGTTCATGAAGGAACATCTGGACTTACAGTGTACAGTGGCAATATATATTATTTTACATTTATCCATTTGTCAGACGCTTTTATCCAAAGATAGATGGTTTTCTGCATGATTTAGACAAAATATTAAATTATCTTCATTAATGTCTAAAGGTTACACAAACAATCCGCACTGAAACTTAAGCTAACAAAACACAAACAATTATATATTCCTGTATTTTCTGTATTGTTTCTCACAGTAAACTGCCATGCAGGCTAGAATTGCGAAACATTATTGGATAAATCTTATAATTTACATTTCTCTGGGCCAATCGGAATCTTAGCACTTTTTCTCTTGGCCAATCGGAATCTTAGCACTTGCGTCATAGCACACACACAGCGTCAACAACAGCTGAGCTCGCCATTTGCCTGGCTACCGTGCGAGTCTAATGGAAACTCACGCATGAATTTTCCTGCATTGAACTTGTTTTAGTAGCCTGGTAATACCAGACTCTGCTACTTCACTTTGCTTCGTATACAGAGTCTGGCATAGCATAATAGAGAAGTGTTTTCTCTCTCGCGGGGGGGCGCTTGTCTGAAGTTTAAAATCATTGGTTACCCGTAAGCCAATCACATAACGTTTGGTTATGGCGTGTGTTATGCGCATGCTCAGCCGCATCTAACTTCCACTGTAAACGCATGTATGATGCAAAAACTAAACCATCGAGCGAAATACCGGAGTGAACACGGCTGTGAATGACTTTTGCAGATTATGTGAAGTAAATCTACGCATCCACGGTACAATCAGCGTCTACGTCACGGCTCTCAGCCCGCCCTCTGTTCGTTGATTGGCCCGGCTGTTTTCAGGCCGGTGGAAAACTGAAAGATAGGCTGCTATCTCAGACTGACTACAGGAGCGAAATGAAATTAGCGGAAGTAGGAAGTCTGACGTAGTCAGGCTATTGTTTTAGCGCCTGCCAAAGTGAATTTTTGTCCCGCCAAAGTCTTATTTGATCGGTGAGTAATGTAGATGAACGGTTGCGTTTGTGACAGGGCGCATGTTTTAACTAAAAGAACGACCAGAGAGAGAGAGAGACGGTCGCGCGCGCGCACTCTCTGTGTAAACAACTTCTCGTTAGCTTTTGGCGCTTTTTTTTTTTTTTTTTAGTTAGCTTGCTGCTCATGGTTCATGTTCAGTTTCCATGTTATTTTAGCTGTACACGAGAGAATATGTCAATTTGGGATACTAAACTGCACGTAAACCGATAGTAGCATGGCATAGAGTTCTGAGTCTGACCGGCTAACTTAGCTCTTTGCTAACTAAGTTAGCTTGTCCATATAGCAGCTTGCTACGGGGTTCACAGATGATGCAAGGTGGGTTTAAAGGTGAATTGTCTAATTTATAAATGTGCGTCGTGAATGTGACACCTAACGTAACAACGTTACCAGGCAGAGGAGAAGGACGATGAGGTGATTAGATCTAACGTTAACTTAACATCTCGCTCGATTGCTCCTGTCTGCCTCGCTGTCTGCTGTGGTGCTGTAAGCTCCGTATTAGCCTCGTATTAGCCTCGTATTTCCAATTGTTTTGAACCATCATTTACTACAATTTCTAGTTGTTTATATTACTACTAAATACAGCTTACCCAACATCGCTGGCTTCCGTTACTACTAACACAACACGCTGGTAATTCGCTAGCCTGTTAGCGAAGCCGTTAGCGCCACCCGTGCGCTCAGCTATTTTTATTTATTTATTTTCTCGCGCCTTTGAGTTCATAAAAGCTCAGGTGAGTAAGAATCACTCAACAAACACGGTGAGTAATGTCTTGTCCTGTTATTATCATGCGTCGCGTCTGAATGCGTTGTTGTTTTTGGAGCTCTATCGATTTGATTTATAATTCTTGATTTTTCTCTTTAAACTCGCTTACAACGAAGATTTTCTACTTTTCCTCACTGAGAAGCGCTACTGCTGAAACCTCATTGTTACAACGCGGACTGTTGAGCAGACGCGTCTCAAGCCTATTAGTGATCCAACGCTCCATACTCTTAAAGGTCCCGTTCTGCGTGATCCCATGTTTCAAACTTTAGTTAGTGTGTAATGTTGCTGTTAGAGCATAAATAATATCTGTAAAATTATAAAGCTCAAAGTTCAATGCCAAGCGAGATATTTTATTTAACAGAAGTTGACTACAAAAAACGTCTCGATTGGACTACATCCCTCTACTTCCTTCTTTAATGATGTCACTAGAACCGTTTCTTGACTAACCTCCGCCCACAGGAATGCTCCCTCAACTCTACTGGCTACTTGCGCACTTCTTATAACTTAGGCTACTGTGTTTACTCAGCTCTTACGGTGATTTTCTGAAGTAAAACTGACGCTTCATCTTTTGTGTGATGTACAATAAACTTTATTAAACTCATCAGTACATGTTTGATCATCATTCAGACAGCAGACTTGTAGGCTATTAATAAATAATGGATACATAGCCTACAAGCAGATGACAAATACGTTATAATAACCGTAATTAAACTACTAAACCATACCTGTTTCATCTCTATACAGCACTCTGACTCTGTAGGCATTATTGTCCGACTCGAAATGAACGCCGTTACTGAGAGTTTCTGATATTATCATCATTCCGTGAGATGAATTTTTCCTGACAAACTGAGCGCGAGCTCATGAAGCTCCGCCCCCTGTGTCGTCCAGCAGCAGCTCATTTGCATTTAAAGGGCACACACTGAAACAGCTCGTTTTTCTGAGCCCCAAAAAATGTCAATTTAAACATGCTGTAAAAAATGATCTGTTGGGTATTTTGAACTCAAACTTCACATACACACTCTGGGGACATCAGAGACTTATTTTACATCATGTGAAAAGGGGCATAAAACGGGACCTTTAAAGGTTACGTCCGTGGATCACGGCTGAACGCGTCTTCTCCACACTCATTTATAAACAAACATTTTTTATTTATTTTTTCGCCTATCGTGCGTCTACTCTACACCCCTACCACTAAAAAAACCCTAAAAAAAACCCTCATAGTTACAACGCGGACTGTTGAGCAGACGCGTCTCAAGCCTATTAGTGATCCAACGCTGCATACTCTTAAAGGTTACGTCCGTGGATCACGGCTGAACGCGTCTTCTCCACACTCACTTACAAACAAACAAACTTATAATATAAATTAGTATTAATATTGATAGCATCACTGGTAGCTTCGTTGCTAACTCACTGTCCATCTGTTAAAATGGCGAATATATCAGATGTAAGTAGTCTACCGCTTGGTGCAGGTGAGGACACATTTGAGCTGCACGCACTGCAGTCTGAGCTGGAAGCTGTTGAGAAACAAATCCACAACCTTTTATTGAGACAGGCCGAGCTGAGAGACCGGTGTTTGGCTCTTGAAACATCACGTGCCGATGCACACAAATCAGTGTTTAACGTTACTAACCCGCTGACTCCGACCGCGTCTACTCCGTGCGTTCCTCAGCATCGGTCGCAATCAGCCATGGTCTCGTTCACTCCGGCTCCAACACGCCACCACGAAGCCTGGGTGATTCCGCAGCGGAAGACGCGAGTCAGGTTTAGACCAAGACTTTCTCCGACCCTCCCGGTTTTCGAGTTATCCACACAAAACCGCTTCTCCCCTCTACGCGAAACAGAACACGATGCTGTGATCATCGGCGATTCCATCGTTCGGCACGTACACGCTACGTTAGGTAAAAGTAAGGTGCAAAGTCACTGCTTTCCTGGTGCTCGTGTTTCTGAAATCGCCGCTCACGTTCCCGAGATCCTGAACGGTGACGAGCGCGTCGGAACTGTGGTCCTGCACGCGGGAGTGAACGACATCAGGCTGCGCCAGACGGAGATTCTGAAGAAAGACTTCAGGAATCTATTCGATACGGTACGCAGCACATCGCCTGAAACAACGATCATTGTGTCAGGACCGCTTCCCACGTACCGACTAGGGCATGAAAAGTTCAGCAGATTATTTGCGCTAAATGAATGGTTAATGTCATGGTGCAATGAGCAGAAACTGCTCTTTGTAAATAATTGGAATCTGTTTTGGGAGCGTCCTAGGCTTTTCCGTGCTGATGGCTTACACCCAAGCAGATTCGGAGCGGCTCTTCTGTCAGGTAACATCTCCAAAATGTTAAATACCCTTTGACTAGTAACCAAAAGTCCAAATCATAGTCTCTGCTGCACCAATTCAACTGATATAAATACTAGTGTAGAACATTGCATAGAAACCGTGTCTATTCCTCGTTTAGTGAGATCAAATAATAAATCTAATGCAGGATCTAGGAAAAATCTAATTGTTATTAAAACAGAAAATGTTGCTATTAGTAAACAAAAACTATTTCTAAAGCTAGGTCTACTAAACATTAGATCACTCACACCTAAGGCAGTTATTGTAAATGAAATAGTCACAGATAATAGCTTCGATGTACTTTGCCTTACTGAAACCTGGCTTAAACCAAATGATTATTTCGGTATTAATGAGTCTACTCCTCCTGGATACTGTTATAAGCATGAGCCCCGTCTGATTGGTCGTGGCGGAGGTGTTGCAACCATTTATAGAGATATTCTAAATGTTACTCAGAAAACGGGTTATAAGTTTATTTCATTTGAAGTACTTGTACTAAATGTTACGCTCTTAGATGTTAGAAAAACATCACTATTATCTCTAGCCTTGGCTACCGTATATAGACCGCCAGGGCCTTACGCTGATTTCCTAAAAGAGTTTGCAGATTTTCTCTCAGACCTATTAGTCAATGTCGATAAAGCATTAATTGTTGGAGATTTTAACATACACGTAGATAATCCAAATGATGCGTTAGGAGCTGCGTTTACAGATTTATTAAATTCATTTGGGGTCAAGCAAAACGTCATCGGACCAACACATCGTCTTAATCATACACTCGATTTAATTATATCACATGGAACCGATCCAACCGATATAGATATCATTCCACAAAGTGATGAAGTCACTGATCACTACATGGTAACTTGCATATTACGTACTGCTGTAATATGTCATGCAGCGCCGCGTTATCGACCAGGCAGAACAATCCTTCCATCCACCATAGATCATTTCTCAAATTGCTTATCTAATTTGTCTCAGCTGCTGCCTGAACCCAAACAAACAGATGAACTAGAAGAACTAACTAGCACTATGAGCACCATTCTCTCTAGAACATTGGATGTGGTTGCACCTATTAAATTAAAAAAGGTCAGAGAGAAAAATAAAGCACCATGGTATAACAATACTACGCATGTTTTAAAGAGAGAAACCCGTATTTTAGAGCGTAAATGGAAACAAACTAATTTAGAGGTCTTTAGAATCGCGTGGAAAGACAGTATGTCACGTTATAAAAAGGCCCTAAAAGCGGCCAGGGCTGAGCACCTCCGCAAACTAATAGAAAACAACCAAAATAATCCAAGGTTTTTATTTAACACCGTGGCTAAACTAACAAATAAACAGACGTCACCCGAACAAAATATCCCGTTACAGTTCAGTAGTAATGATTTCATGAACTTCTTCACTGAGAAAATAGAAAGCATCAGAACCACAATTGTAAACGTTCAATCTTCAATCGCGCCTTATAATTCAGCTTCAATTATCACCCCGCAAGAACAATTACAGTGCTTTACAACTATAGAACAAAAAGAGTTAAATAAACTTATCACTTCATCTAAAACAACAACATGTTTATTAGATCCTATACCAACTAAACTACTGAAAGAAGTGTTACCTGTAGTGGAAGAGCCTCTCCTCAATATTATTAACTCGTCTTTATCTCTAGGTCATGTTCCAAGAACATTTAAACTGGCAGTTATAAAACCTCTCATTAAGAAACCACAATTAGATCATTATAATCTAGCAAATTATAGACCCATTTCAAATCTTCCATTTATGTCTAAAATATTAGAAAAAGTGGTGTCCGCTCAACTGGGCTCTTTCTTGCAACAAAATGATATCTATGAAAAGTTTCAGTCTGGATTCAGACCGCATCATAGCACTGAAACTGCGCTCGTTAAAATCACAAATGATTTACTTTTAGCTTCTGACCAAGGCTGTATCTCAATACTAGTTTTACTTGATCTTAGTGCTGCGTTCGATACTATAGATCACACAATACTCTTAGATCGACTACAAAATTATACTGGTGTTCAAGGACAAATCATGGTTCAAATCATACCTATCTGACCGCTACCATTTTGTCTATTTAAATGGAGAAAAATCGATCATAACTCCAGTAAACTATGGAGTGCCGCAGGGATCTGTGTTAGGCCCTCTGTTATTTTCAATATATATGATGCCACTTGGAAATATTATAAGGAAACATGGAATTAGTTTCCATTGTTATGCTGATGACACTCAAATATATATTTCATCAAGGCCGCTAAATTTTCCAAATTGACAGTGTGTGTTAAAGATATAAAAGATTGGATGATGCGTAATTTTCTTTTATTAAATCCAGACAAGACAGAGGTAATACTTATCGGTTCAAAAAAACCGCCCACAAAACCTCGCACAATACAACTTTAACATCATAGGATGTCCTGTTACTTTATCCGCTACAGTAAAAGACCTGGGTGTTATACTCGATTGCAACCTGTCTTTTGAAAATCATATTTCATATGTTACAAAAACAGCCTTTTTCCACCTTAGAAACATTGCTAAGCTACGTAATATGCTATCAGTTTCTGATGCAGAAAAGTTAGTTCATGCATTCATGACCTCGAGACTGGATTACTGTAATGCCTTATTAGCTGGTTGTCCTGCATCCTCAATAAACAAGCTACAGTTAGTCCAAAATGCCGCCGCTAGAGTTCTTACGAGATCAAGAAAATATGATCATATAACACCGATTTTATCATCACTGCATTGGTTACCTATAAAGTTCCGTATTAATTACAAGGTATTGCTACTGACTTATAAAGCCCTAAACGGCTTAGCTCCAGTCTATTTAACGGATCTTCTATCGCCCTATAATCCATCGCGCTCTTTAAGATCACTAAATTCAAGGCTTTTGGTCATACCTAGGATATTCAGAACCACCAAAGGAGGGAGAGCATTTTCACATTTGGCTCCAAAACTCTGGAATAGTCTTCCTGATACTGTTCTTTGCTCAGACTCGCTCTCCCAGTTTAAAACTAGATTAAAGTCGCATCTCTTCAGCCAGGCATTCATATAATCCCACAGTTCAAACTACAATCCGGCCTCTAGCTCATAAATGCCAGAGGAGAACTGGCCCCCGACTGAGCCTGGGTTCTCCCAAGGTTTTTTTTTCTCCATTAGGTCACCTGATGGAGTTTTAGGACACCATTAGGTCACTTGATGGAGTTTTTCGGTTCCTTGCCACTGTTGCCTTTGGCTTGCTCAGTTGGGGATATTTTGGGGATATTTAATTTAATTTTATCAATCAATAAATTCCTCTTGAAACAAACTTTGTTGTATTATTTAAATGTAATACTGTGAAGCTGCTTTGATACAATCTGTATTGTGAAAAGCGCTATACAAATAAACTTGACTTGACTTAACCTTATGAGGAAGCACACAAAAAAAAAAAAAATCGGAGGGTTCTGTTAGAAATGGTAATCTCATTTCAGATATTTTATACACTTGAAATATAAAATCGGATGATACAAATTGGGCCTGAAATTTTATACAAATGATTTTTATTTTGCAGTATTATTGGATTCGGATGAGAATATCAGGGGTAATCGTTTTCTCTTAATTTATAATTGGTTTAAAAATTAAATTCTTTAACTTTATATATTTTATTTTACATTACCGTATCTTGATAATGTCAAGATATAACGTTACCCCCTTCAATAATGTACGAAGGAAGCTGCAGCCCATTGAGGACACCAGCATGTTGCACAATACTGGTGAGTACTGATGACAACTTAAACATAATATTGTGTTGTGTACAACATAAGTCACAGGCTTATTCATGTGTTTTATCTAATAAAGATTGTGCCATGTCTAGCCAAGTGGAGCGTCCTGGCAGTGAAATGTCCACTCCTGGTAAGTACTTTTCCCCCTGCACAAAACATTGCTCTGCACAAAGTCACACTCCATTCAAGACAAGTAGTTTTTTACTGCTTGTGAATAATCTATTTTAAATATATACAGTGCTGGTCAGAGTTATTTAAGCCGCTTGATTAAGAGTGAGAACCTACTCATCTTGAATGGACAAAAAAAGCGAATGTTTTAGTTTCATCTTTCCATAGAACATTTGAAAAGTAACTGACACTACTGGAACTTCAAACGGGCAGCGTTCTATGGTTAGAGTCTGGTCGTCCCTCTCCCCGTTTGAAGTTCCAGTAGTGTCAGTTACTTTTCAAATGTTCTATGGAAAGATGAAACTAAAACATTCGCTTTTTTTGTCCATTCAAGATGAGTAGGTTCTTCTCACTCTTAATTAAGCGTAGTAATGACTCCAGTATTTCATTATTAATTTAGTATAGGCAACATGACCGTACTTACTGGCTGACTGTGTTTCAGACTCTAAGTCAAACTTTGAATGTCTTGTGGAAGCCTTCTCTGACCCGGAGAAATGTGCAGCCAGATTTCAGCGCAAGGAAATTTCCAGTGAGTATTCACTTTATCTGTTGCCCCAACCTTTATTTCTTTTTTCAGTGGAAAATAAATTAAGTTTAAGGAAAACATTTCCATATTTTTAATGGCATATACTTTAATGGCAACCAACAATCCCAATGTTCAAAGAAGGTTCAAATGTCTGTAATGCCAGCAGACTAGCACAAGACAAACAATTGTTTAAAAAATACATAAATGTGTATATATAATTTTAGAAAATGACAGTTAATTTCTTTTCCACTGAGGAAAGACAGACATGGATATCTTGTCACTCAGTGTGAGTAAATTATCAGGAAATTTTCATTTTGAGGTGAACTAATCCTTTAAGGCTGATGTATACTTTTGCGTCAGACCGAAGCCCGAGCCTCTACGCTATAGGCTACACTGTTTCATTTATACTTCTGCATTGTTGTCCCTGTTGACGCACAATTACACATGCAGAAAGAAGCCTGTGAAACCCGAGGGAGGCGTTCTAGACCAATCAGAGCGCTTCCGTCCACGTAAAATTGACGCATTGTTACATTTTGGGAGAGGTGCACGTCAGGGTGTGCTAAAGGGTACGCTATGTACACAGCCTACTCTGTAGCTACAGCGGGAGGTCGACGCATAACTATAAATTGGTCTTTACTTACTGCTTGAGAATCAAGTTTGGTAACAGTTTATTTTATTGGCTTAATGACATGTTTCAGACAGTCTTGCTTAGAAGAGCAGAGTGTGGTAATTCTTACCTTTTTGTCTGATTTCAATAATTGTACATTTTTGAATATTCTTTGTTTTTTTCGCCCTTAACCCTCTGGGGTCTGAGGCGTTTTTGGGGTCCTTGAGATGTTCTGACATGCCCTGACATTTGTGCTTTTTTCAGTTGCTTATAAACATATTAATGGCAAAGGTATAATTACACTCTATTTAGCACAAACAGGGCTACCATAATATGTGAGCAACATGCATGTACATGTTTGTATTTTTGAGAGAATAATGTTTATGCATGGTTATTGAAAAAACTAAAGTTTCTGAAATAAGGCCACAAAACACATACTAAATATGTGTCAATAAGACTTTTGACTAATTGATGTCGTTGCCTAGAGTTTTTTTCTTCAAAATGATGTGAAAATCATCCTGCCCTTATCATTCACATAACACAATACATTGATTTAAATCTTGTAAAACACTTTTTGTTTGTAAAGGCAATATGCGCAAGGGGCGTCAACCATTCAACAGCATCATGCATATGTAGTGGTTCACACCTGAGGAGACAATGGGGCCCGCATACTTAATGAGCCATTCATTCAGGTGTGTCACCTATAGCCACAAGAAAGAATGCAAGAGAAATATATATATATATATATATATATATATATATATATACACTGCTCAAAAAAATAAAGGGAACACTTTTTAATCAGAGAATATCATCAAGTCAGTTAAACTCCTGGGATATTGATCTGGTCAGTTAAGTAACAGAGGGGGTTGGTAATCAGTTTCAGCTGCTTTAGTGTTAATGACATTAACAGCAGGTCCACTAGATGGGCAACAGTGAGACAACCCCCAAAACAGGAATGGTTTTACAGGTGGAGGCCACTGAATTTTTTTTCCCTACTCATCTTTTCTGACTGTTTTTCACCAGTTTTGCATTTGGCTAGGGTCAGTGTCACTACTGGTAGCATGAGGCGATACCTGGACCCTACAGAGGTTGCGCAGGCAGTCCAGCTCCTTCAGGATGGCTCATCAATACGTGCCATTGCCAGAAGGTTTGCTGTGTCTCCCAGCACAGTCTCAAGAGCATGGAGGAGATTCCAGGAAGACAGACAGCTACTCTAGGAGAGCTGGACAGGGCCGTAGAAGGTCCTTAACCCATCAGCAGGACCGGTATCTGCTCCTTTGTGCGAGGAGGAACATGATGAGCACTGCCAGAGCCCTACAAAATGACCTCCAGCAGGCCACTGGTGTGAATGTCTCTGACCAAACAATCAGAAACAGACTTCATGAGGGTGGCCTGAGGGCCCGACGTCCTCTAGTGGGCCCCGTGCTCACTGCCCAGCACCAGGGAGCTCGATTGGCATTTCCCATTGAACACCAGAATTGGCAGGTCCGCCACTGGTGCCCTGTGGTTTTCACAAATGAGAGCAGGTTCACCCTGAGCACGTGACAGACAGGAAAGGGTCTGGAGAAGCCGTGGAGAATGTTATGCTGCCTGTAACATCGTTCAGCATGACCGGTTTGGTGGTGGGTCAGTGATGGTCTGGGGAGGCATATCCATGGAGGGATGCATAGACCTCTGCAGGCTAGACCAGGGGTTCCCAAACTTTTCCATGACAAGGCCCCCCAAATACTACTAGGTTCTGGCCAAGGCCCCCCTTTTGCAGGATGTGTTATTGAACCCATCGACAATACTGCGGCAAATGTAGAAATAAATAAATAAAACATCTAGGTGAACATCAGATTATGTGATGGTGTTTGATACCAGCCAATCAGAAAGATTATAGAGATGAACCGATTACAATTTTCAAGTCCGATTTTTCATTGAGTTTGACCTGCAGATACAGATTTTAGCCGATTCTGATTTCATTTTTTCTAACCACTTTACAGCACACACAAATATTTATTTTCTATAAATATATTTTTTATAAAACACCACTTTTACCCAAACTGATTAATAAAAACAAGTTTAAATGGGTACATTTTCTATAAATATTTGAGTCTTCATTTTCTTTTCTGACATAGCCTACTCCAGTTCTTGTTAAAACACACTATAGCCTACATGCAAATTTTGTGCATTTTTGGTACTTTTTGTGTGAAATCATATTTATTTTGTCCATCAAAAGTGTGCTTTCGCTTTAATTGAGCGTGAGCAGCTCAGCAAAAATAGACGGCGCCGAAACCCTCACGGCACGCGACGCTCCTGCTTGACGCTCACGCGCTGCTCCTGCTCGCGGTGTGAACGCACTCAATGAACATGCACGGCGGAAAAAAATTTGCGCTGCTCACGCGCCGCTTGCGGTCTGAAACGGCCGTAATTCACAAGGTTTCCTACATGTGCGTTCTGTGCACGTGTGATGCTGATGTTACGCGATGTTAATCATGCGGCGCCCAAGTGCATTTGAATCGGCATATGTCAGACTGAAAATCGCCCGAAAATCGGCAAATTCTGGTCACCAGCCGATCAATCAGTTCATCTCTAAAAGATTAGCATTAAAAGTATAATGTTCAGATAGGCTATGCAACAAATTATTATAATGTTATTTCATAACAATACTCATATTAACACTTTTTTTACTCTTTTAACTTTTTTTTTTTCGCTTTTTTTTTCAACTTGCTGCGGCCCCCAGTTTGAAAACCCCTGGGCTAGACAATGGCACCCTGACTGCCATTAGGTATCGGGATGAAATCCTTGGATCCATTGTCAGACCCTATGCTGGTGCAGTGGTTCCTGGGTTCCTCCTGGTGCACAACAATGCCCGGCCTCATGTGGCGAGAGCATGCAGGCAGTTCCTGGAGGATGAAGGAATGATACCATTGAAGGGCCACCACGCTCACCTGACCTACATCCAATAGAACATCTCTGGGACATTGTGTTTCGGTCCATCTGACATCACCTGGTTGCACCTCAGACTGTCCAGGAGCTCAGTGATGCGCTGGTCCAGATCTGGGAGGAAATACCCCAGGACACCATCCGTCGTCTCATTAGGAGTATGCCCCGACGTTGTCAGGCATGCATACAAGCACGTGGGGGCCATACAAACTACTGAGTACCATTTTGAGTTGCTGCAATGAAATTTCAGCAAAATTGACAAGCCTGCTACATAATTTTTTCACTTAGATTTCCGGGGTGTCTTTGAATTCAATCCTCTGTAGGTTGATCATTTTCATTTCCATCAAACGATGTGGCATCCTTTTGTTCATAACACATTACCCAGTCCATATTAGTATAGATATCCAGCATGAAATTTTTCCCCATTGAGATCTGATGTGTTTTCAAAGTGTTCCTTTAATTTTTTTGAGCAGTGTATATATATATATATATATATATATATATATATATTCTACCAAATTGGTTTACAGTTGGAAGCATGTCAATTTATTTTTTTATATTTTTTTTCTCACAAATTTTGCTTGCAAATTGTATAATATCCAAGGAAAACATGTCTAGTAATTGTGCAGTTAATTCTTATACTGTATTTTCAGTTTTGGAATATGTATCCTCTCCCCACATTTGTCAATAATAAAACACAATAAAAATTATTTAAAAAAAAAAGGCTTATATTTACCTTTTAAAATTTGTTTACATCTACCTTGTAAATATATATTTTTTTATTAAAAAGGTTACAATTACAACAACAATTGAAGTGTAATCTTTCTTTGTAAAAACTAAAGTATACATTTTATCATACATATTTCAAAGTTAAGGATTCATTACTTCGAATATAGCCTACATTGACAAAATTATATATTTAACATATTAGCAAAAATTGGCAAACAAAAGCTTATTTGAGGTGGCAGATATTTTACAGTAAAAATGTGTAATCTATCCAAAACTAATCAACGAAATGTTGTCTTTCATTTGTCTGTAACATAGGTCTTTCGTTTTTATTATAAGGAATATAAATGTTAATTTGCAGTTTAATATGTTGCTTATACAAATACATTTTATTTCAACATATTTCAGTCGATTTTTACTCAGTATAGCAAAATAGTTTGCTAAAAGCAGATCATTCATTCACACACAGAAACGCAATTCAAATTTAAACCATCTTTTTGCGAGTTGTGGTAAACAGCGCATCTCTGACGTTCATTCATTCACACAGAAACGCAATTTACTTGAGAATGAAAAAAAACTTACTACAGTATTCCATCCCCTCGAAATAACAGCACTTCTGAGGTACATTTTCCATTATTATTATTCCTCACAGCGCTGGTACACTGATCATCTGAATAAACTTGATGTGTTTTCTCGAGCTGATATGTGGGCGTTCACAGTTTGTATGGGATCGTCTCAGTAATTTGCGTTTGAATAGCGCGCGCTCTCCGTGGGCGGGGCCGATTAAAACGTAATGAGCTGAGATGAGCTCGACTGGAATCGCTCTCTTTTAATACAGATTTCACAAGATGAGAATATTAGTTTTTTATATAAATTACTTCATTTAAAAGAAGAGAATTCAAGCTTCATGCCTGTGTGTCTGTATGCCTGTTTGACTGAGTATTCGCTGAGTTATTGTTCATTTTCGGACGCGTTTCAGAATGGACTTCACTGGCAGAGAGAAGGCAGAACTCGCTTCGTGTTTATTTTTCTTTATTTGGCAAAAAGCACAACACTTTGTTTTTATTGTGAGTATACACAAAAATAATACACATTTAACAGAATCGATTGATGTATGAAACTCCTATGGAAAATCAAAGTCAACCGAGTATTTATGAGTTTCTTTTACACTGATAAAAAAAAGCGAGCTGGTATCGCCGGCGATACAGCCGACCTCAGGGGGTTAAAGAACAGATATGTAATAAGAACATTGAACTATTGGCAGTTAGTTTAAGACCTTATTACCTGCCAAGGGAGTTCACTGTGGTGATCGCCGTTGTTGTTTATATCCCTCCATCTGCCAATGCGGAAGTGGCCTGTGACATAGTCAAGTCAAGTTTATTTGTATAGCGCTTTTCACAATACAGATTGTATCAAAGCAGCTTCACAGTATTAAATTAAAATAATACAACAAAGTTTGTTTCAAGAGGAATTTATTGATTGATAAAATTAAATTAAATATCCCCAAAATATCCCCAACTGAGCAAGCCAAAGGCAACAGTGGCAAGGAACCGAAAAACTCCATCAAGTGACCTAATGGTGTCCTAAAACTCCATCAGGTGACCTAATGGAGAAAAAAAAACCTTGGGAGAACCCAGGCTCAGTCGGGGGCCAGTTCTCCTCTGGCATTTATGAGCTAGAGGCCGGATTGTAGTTTGAACTGTAGGATTATATGAATGCCTGGCTGAAGAGATGCGTCTTTAATCTAGTTTTAAACTGGGAGAGCGAGTCTGAGCAACGAACAGTATCAGGAAGACTATTCCAGAGTTTTGGAGCCAAATGTGAAAATGCTCTCCCTCCTTTGGTGGTTCTGGATATCCTAGGTATGACCAAAAGCCTTGAATTTAGTGATCTTAAAGAGCGCAATGTTTTATAGGGTGATAGAAGATCCGTTAAATAGACTGGAGCTAAGCCGTTTAGGGCTTTATAAGTCAGTAGCAATATCTTATAATTAATACGGTGTACATAGTGTATTCTGTTGTCGCGTGACTCCAGGCGAAGTACACAGATGCGTTCATTTTTCTTGCTGGTGATCCCTTTCTAAGACCCTGCCCACATTTAAGCAGTTTGTTGATTGTACAACACGGGGAGATAAGATCTTGGACCTCTTGTATGCTAATGTGAAAAATGCATACAAATGTGTTGCACTGCCCCCTCTTGGCCGATCCGACCATGAAATGGTACATCTTTCTCCCTCCTACACGCCAGTTGTTAAGAGGCAGCCTGTCATTAACAGAACACTAAAATACTGGTCTCCGGAGAGAGAAGAAGCCCTAATGTGCTGTTTTGAATCAACATGCTGGGATGTTTTCTGTGAGGATTATGGGGATGACATTGATGGATTAACAGAATGCATCACCTATTATATTAAATTCTGTAATGATGACATCATGCCCTCCAGAGAAATTCGCTGTTTCCCCAATAATAAACCATGGGTAACTAGCAGTCTGAAGGTACTGTTAAATGAAAAGAAAAAGGCTTTCAGAGAGGGTGATAGGGAAAAGGTCAAAGAAATCCAAAGAGTACTGAGGGTGAAGATTAAGGAGAGGAAAGAAGCATACAGGTGCAAATTAGAACAACAATTGCAGCAGGATGGAATGAAGCAGGTCTGGGCTGGCATGAGGAAGATCACAGGTATGAAGCAGAAGGGGGGTTTGCTACTTGAAGGTGACCAGAACCTGACTGACGATCTGAACAGATTCTTTAATAGATTTGATAACCCAATGCCACATCAGCCCGCCACACCTGGTCTGCTGCTGCCTGGTGTTGTTTCCCTTCCCTCACTCATCCCATCCATGACATCATCCCCCCCATTCTCCCATCGGCGACATCACCTCCCAAAAGATCTTTCTCTCCCCCATCTTTTCTCCAACTGTAACTCCACCGACGGTGCTACATCAATCTCGGGTTAAGGGTGAACTGGACCGTCTGAAGCCGGGGAAAGCAGTGGGGCCTGATGATATTGGGCCCAGACTGTTGAGGACATGTTCTACCCAGTTGAGTGGTATTTTTACATACCTGTTTAACCTAAGCCTGCACCTACAAAAGGTCCCGAAACTGTGGAAAACATCTTGTTTGATTCCAATTCCAAAGAAGAGATATCCATCTAACCATAACGATTACAGACCTGTAGCACTCACCTCTCACATTATGAAGACGTTTGAGAGACAGGTCCTTTCTTACATCAAGGCCAGTATGTCAAATTACGTGGATCCGTTGCAGTTTGCATATCAGTCCAACATGGGTGTGGATGATGCCCTTATTTACATGCTACAAAGAACTTATGCACATCTGGACACTCCTGATGCATCTGTGAGGTTCACGTTTTTTTACTTCTCAAGCGCCTTCAATACGATCCAGCCCCGACTGCTGTGTGAGAAGATGAGGAGGATGCAGCTGGATTCATCATTGGTCCAGTGGTGTATGAATTATTTATCCAGTAGACCACAGTATGTGCGTCTGCAGAATAGTGTCTCTTATACTATTCTGAGTAATACGGGGGTGCCGCAAGGAACCGTGCTGGCCCCGTTACTGTTTACTATTTATACAGCAGACTTCCAGTACAATAGTGGCAGTTGCTTCCTCCAGAAATTTTCAGACGATACGGTCGTTGTTGGCTTAATTAAAGGAGGTGAGGAGGAGGAGTACAGGAGAACTATTAAGGAGTTTGTGGGTTGGAGCGACCACAACCATCTCCAACTTAACATCTCAAAAACAAAGGAGATGGTTGTGGATTTTAGGAGGAGGAAGAAGACACCGTTAATCCCAAACGCCATCCAGGGCAGTGAAGTGGAGATGGTCTCCAGTCACAGATATCTCGGTGTACAGCTTGATGATAAGCTGGACTGGAAGAGCCACATGGAGACAGTGTATAATAAGGGTCAAAGCCCACTTTATTTTCTAAGAAGGCTGAGGTAATTTAACATCTGCCGTCCTCTACCGTGCAACGTCTATCAGACAGTGGTGGCAAGTGCTCTGTTCTTTGCTGTGGTGTGCTGGGGAGAGGGTGCTCGCATGGGAGATCTAAATCGAGTCAACAAATTGATAAAGAAAGCAGGCTCGGTTGTGGGGACTGAATTTGATATGATCCATCACGTGGCTGAGAAAAGAATACTCTCTAAGCTAAAATCAATCATGGATAATTCCTCACATCCAATTCATGCTCTTGGGGTGATCAACAAGAGCACCTTCAGCCATAGATTGATTGCACAAAAGTGCAAGTCTGAACGTACCAGGAAGTCCTTTGTACCAGCGGCCATCAGAATGTTTAATGTGTTATGAATATTCACATGTTACTGAATATTCTATATTAATTTCTGTTACTGAATATTCTGTACTGAATATGCATCTGTTACTGAATATTCTATATAGGTATTTTTTTTTATTTGTTGTTTAACTGTAGATTGGTTAGAAGTAAGCTGTTCTGTTAAATGTGGTGTTGTTTTTTTTCTTTTTTCTGAGTGTTAAAGCTGCCGTGACAATATAATTTCCTGAAAAGGATCAATAAAGTATCAACAACAACAGCACTCACTGTGCTCATCAAATGGGTGCAGGGGTGCCCTGCACGTGCCGCACTCATGGTGCAGCATTTGCAACAACGCCGCATGAAATTTGCTCTTTTAGAAATGCTGAATGGCCACAGGGGAGATCGCTGAATCAGCTCGAGTGCAGAGTGCTGTCAATCCGCTTGCTTGCAGAGCGCCGATCAGTCAGCTTGATAGCAGGATAGGAATCTGAGTTCCTATGGCAGAATGTACGACGCAGTACGATTGAACCGTATCGATAAGGAACATCGATGTTAGTTTCAAAAGTGTTATTTTACTCAGATTTGCCAAAGTGTGGTAAAGTCTGCAATAAAAAAAGAGATCTCATAATAAACTCAAGTATTTCTAGATACAAAATTTCCAAACACCAAATCTCTCTGGTAACCAAATGCAAATTTCTCTAAATGAACAATTATATAGGTTATTGTGTTTCCTCATTATTATTCGCTGATTCATTTTGTTGTAACAATGCAGGCAAACATTATAAATGTTATTCACTGGTTTCAGGATCAAAATGGATGCTGCAATGGTTTTCGTCTTAGTTTTATATTTACAGAAATGTGGTTAGATCTGTTGGGTGGATAAACAGCTTCTGCTGGATGTTTGTAGAACGTTTTTTTCTCCAAGTACGATAAACTCCTGCTTGTGCACTTTAAGAGTTTAAGAGTGCACGCTTTCACTGCGTGATGTAGCCTCTTATAATGCAGTGTGAATTCCCCCAAACATCAAGATATGAGGATAAAATCTGGATGACTTTTCAAATCTTTTTACACTTATATCGTAAGACCATGTTAAGCAATATCACACGAGAAAGAGTGCTGTTTTTCCTGAACATCAGCATGATTGTAAATGTGATACTGATTTTATGTAAAAGTTCAACAAACAAAAAGCTAACAGTCTTATGCTGCGTTCACACCGGACGCGAATAGCGCGTCAAATTCGCGCCTGCCGCGTCTAGTTTGACCACTTTGTGTTAATTCGCGTGTCAAGAGCGAAATTGACGTGCGTAAAAACAAAAGATTGAAGCAAAATTTACGCGCGTCAGAGGCGAAAGTTTCGAAACCCGTTGGCGGCCATCTTTTTTAGATGTTTATCGAGCATTAGCATTGGCATTAATCGAGTCACCGCTCGTATATGCTCTGGAGAGCAGAAACAGCTGCGTAGGGGACATCGTCGCTGTACTCGGGTCCACCAGACCCTCCAGAGGGTTTCAGGAGTTTCACAATTTGCTCCAGGAGCTAGGTTTGGTGGACCTAACGGTGAGGACGCTGACGAGGACAGCGTAGGCCGTAAGGCCTCGGCCTCGAGTGGTCGCTGCCTGTCGAGCCCGCGCTCTACAGCCCGGCGCGAGGTTCACTCTCGCACGCACCCACCTAATCTGTCATTTATTTTTGTTTTGATAATAAATGGAGCCAGCCTCCAAAAGTGAAACCTGTCCTGTGATTTTTGTTTTTATACACTTGTGTTTGTTGTCTTTACATTAGAATAATAATGTTTCATATAATCTAGAATAGATATGGAATAAATAGCATTCAATACAAAATGAGTATCTCTCATATATTGAAATCGAGTTTTTATGTGAAAGATTTGCTTGTTGTGCATTTTAGTCATATTACAAAATAATTTATTGAGGCCAAACATAAAATAACATTATAAACTGTCACTTCACCACATGACAGCAGCAAGCAGGCTCCTGATTGGTTAACGCGGCGCGAATTGACGCAGAAGTTCAGATTTTTCAACTCGGGCGGCAGACGCAAATTCGCGTCAAACGCGAGAATGCACAAATAGCACTACATAAAACATTTTTTACGCGTGTAACGCGTCTTTGCATTGACTTAACATTGAAATCACTCGCGCCTGACGCGCTATCCGCGTCCGGTGTGAACGCACCATTAGACACAAAATTACATCTTAGACACAATTTTGTCTGTTTTTGCTCTGTTTCACAAAGAATATAGTTATATCATATAGGCTACAAACAAATCCACAGAAGAGCAGTCACGCGTCTCTGAGAAATTCACACACAGCAGTGTTTTGTTTGAATCTGTATTTTTTAACGAATTGGGTGAGTCAAAGATGATTCAAAGACCCATTATTAAATGCAGTCACTTGCTTCGTTCCTGAATCAGTCGGTTGTTTAACGAATCGGACCCTGGTCAACAATTTCAAAAGAAGTTAAGAAAGAAGACGAAGAAGACTACCGCATCAGTTTGGGTGACAAAGTCATCTGAAGTCATTCCATAGCTTAATGTGAGGGACAGAAGTCTATTTACATCATTAAAGTTTACGGAAACTCGTTTTCCCTCCTCTGTGGCTGTCAATCATTCTCCATTCAGTAATCAAACAGCGCGCGCGCCTCTTCCGGTTGGATGCACGGTAAAAACTCTCTCCAATATGATATATTCACATTATAATGCATGATCTGTAGATAAAAGGCTGTGGCTTTGCATAAAATGACTTTATTTTGTTGGAGTTTGTTGCTGTTTTTAAACGACTCACTACCGTGTGCTTGTTACATCACACACATCACAAGGATTATGAATCGGCATCAAACGCACAATAACTGGAATTTAAAACTGCGAAACAAATGATCAATAAACTGTTGGACAGATCGACACTAGGATTTGTGCGCTCGACATTTCTTCGCTTTGTGCCGTGAACTTTTAAATGCGCACTTGTGCAGCGCAGCGCTGAACACTGTGACTCCATGTTGCTTTGAGCACATCATTCTGCACCCGCGATGCGCATACGCGCTTTGTGCGCTCTGTTTTGAAGCGTTTCATATTATCATGGTTTTGCGCACTGAAAGATTATTAAAAGCCTATATTTTGTATACCTAGCTTGCTCAATACATTTAAAATAAGCATAATTTAATTGTATATTATTTCTTTGTAGTGCAGGCTATATAAATATATACACTTCTGAATTCTTGACATTAATATATAAATATAATATATTTGTATCTGCCAGTATCTGCTTTTCCCCAGTAACTGTTTTGTTTGCAATAAATGTACACCTTATGCCAAATATAATTGCAAAATACAACAGAATTGTTGTGCAACTCAAAATGTTAACTGTACTGTTATTAGTCTATGCACATTATATCATTAGTAACATTAAATATAACACAATAAACCATCATATAGTATATCAGTAGGAGTTTCCTTAAGTCTTTCTAAAAGTTTACTACAGGCCGGTTTACTACAACAGTAGAAAAAAATTCTGAAATTATGGTTTATAGTTTTGGTGTGCCACCCCAAGATTTTAAGTGGCCCAATCTGGCCACCCCTATGAAACATTTCTGGAGGCGCCACTGACTCCATGTAGTTCTGAGAGCTGAGGTGCATATTTTGATTTTCTCAGGCGTATCAAGGTGAGTTCTCATTGTAGCTGCCGTCAAAGGCAACTCATATATTTCACTTAAATATGGTTCACAATATAAATATATATAAGGTTAAAAATCATATGATTAAAATAATAATGTCTCATGGCCAATAAATAATAATTTCATGTTTATTTCTTTTTGTTAAAAACTTTGTGTAAAAAGGAGGGAACTTATTTTTTGTTCCGTGTGGAAATAATAGTTTGTTGTTATGGGGACGCTTCGGGGGTGCACTCGCTAAGATCAGAGAGAGAAATATGCGCTGCGGCTTGCGAAGCCTGCTGACTGAATATTGGAAAGTTATCTATAAGTTTTGTCGGTTAAGTGTGAAGATGAATATCCCCCCAAGTTTACCCTCTCGGGTTCATGCGGCCAATGAGGTATATTTTCTGTCTTTGTCATTTATTTATCTGTTACGCAACTGTGTTTGTAACAAGCCAATTAAGATATTATTTTACATGGCATAAATTTGTTTATTTGTTTTCTATGTCATTTTGTTTAGTATTGTCTGCAAGTATGTCACGAATTTAAGGTTAATTTATGCTTTCTGTGTTTTATTTATACCAGTTCTGACGGCAATATGGAAATGTGTAGCCATAAAGGAACATGCCAAGACATGTTTGAAGATTCTGTCACCAAATAAATGCCCGTTAAATCCCAGGAACGACTTGAGCCTTTATTAAACCTCGAGGGGAGTAACACTCATATTCTCTCACTCACACACACACAGGCCTTTTTTTTGCACGGGCCTATTTTAAGGGTTAATGGTGCCACCTGGTTATCAACAGTAAAAATGACAAATTTTACCTCTTTCCAACAGGGAAAACCACCAACAATCAAAAATGCATGATTATATGTTGTTATGGCTTTGCAATTAAAAAATGTGGTTATAATGGAAGTCAATGGGGTAAAAACAGCCACGAACAGTAAATGAGGGAGAAAAAGTTCAAATCTGATGCTGCACAAAAACTAACAATACATCAAAACTAATGTTGTTTCTAATCTTTGACATGTCCAAGACTGTGATAAAAGGTAAAAAAAAAAAAAAAATCCAGTCCACATTCACATTTTATATTGAAAATAAGTCATTTTGTGTGGGTTTTTTTTTCAAAATCAGTGACATCATTTATGAATTTGGCAATTAAAGAGTTAAAATCCTGATTTTTTTTTAAACATTTAGTAGTTTTGATCAGGACTGAGGTTGATTAATAGATTTATGCAAAAAAAAATGAAAAAAATATTTATCTGATACATTTTTACAGCAGTTTAAAGTAGTGGCTGTTTTCAGCCACGAACATAACGAAAGGGTAGTGAATTTGAACAATGCACAAGGGTTAATGTTTAAATATGCAAATTAGGCAATATCTAATTAAATATGTGCTAATTTGCATTTAAAAAAACAAAATCTGAGTATTGGATAAAGCAAGGTTAAAATTTATTTTTTCATTGTGTTTACATATTGGATGGGGAAAAAATTACAGAGGGATTTATGGATATATACTTTTGTTATCCTGTAAATCAGAAAATACTGTCAATAGCCTTAAATTATTTTCGCCATGTTTTTTGGAATAAAATGTTATATAAATCAGGCTAGGAATAATATATTTACAAATCCCTCTGTAAATGTCTTCATAATATAACTAGGTACAAGTGTAAGGGTCACCAGCTGGAGTGCCTTTGAGAGCCACCAGAGGGCACTCCACATCAGACACTCACGTTCACTCTCAGACTACATTTCCCATACTCACTGCCCGGACTCATCATCTCTGATCACTCATCACAGTCACCTGTACCTCATTATCACTGACTACATTCACCTGTGTCCCATCACCCTGTTAGTCTCAGTCTATTTATACCATGTTCATTCATTCACTCACCGCGAAGTCTTGTTTTAGTGTTACACTGCATTTCTGAGCATTCTCTTGGTTTTCTTGTCTCTTGGTTTTCTTGTCTCTTGGTTTTCTTGTCTCTTGGTTTTCTTGTCTCTTGGTTTTCTTGTCTCTTGGTTTTCTTGTCTCTTGGTTTTCTTGTCTCTTGGTTTTCTTGTCTCTTGGTTTTCTTGTCTCTTGGTTTTCTTGTCTCTTGGTTTTCTTGTCTCTTGGTTTTCTTGTCTCTTGGTTTTCTTGCCTCTTGGTTTTCTTGCCTATCTGTGTATGACCCTTGCCTGTACATTGGATTACGCCTCTGGATTGCCCTCAAATAAAGCTGCATTTGGATCTAAACCTTCGTGTCTCGGAGCAGTTCGTAACAACAAGACTGGAAAGTTTGGTGTATATAGATGCTACTAAAGTGGAGATTTCGGACTTGGAGTATGAGAGAAAGGTCATTTTGAGAAAACAGGCTTTAAAGATTTATCATCAGCCAATGAGATTGTGAAATTCAGCCCTTTTACTTTCATGATTGGTTGCTGATAAAAAGGAAATGGCCATATTTCGACAGCATTGTACAGGAGAGAGAGAGCTTTCTAGCGGTGTGTGTGATGACAGGGAGCAGACAGAGATCACGGAGCGGCATGTTGATTAAGAACGCCAACTTTTGTTGAATTTATGAGAAATCTACAGACGACAGACAAAGAGTCGGACAAAACAGTAGTAACAGACAAAGTTTAGTAAAATAAAGACCTAAATGTGTATTTCAGACTTTTTTTCACCACAAGTCTGAAAGAAGACATGTTATTGAAGACAAATATCCAAAAATCTCAAAATTGACCTGTAAAAACCCTCCGGTGTTTTTGCCTGCTGTGTCTCGCCTTAAGCCCAATTTATACTTCTGCGTCGAACTTACGCCGTAGCTACGTCGTAGGCTGTGTGTAGCGCGCGTACCCTGACATGCACCTCTCCAAAAATGTAACAACGCGTCAACTCTACGTGGACGCAAGCGCTGTGATTGGTCTGCTAGGACTGCTCCCTCGGGTTTCACATGCTCCCTCTGCAAGTGTAATTGTGCGTCAACGCGGACAACGACGCAGAAGTATAAATGAAAACCAACGCGTTGCCTACAGCGTAGAGACTCCGGCGTAGGTCCGACGCCGAAGTATAAATCAGCCTTTAATGTTCACTCATGAATTTTGTAGTAACAACACAGACAAACATTATACATGTGATTTAGAGCTTTTGAGTCATTCCACTCCACACAAAACATCTTTACACTGAAATAAAGTGAATCCATCAACAGTCAAATAAGAGTCACAGGTCAGAGGTCAAAGATGATTGACAGCTCTCAGCACTAAATAACACACCAGTAGATACAGATATCTAATCCAATATTTCACTCTTCTGCTATTAGTTTTCATTCAGGGCCAGAATTCATTTGAAAATGTGAGATCAGCAAAAGCTTGTTGATTTTCGTGATGTTAAAGGAGACGGATGTGTGAGCGGAAACTAACTGAGGTTGGGGGAGGATTCACACACAACCTGATAAATATCTCAGTTCAGTCTTTCAGAGCAATCTGAGTGTTTCAGACATTAAGAGTTACTATCGTGGGCTTTTCAGTGAACCGATGAAGAAAATGTTTCTCAAATTACTTTTGCTCTGTTTGTGTTTGTGGCGTCTGGATGGTGAGTTTTAAATGTGTTTTTCTGGTTTCAGTTGTTTCTGTTCTGATGTGATAAATTACTGGTTAAATTAGTCAGAAAGGATTAACATTCACTGTTATTCTCTTATAGAAACAAATAATGTGTGATTTTGCTTAGAGAAAACACTCTTATTTGAGATTAAAGTCACTTGATTATATAAAACTGTTTAACTATTTCTCTTTTCATTCATTATCTTTTGTCTTTGAACTTCTGCAGAATATTAATCACTTCACATTTACATGATTAAAAGTATTTTAGTGAAGCTTCATCAAACCAACATCAAGTGATTTTAAAGCTTTAATCTGTGAAAAACTCTGTTCTTCAGGAGGGTTTGGTGATGATGAAGTGACTGATGAGTGGGTTGAGTTTGAGATTGTGAATGTGATTGAGGGAGACTCAGTCTCTCTAAACTCTGATCTTACTGAATTGAAGGATTATAATCGGGTTCAGTGGAGGTTTGGAGATGAAAACACTTTAATGGCTGAAATCAATGTAATGGCCGACAGAATCACTGTATATGATGATGTTCTTGATGGGAGATTCAGAGACAGACTGAAGCTGGACAATCAAACTGGATCTCTGACCATCACAAACACCAGAGCTGAACATGCTGGAGTTTATCAACTACAGATCAACAGTGTGATCAAGAGGTTCAGGCTCTATGTCCGCAGTGAGTAAACCTTTTGAGTGATACGGTCCCACATTTGGGATTTGGAATGTTCAGTGATGTCACATAACTGTCAAGATTCAAACTCTTCAGACAATTTGAACTGCGGCGCAAACAAACATGGCGGCGCCATCTCACATTTTAAATCAAGATCATGACGGTTCGCCATGGAAACAATAATGGAGAAACGTTCTAAAATAAATGTCGCCTTGATAAACTCACTCAGTCAGAATCACGCGTGAAAGGGTTAAATAGACTATTGGTTTCACCTGTTTATAATGAAAAAATTTAATCAAACTCCATTTTTTCTTTTCATTGTTTTATGATATTGTTTATTTCAGTCACTCTAAACTCTGATCTTAGTAATAGTAGATTATAGTAATCATCAGGATTTTTAAATGTATGCAATGTTTGATAGAGAGCAAACGCAGTGTTGACAGAGCCGGGCTAATATGATCACACTTCCTGGTTCTAGTAAGAGCTCGAGCTGCTGGAGTTTGCTTGGTAACGCTTTAGATTACAGCCCGCAAAGAACTGCGTATTTAAAACTAATTTACAGTGTAACTTTCTGTAATTAACATGTAAAGTTTTAGGAATAAAGGGGTAATAACTAGAAGAATTAACAAATTATTTATACTGTCGGTATTTTAGAGCTAAGAGTTACTTATTCTACTATTATAATACAACAATCTTACATTTGAGAGCAATATAGCGAGAACAGACACTGCAAACCGTTTTGTAATAACAGTATACCAATACATATAGGCTTTTAAAAAATATAGGTCCATATCTGTGCATTTATACAGGACTTTCTTTTAACAAAAGTGCACTGAGAACTAAAACTATTGCAACTTTTGCTTAAATACTGGAGAAATATACTCTTGTTCATGTAGTTACAGGGTAAGTGTGTCTTCTGCGGGCTGGACATTTAAGTGGTGCTTGTTACTCTTTTCCTCCATTAAGTTAATACTAACACTTTCTTTTCTTTTTTCTCTTCTATCAGATCAAGTTTGAATTCAAAACTCAGTTATTATGGATTGACTGATTGATTAAATAAATTAATGTAAATATGAAGCTCAGATACTCAACAGCATTAGTTTTAGTGTGTCATTAAACATTACAGTGAAAGTGTCTTTTTTAGTTATTGTTCCATATAAATCTATTTCTCTCTTCATTCTTCATCTTTTGTCTTTAAACTGCAGGAGAATATTATTAATTTCACATCCCCGGGGGGTCCCAGGAATCCATTGTTCAAAACAGATCATCTGACCTTTGACCTATTTAGGCCTATATAATACAGTAAAGCAGTGATTGGTTAGTGATCAGTTAAGCAATTAGTGTTTGCACATGTGAGGAGTGTGTCTGTGTGACCTGGTGAATAAGTGTAGCATTTTGATTGGTTGTGTTTGGAAAAGGAAAGCAAGTCACTTTCTGATAGATTTTTGTGTTTTAGGTAGAGAATTGTGTGTAGTGTTTTGAAAAAAGTGTTTAATGCAATTGAAAACTGAGTCAAAGGCTGAGAAATAGCTTATGGTTTTGGAGATTTGGTATGTAGTTTTGCACTTTGAGTGAGAGGTTTCAAAAATCGTGTGACATGAAAAGATTTTGTGTGTAAGCAGTTGGAAAAAACTGTAATCTGTGAAAAACTCTGTTCTTCAGGAGTGTTTCGTGAGTCAGAGTTAGTGATTGAGGGAGATTCAGTCTCTATAAACTCTCTTCTTACTGAAATGATGGATGATGATGTGATCCAGTGGGGGTTTGGATATGAAGACACTGTAATAGCTGAAATCAATAAACGGGCCGACAGAATCACTGTATATGATGATGTTCTTGATGGAAGATTCAGAGACAGACTGAAGCTGGACAATCAAACTGGATCTCTGACCATCACAAACACCACAACTGAACATGGTGGAGATTATCTACTACAGATCAACAGGGAGATCACGAGGTTCATTCTCTATGTCTTTGGTGAGTTAAATATCAGTGTCACTTGTTTTATATTTTAATCAGCACAAAGATACAATTATTAATTCAAACTCAGTTTGTTTCTGGTGTTTAATGATGATATTCATTTCAATTTTAACTTTTAAAATATTTACTTTTATAATATATCAAGTGATCGTCTTAATCTGTGATGAACCCTGTTTCTGTGTGTGTGTGTGTGTGTGTGTGTGTGTGTGTGTGTGTGTGTGTGTGTGTGTGTGTGTGTGTGTGTGTGTGTGTGTGTGTGTGCGCGTGTGTGTGTGTGTGTGTGTGTGTGTGTGTGTGTGTGTGTGTGTGTGTGTGTGTGTGTGTGTGTGTGTGTGTGTGTGTGTGTGTGTGTGTGTGTGTGTGTGTGTGTGTGTGTGTGTGTGTGTGCGCGTGTGTGTGTGCGTGTGTGTGTGTGTGTGTGTGTGTGTGTGTGTGTGTGTGTGTGTGTGTGTGTGTGTGTGTGTGTGTGTGTTTGATGATTCAGTCCTGGAGTCAGTGAAGGAGGGAGATTCAGTCACTATAAACTCTCCTCTTACTGAAATGAAGGATGATGATGTGATTCAGTGGAGGTTTGGATATGAAAACACTGTAATAGCTGAAATCAACGTAACGGCCGACAGAATCACTGTATATGATGATGTTCTTGATGGGAGATTCAGAGACAGACTGAAGCTGGACAATCAAACTGGATCTCTGACCATCACAAACACCACAACTGAACATGAAGGATATTATAAACTACAGATCAACAGTGAGATCAAGAGATTCAGGCTCTTTGTCTTTGGTGAGTTCAAAAACGTTTACACCTGTTTTTAATGACACAAATTTAAATTAATTCATACAACATTTTGTTTTGGTTATTTTATATTGTTTATTTCAAATTTTAATTTTAACTATTTAGTAAACCATTATAAAGTGATTTAACAGTATTAATCTTTGCAAACCCTGTTTCTGTTTGTTCTCTGTGTGTTTGACAGATGAAGTGAAGTCAGTGTCAGTGAAGGAGGGAGATTCAGTCTCTCTAAACTCTAGTCTTACTGAAATAGAGGATGATGATGTGATTCAGTGGAGGTTTGGAGATGAAAACACTTTAATAGCTGAAATCAATATATGGCCTGAAAGAATCACTGTATATGATGATGTTCTTGATGGGAGATTCAGAGACAGACTGAAGCTGGACAATCAAACTGGATCTCTGACCATCACAAACACCAGAGCTGAACATGCTGGAGTTTATCAACTACTGATGTTTCCTGGAGGAATATTTTTCTCATCAAAACCATTCAGAGTTTCTGTCTATGGTGAGTAGAGATCATTTTTCTTCTCCTTCAAATATTCTTATATACTATTTACATATAATTTTTATAAAAACTCACTTGGACTAGATTGTTGATTAGATTTGATCATATCCCATAAACAAAAGAAATATATTTTGGAATGTATGCAAATATTTGAAATTGGCCCAATAAATATACTTCACACTTAACATCATATATTTTGTTATATTTCAGAATATATTTCAAAATGATAAATAAAAGTGAACAACAATGCAAATATATTTCAATGTATTTGGAATATAAGCCACATATATTTTTGACACTTTAAAATATATTTCAATATTTTTTTTTTCTGTATGGGATTTCTGTGTATTCAGAAATATTAGTTGATGTCAGCGCTGATATTAGTGTTTATTGACTGATCTGATCTCAGTTTGATGTGTTTATTCCTCAGACTCTGTCCACTGTTGTGGTCCTACTGAAGCTGTGATCCGATTGGTCCTCTCTGCTCTGGTGGGCGTGGCTACTGTCATTATTGTGGTTTATGAGATCAGATCCAGAAGAGCTGAACGAGATCAAGCACATATTCACACATCAGGTACATGATTGATGATGTCATTTCTCACAAACTGATTTTGCATATATAAGTATCTGTGAGATTTATTAATTTATGGCTTTTTATGTTCATCTTTTTCAGGAAGTATTGAAATCTAAAGCAGAACGCTGAACTTTAAAGGTTCTTCAAGTGTGTTTTTGTTCTTCTAGTGTTTTTTTCATAAAAAATACTGATGATTATTTGAGTTTGTGCTCTCTTGCAGTGTCAGATTTTAACAGTGTCACGTTATTGTTTATATTTCTCTCAGATACAAAAAAATGAATAGAGAGACACTCATATCTCACTTTTCTACTGCTGTATATTTGTCATATGTATTTTCTTGCCTTTATCAATAAAGTTTCTCACTCTGAGGTTCAAGAGTCTCTCATGATTTATTCAGAGGAATACAAACTTTATGTATATTTGAAATATTTCAGCAGTGTACCGTATACAGCTTTATTTCTACTTTTTTCTTATAGCCTATATCTGTAAAAACATTATCTAGTTTGTTTTTTGCAATATATTCCAGTATAAACAACATATACAGCTAAAATATTATTTAAAAAAAATGTCAGGGGTAAACAAGGGGGAAAAGGAAGAAAGAAAGAGAGAAAAAGAAAGGCATTTTACAAAAAAAAAAAAAAAACTTGTACCGTGTAATTTTCCTTGCTTTTAAGTTTTTACATTTGGATATTGTTTCTAAATATATTTTAATATCAATTTTAAATTGTTCAAAATTTGGCATTTTTTCATTCCATTTGACTTTATGAATATAGTAACAGGCAATCATAATAATTAAATAAAATATAAACAAAAGATTTTTATCACCATCAAATGAAAAACATTTTAGTATAACATCAACTTCTTCAAAGTTAACAGGAATCACAGCTTTTCTTTGTAAGTAATAACTGAGTTCTCTCCAAAATATTTGGGTCTTGGGACACTCCTAAAATAGACGATTAATAAATTGTGATTAAAAAAAAACAAATATCTTCCATGTTCACTTTAAAACGCTGTACCACACGTGACTTTATTATGACTACGTCCATGAAAGTAATGCTTGTACTTCCTCCGTGTTCCAATCACGTGCTTCGCAGAAGCCCCGCCCACAGCGCTGACTCTTCACTCGTGGTCTCCTCTGATTGGCTGCGTGTCCGGCCAATGAGTCTCAGCCATCTGTGCAGGAACACAACCGAGCCATATTTCACTGAGCATTAGCTCGAACAGCATTCATTATTATATCAGGATCTTAATCTTAATATAGATCCTTTAACAGTGCAGAGATGCGGGTCGCTGCAGCCGTGTGCTTTATATCTGCACTGGCTTTCACTGTACATACAGATGTGTATTTTAAAGAACAATTTCTGGATGGAGGTAAATCTCTCTTCTTTGATCGTGCATGACATCAGACACAGTCACTATTTCACGGAGATATGTGTTTCTTCAAATAATGTCAACATAATGTATTTTTATGATGTATTGAGCAAGTTTACTTTCATGCATTTATGTGATCAAAGCCAGTTGTATCATTTCACCAGTGTCACTTTCATTTACTGTATTTGCAAATTACACTGTTATACAACTTATATGTCATGCTAAGAATACATGATTTGTGAAAATGATTCAGATTTGTATCTTAATGCATACTTACTCATAGATTATGACAACAAATTTAATTTTTTTTAATGAATCAGTGTTAAGTTTTGGTTTCAGTTCACTTTTTAGACCATTAAACTGTTGTCGTCTTAGAAACAAGTTTAAGGCATTAGAGTTTCACATCTGTTGTTTTTAACTTACAATTATTTGCATAATTTAAATGCACCCATATTCAATTTCCAGCCTGAAAATATTTTCATGTAATGGCTTATGATGAACAATACATAGCCTATATAAAAGATTTCTTGCTATTAAACTTTGTATCTCCAGATGGTTGGAAAAGCCGATGGGTCGAATCCAAACACAAAGCCGACTACGGCCAGTGGAAACTGACCTCAGGGAAATTCTACGGCGATGCTGAGCTTGATAAAGGTCAGAGGTCACGGCTTCTTTCACCGAAGCTCAATTGCTTATGCAGATGTCTTCATCTTTAAAGAAAATTTGAATAGTCAATGTGAGATGACTTCTAATGCAATGTTTTTTTCCCCTTCAAGGTTTGCAGACAACTCAAGACGCCCGGTTTTACGCTCTGTCCAGTCGCTTTGACTCGTTTAGTAATGAGGGTAAACCGGTAGTGATCCAGTTCACTGTGAAACACGAGCAGAAGATCGACTGCGGCGGTGGGTACGTGAAAATCTTCCCCGCCGACCTGGACCAGACCGATATGCACGGCGATTCACAGTACTACATCATGTTCGGTAAGCCATGGTTGGTGTAGATGACGTTTTGTTGGGTTTCTAGGTGGAAAAACTAAGTAGCACAACATTGGCATATACTTTCACTATCTTTGTGTCATTTTGACTTTTAACCTTCCTTGTAGGACCCGACATCTGTGGCTACAGCACCAAGAAAGTTCACGTCATTTTCAACTACAAAGGCCAAAATCACCTAATCAAGAAGGACATCAAATGCAAAGTATGTTTTAAAACAAAATGTAATTTAACTGTTTGTACATAGATGTGAAAATGCACAATCCAAACTTTTTGAATACAGACCTAAGGTAAAGAAGACATTTTGCAGAAAAAATGGAAGTGTAAAAAAGAAAATCGAACTTTGTTTATTGTAAAGCAAATGTACTGTACTAAACAATTTTTATTTCATGCAAAATATATGGTTTATAAAATAATTTGGACTCTGAAAATCAAAGCCATAAGTCTTACCAAGATGTGCACCAAATTTGAAGCTTGTATCACAAAAATTGAGGTTTCGTTTAGGCGCTGTACCAAAAATAGCCACCGGGTGACAAATCAACAATCTCACGAAACATTCGTCAAATGTGGAACCTTGAGTCTCAGACACTCCCGACGATATGTGTTTTGTCAAGATTAGAGAAAGATTTTGATTATAAAATTACAAATTAAAATTATAATATGAAACATGGCACCGCCCACTAGTGGGAGGAGCCTGTCAAACGGTTTTAAAGTACTGTTTTCATGGTAGCACAATGTCTGGTTTTCACCGGATGAATTTTAAGCTTTCGAATGATACTTGATTGATATGTGGAATGGGAAAAATGTGCACCAAATGGCAGTTAAAATATTTCAAAATGACATCATAGTCGTTATAATTCATTTGCTTTGTTTGCACCCGTCAGGACGATGAGCTCACACACCTGTACACGCTGATCCTGAGACCGGACCAGACGTACGAAGTGAAAATCGACAACGAGAAGGTTGAGTCTGGCTCTCTGGAGGAAGATTGGGACTTACTTCCTCCCAAAAAGATCAAGGATCCAGAGGCCAAGAAGCCCGATGATTGGGACGACCGGGCGAAAATCGACGATCCTGAAGACGCGAAACCTGAGGTACGTTTTCAATCGTTAATCACCATAACCTGATCCGCACATCATAGCGTGCAAGAAATCTGTGTAATATTTCAAAATAGTTGTTCTTAGACGTTAATCCAATGGTGCATTAAAAGTGTATATCCCTGCGGTTCAGGACTGGGACAAACCTGAGAACATTCCCGACCCTGATGCCAAGAAACCAGACGATTGGGATGAAGACATGGACGGAGAATGGGAACCTGCGATGATCCCCAACCCAGAGTACAAGGTACAAAACCACAGTCCTAATATTAAGCTCAACCAAAAAAGCCACAAAGTGGTTGAATTGGTCTAGTTGAATGGTTTTAGACAATTGGGAGACCACCTAAAACCAGTTTAGGCTGGTCTTTCCGGAAGGGTAGGCAGCCAGCAGAAGATTTTGGGTTCAATCCAAAGTAGGTTTGGACTTTTTGAGAGAGATTAATGCTCTTGATCAACATCACATGGACTGTTTCTGCAATTTGCTGTATTTTAAGTGATCTTAAAGGTAAAAGGTTGATGATCTCGATCAGGGGTGCGGTTCCCGACGCCAGCTATAATTGCAAGTTCTGTCATTACCGCGATTAAAACAGAACTTGTGACCATAGTTGGCTAACGATGCTTTTTGGGAACACACCTGAGTGATTGTTTATTATTATGCAGGAACCAGTTTCACCAACTGATCTAACTAAGTTTTGTTGATGTAGGGCGAGTGGAAACCCAAACAGATCGACAACCCCAACTACAAAGGCACTTGGATTCACCCTGAAATCGACAACCCCGAGTACAAGGCAGACGACGCCATTTACAAATTCGAGAAGATTGGCGTTCTGGGACTGGATCTTTGGCAGGTATGGTTTAGATTGGTGTGCTGTTGAATCAACATCATAATGGTCAGTTGTAGGGTTTCAACAGATTTGGTTTGGGTTTCACTGGTGAAATTTAACCAGACATTTGACAACTTTTTTTTAGGGTATTTTTGCAATCAAAATGGCTGATTTTGTGTTGGTAATTTCCGAAATTGTGGCAAATTGGTCACATTTACCATATTAGGTATGATTTTAGAGGTACAATATCCTACCAGTGTTATTTTAGTATCATTGATATACTATTATAGTTTTATTGATAATTTGAGGGGGTGTTTTTCTGCAAAAACAAACAAGCTTTCTGCCTTTGTCTTACCAAATTCTTACACACAACTGTTAAACAAGATATCATTATGTTTGGTATATTATTTTATTTTTGCTATTAAAAAGAGAAAAAAAAATTCAATAAATGATATATTACTGCACTTTTTGTAATGATTTTGTGGTTAAATGGTGAATGATTCAGGAAATTTGATCTCAGATTCACAAAAATCACTGTTTATAAGTAGTTTACCTTTCTTGCAGGTGAAATCTGGAACCATCTTTGACAACTTCCTGATCACCGATGATGTTGAGGAGGCTGAGAAATTTGGTACAGAAACATGGGGTGCAACGAAGGTAATACATTGGGTTTATTTCCACAGCAATGTGCTTAGATGTAAATTCTGATGATGTGCGTCTTACCGGTGTTGTGTTTTTGTATCAGGGACCAGAAAAAAATATGAAGGACCAACAGGAAGAGGAAGAACGGAAGAAGCGGGAAGATGAGGAAAAGAGCAAGAAGGATGATAATGAGGAAGACGAGGAGGACGAAAATGAGGAGGATGAGCCAGAGGAGGAAGAGCACACAGAAGAACCTCCTGAGGAGGAAGAGGAGGGTGACGACGATACGCTCCCCAAAGACGAGTTGTGAAGAAGAATCCCTTCCTGAATGAGCAGATCTGATGTGTTTCTGTTGTCTTTTTCTTTAAATGTGGTGTGAATTCTTGGCCCCGCCCCTTCTAGTCACATGTCGCATCCCTAAACTCAGATTTCTTTTGGTTTTGCTGCTAGAAGCCCCACCCCATGTCCCCATCATGTTCATAGTACGGCCTGTTAAACTTTAGACTAATAGATGTTTGGGTTTTCTGTTCAGTCTCGAGTCGTGCAAGGGGAAAAATTCTGATGTTGATCATATGTTGGATTTGCACTTTTTTAAATAAATGATTTATTTTTAAATCCTCGTCTGGGTCATTTTTTCCCAAAATTTTGCCTCAGTATGTGGATGTTAAATTGGAAATTGCATTTTTGGTTTAAAGTGTTAGTTTTATTTATTAAGTGCAACGCAAGTAATTAATTTATTTCTCAAAAAAAAAAAAAAAAAAACGTAAAGAAAACAATTAAAGCATGTGTTATTCAGTTTGGTTCAGAATTTACATGATTTAAATATTTATTGGTGAGGATTTAAGCGTTGTATAACTTTCCTGACATAATGACAAAGTCCCATTAAAATGTACTTTTTGAATTTCATAATTTTGTTTTTTATCCCATAATTAAGACTATATACTCATAATTATGCCCTCTTTTTTCATGTTGACTTTTTGTCAATTTTAAATCATAATTTAGACTTTTTAATCTCGTAATTATAACGTGGAATGGCATACGTAGTACTATGTTATACCTTGGACTTTGGATAATTTTGACTTTCTCATCTTGTCATAATTTAAACTCTCATAATTTTGATTTATGTAATGATTACGATTTATCAAATATTTTTTTTTTATGTCAAATGAGCTCATACTGGAAAAACAAACAAAAAACACGTCTTGAATGACTATAAACACATCGTTTATAGTCATTCAAGACGTGTTTTTTGTTTTACATTGATTATACTTGTCGAAACCTTCGTTAAAAATGTTGTACAATTATTATTATTTTTTAAATAGCCCACATTAATAGATTATATTTAGTTTATAAGAAATGTTAATGTGTGTTTAAGACAGATCTGTCTTTTTCGTCGTCTCCAACATCCCTGTTTGTCACTGACCCCGGGAAGATAGTTCTGAGGAAAGTTCTAGAAACATGTCGAGTATTTATTCCGATATTTCTAAACGTCTAAAAGGCTCTTTGGGGTCACCGTACGTCCACGTGTCTTGTCCTATTCAGCAAGTAGATGGCGTCTTCCCGTAACACTAACACAGCCGCTCATCCCTGCCGAAGATAGCTGAGTCACATCTCCACACGCGCTC
This sequence comes from Leuciscus leuciscus, assembly GCF_965113295.1. Classification (NCBI taxonomy): domain Eukaryota; kingdom Metazoa; phylum Chordata; class Actinopteri; order Cypriniformes; family Leuciscidae; genus Leuciscus; species Leuciscus leuciscus. The sequence continues at coordinate 5,606,464 of NC_138739.1, read as the reverse complement.
ATTCAGGACACTTCCGAGGCTGTTTTCGCGGGGTCTCGCGCTCGAACACAATGCTGACGATCACTCTGAAGACGCTCCAGCAGCAGACATTTAAAGTGCAGATAGACGAGGAGCTGACGGTAAGTGTGCGTGTTTGTGCCCGTGTAAACACGCCAGCGCGCGGGCATAACGCGCTGGGAAACGCCGCGGCCTCGGGCGGCTGCTGATACATGTGGGTCGCGCGCGCGGACATCCGCTGTCATTGTAGAATAATACACTAGAATAGGTGACGTCACTCAGCCGCACATTCTAACGGCTATTCATTTGAAGATAACGGTCGCGTTGTTCACTTCAACGGTCTGTTTACACTCTCGTCTACGGCAAGCAGGTTTAACACCTATTCGGTTAAACTAACTTGCATTTTATGTTACTTGTTTTAATTACTAGTCACATATAATTTTTGTATTTCATTGGTAACTATTCATTAGATACTAGTACTCTAGTAGTTATCCCAAAAGTTAGTCACTAATTCTTATTTATTAGTATTACACTACTCGTACTTGTTCCTTTACGACTTACGATCCCGACCAGTAACTATTTAATTGTCACACAAATTGTAAATTTTTCCCATCGAACTCACTGTTAACTATACACCAACTAGTATTGTTGCCTGTACATCTTTTAGTATTACTATAAAAAAAAAAAAAATATATATATATATATATATATATATATATATATAATATATATATATATATATATATATATATAAATAATACATTTTGCCAGTAGTGACTAGTATCTTTCCCAGTTTTATTAGTCCTTATTTATTAGATGCTAGTATTTATTTAGTAGATATCAGTATGTATCCCAACTGTGACTAGTAACATTTATTTTCTCACTAGTTTTTCTTTTACTTGCCATAAGTGATAACTAGTAAGAATGGCTATTTATACTTAATATTCAGTAAATCTTACTATTAGAAATGCAAAGTATGCTACTAACTATCAACTGAAATACACACAAGTGTCTAATGAAAAATAGCCATATAGATGTTGGTTTGATTTTAGGGATAAATATTAAAACAGCTTGCCATGCTTCTGAATTTCCTAGAATGACTAGGTTTATTGATTACTGACATGGACTGTATTATGTTATAAAATATTTAAAACTTTTATAAAATGGAGTCAGATTAATGTGTCTCTGTGATTTTTTTTTATAATTGTGCAACTTTGCAATTTGAAATAATTTGTGGTGAAACTAATCAGCTAATGAGCAAAATGCAATATCATTCTGACTGTGTTTGAGCAAAGAAATTAGATGAAATGATTTTGATTTTGAAATGATGATGAAATGACTCAGCAAGTGCCCATGTATATAGCCAGTCTTGTGATTGTATGAATCCATTACTTTGGATATTTAAGATAGTTTGGGAAGCACATGATCATTCATAGCCTGATTTCATAAGCAAACAGTTCATGAGTCATATTTGTCCTTTAAACCACAATATTGAATTGTATTGAAAGATATGAGAGTGACATTTGTCCTGCACAAATACGAAATATATAGCCAAACATAATGGAATATAATTCATCATATTACAGTAAAAATAACAACTTATAAAACCTTAAAATACCTGAATTAAACCCTAAATAAACCTCTAGTATTTAAACATCACTGTATATTATTGACATACATATATAAAATATGTATCTGATGAAATAATGTCCTTGTGTATTGTGAATACAGGTAAAGGCTCTTAAAGAAAAGATAGAGGAAGAAAAGGGGCAAGATGCTTTTCCAGCTGTCGGTCAAAAACTAATCTATGCAGGTCTGTTTCTTAATTTCTTCTTTCGTTGGACATTTTTTATTTCTGGTATTGCAAAGCTGAAATATTATGCCATATTTAGCTTTTCCATGCAGCATATTCTGGTTTGTGTGAATCTCGTATAAGATGCTTTTAGATTTTTTTTAAATGACATTTGTGTTTTTGTCCATAAAACGCAGGCAAAATTTTGAATGATGATATACCTCTAAAAGAATACAAAATAGACGAGAAGAACTTTGTCGTGGTGATGGTTACAAAGGTAAGGCTGTTTTATTTCTCGCAATCCTCTCATTGCCTTCTTCATCGGGTCTTTGCATTTTTATGAAATGCTTCACTTCCATTAAAAACCTGAGCAGAATTCTTTCTTTAAATTCGTAAAGTAGCTATGTTTCAATCCACGTATTTTCCTTTTGAAGTTTGGGATACTGCATAAAGATGCATCAAGATGTGCATAAAATCTTAAAAATGCATGCACATAAAAAACTAAAATATTTATGCTTAATTGAGTCGAATAATTTTTTTATCCGATAAACGTGCATAAACTACGATGGAAAAACATTTACAGAATAAATTTCACGATGCGCAACAAAAAACTCAACAGACGATGTGATTGGATAGCTCGACTAACAAATGGACCAATTGCATCGCACAGCATCTCAAATTTTGTTTTAGTTGCTCTGTCACCAAAATGATTTGGTATTAATCTCTCCCAGAAGCATCTCGCACAATTGCATTCGCAAAGAAAACATGACAGCGATGATTATTGCGTTTCGTCTGTGCGCAAACCAGACGCGACACTTAATAAAGAGTTTTTATTCTAACTTTTGGAAACGATTTCTATTTCTGTGACGTCACGACTGGAAAAACAACATATATTATGTAGGGGGGAAGAAGAGCCACATTGGGTTCGCCGGTTGCCGCAACTTTAATTTTTATTATTGATACTTTGCGCAAGTTTCTCAGAAAATGGCGATTTTGTTCTCTCGAACACATGGGATGGAAACGGTGCTTCATTCGCAGATGTTCCAATATTTCGTAAAAGTTAAATTTGCAACTTTGAATGCAAACATAGCTAGTAGTTCTCTGTGCAGTCCTGTTTCTCTTTCTACAGCCTAAATCTGCTACACCGCCACAAGCTCCTGCTCCCGTTAGTGCGTCCCTCGCCGAAACCCCCGTCCATCTGCCCACGACTCCTGCCGCCTCCACAGTGCCTGTATCAGCCCCTGCTCCTGCTCCTGTAGAGCCAGAGCCCGTCACAGCGCCCCCTGCTGCCTCGGAGGCTGCTGCCGAAACACCCGAGACTGTTAGCGCGACTCCTGCTCCGATCTCAGAAGAGGAGAACCAGGCCGCCCAAGAAGAGCAGGCCATCGCCCAGTCAGAAGCCAGGTATGGCCACGCCCACAAAAAAAGCAAGTTTTTTATTCTTAAAAAGAATGAAAATCTCTTAATTTGTCTCTTTTGTGCAGCATTATAGATGAGTTGGGTCTTTTAGAAGCAGCTGCATCCATACTAGGTAAGTTTGGGTTATTTGTTTTGTTCTATAGGAGACATGAACTTGACATTAACATCTGTCGTTTTTTTAGTTACGGGTCAAGCGTATGAGAATTTGGTGACGGAAATCATGTCAATGGGTTATGAGAGGGAACAGGTCATCGCCGCCTTACGAGCAAGTTTCAACAATCCGGACAGAGCCGTGGAGTACCTGCTTATGGTAAGAGTTGTATGTTTTATGCATTATTACCAGAAAAATGTTTTTAAAAACGGCATATGTTTGCTTAAAGGCAACATGAAATGACATTTGCATCTCGTTTTATTTTGGAATGTTACACGTTTCTGAGTGAAACAGGATATTCTTCCAGAAAATAAGTTCAACTTTTCAAGATTGGGTCCTTTTGGTTGGTAAAGTAGCTTATTTAATATTGTTTGGATAATTACTCAATAAAAAAAATAAAAAAACGACTTTTTAAATGTGTGTCTTACATCCATGCTAACCAGTCAGCCCACCAAACAACTTATTTTTAACACAAACACACACACACACACACACACACACACACACACACATATATATGTGGCATAAATAACAAAAAGAGTAATAATTACAATGATTAATACTAATACTAAAATATAATATTGAATAGGTAAAGTATTTACATGATTTAAAATATTATTAATATTAAAATTAATAATAAAATTAATTAATACATTTGCAACCATTTATATCACCAAACAAAGTTGCATAAACACTTGTAAATAATGAATGGCATAAATAACGACAGTAATAATGATAATTATTCATATTAATACTAAAATGAATTGTAATATTAAATTGATCAATTATTTTAAATTATTTAAATAAATATTAATGAGCTCTGGCGATTACAGTGATGATGGTAAAAAGCATCTGCTCAAATTAAACCCTTCCAAATTCCAGAAAGTAACAAAATATGTTTAATTTTTATTCTTTTGTAATTGTTATTAAAATATCAGGAGTGTTTTATACCATTGCGGCAGTTAGAGATCCATCTGTGTTAGAGATAGATCCGGGTTGCTAAAGACCTATGTTATAATGATTGGTGAAACATAAATGCATTTAAGTGTTAATTGGAACATTGAGAAGTAATTTCATTTTTGGGATCAAGACATTTCATGTTGACTTATGGCACCTTGTTTGACTTCACATATGAGTGTTATTCCTTTGTAAACCACACAAATTCACGAGTTGTCCGCTAATGTCCGTTCCTCAAGGGTATTCCCACAGAATCTGAGCAGCCTCCACAAGAAGTAGTTCAGCCCACTGCCGTGTCCAACCCCACCCCGCCCGCCCCACAGCGACCTCAGCCTCCACCCGCCGTAGCCGCCGCCACCACCGCCGCCACCACAGCCGCCGCAGCCGGAGCCGGTGAGTGGCCATTTGTTTAGGACTCATGGAAATAGACGGTAGTTTGCCCTGCAGCTGCCGCGTTCTTGCTGATTCGTTAAAATGTTATTTCGGTAGCACAGCTGATGGAGGAGTCTTGACTATTTCAATGCTCACTTGGATTTTCTGGTGTTCTTTAAATCAACCTGATGAGGAAAATGTGTTTTTAACTTAATTATCCTATTGTGTTGCACTTTCGATTTTTAAACTGTTTGAAACACTGGTTAAACTATTTACTTCTTCTTTTTAATTTGGTGATTTGTACTCATTTAGGGTCATGAATGTGCATGCAAAATATTGAGGCATAGATGTGTTTTGGAAAGGTTGTACACATTTTGGTGAATGCGATTGTGTTGGACCCCATTGGTTTCCATGCAATTCTCCAAGAGTCAACACTTTTAATAGAAAGCCTTTATTTTAGACTAAAATATGAAATATGTGAGACCTTTGATGAAATTTTAGACTCAAAGTTTACTTGAAACTGAATACTTTGCTGTATAACAAAACAAATAAATGTTTTTGGTTGTTAGTTTTCTAAATGGATTGTAATTAATAGTTGCAGCTCTGAAAATAAGTGTAAAAACAGGCATAACAAAAACGATAAATGCTATTTACACTAAGCATAAATAATGTTAGATACTATTTATACTTGTAGTTATTTGCACCTCAGTGAACAGTCCCTAAAACTAGTTGGAACAAAATAAAAACATTTCTTTGATGTTTTTTTAATTTCTCATATTTCATATATTATTATTTTTTAGTATCTGACAAGCTAGTCATTTTAATAGCATTGATATACTATTATAGTTTTTATTTATTTATTTCAAGAAAGGAAAGTGTACAATAATCAACATTCATAAATGTAAATGTATCCAAAATAGCCCGAAGGCTAGTTTTCATTGATAGTCCCTTTGCCAGATGTTATTAGGCCTAAAAACTCGATAAAATAAATATTATATTTGATATGTTGATACATGTAATATGTTGATATTTTTAAATAGTTTTTATTTTTACATTTTCTTTTTTTAAGTAATTTAGTAATTAAATAAAAAGTAAAAATTTTAGTCATTTTGTTATGTTTTGAAGTTTTTTTTAAATGTCTACAATAATAGAGGTTTTATGTGTTTACGTGACTTTTTTAGTGTTTTTCGTAGTGTTGATTTTTGCTGAATTGTAACGCAAACACGTATCCATATTATCAACACAAACAGCATTAACAATAAGGAAACGTTGAAGTGAAAACACATATTGACATTATTTTTACTTTCCCATTATGAGGCACATAAATGACACAACGGAATACAAAGTACAAAACAAAGAAAATGCGTTTTTTGTTTTTTTCACTTTTCCCTGATTTTTGGTTTCGGGCCAGACTCCTGTACAGCCCTTTCTATACTGTGAGCAGGTGCAGAGCCCGGATCCGTGCCGGTGACGGCGAACCCGCTGGAGTTCCTGAGGAACCAGCCGCAGTTCCAGCAGATGCGGCAGATCATCCAGCAGAACCCCACGCTCCTGCCGGCTCTGCTGCAGCAACTGGGCCGAGACAACCCGCAACTCCTGCAGGTGGGCGGAGCTCAGCCGGCTCCCGTCCAATAGAGTGCTGCGGTGACAACTGGGAAATTGTCACATTCGTTTGGACTAGTTAAACATTTGGTTTCCGCTGTTGTCCTGGAATTTGCAAAAAAAAAAAAAAAAAAAAAGTGAAATTTTGCAACTTTGGCTACTAGCTGAAATAAATAACGTTTTTGGTTTAACACTTTACAATAAGGCCCCATATATTAAAATTTGTTAACTACATTAGTTAACATGAACTAACACTGAACAATACTTCTAAACCGAAAATAAAATTAAAATTAACTTACGTTTACCACATACCTTATTTTACTCTTAAATTGGAAAAACCCTAGTAGAAAAACCTTTAGAAAAATCTCGAGCTTAACCAGTGGTGAATTAGTCTCCCGGGTTTTGACGTCACGACCACTTTTAAAGCGGAAGTATTTTTTCCTTTCACTTTTTCCCATAGGGTTTTTTAAAAAGTCTCCGGTGAATAATTTTAAGCCATGAAATTTGCCATTACAAAGTTTTATTTGAAGCAAAAAAAGAATTTTAAAATCGGACAAAATTTTTAACTCTTTTAAGTCAAGTCAAGTCAAGTCAAGTTTATTTGTATAGCGCTTTTCACAATACAGATTGCATCAAAGCAGCTTCACAGTATTAAATTAAAATAATACAACAAAGTTTGTTTCAAGAGGAATTTATTGATTGATAAAATTAAATTAAATATCCCCAAAATATCCCCAACTGAGCAAGCCAAAGGCAACAAAAAGTCTTTTAGTGAGGATAAGAACTACAATCCCATGAAGCTTTGCAAATTACATCGAATAAAAAATGTATTTAAAGTTGTTGATTATGTGTATATAAACTATAGACATTACATTTATGGCACATATGGGGTTAATTGAAAATGTATTTTAATATATATATATATATTATCATTATTATTAATATTATTATTATTTATTTATTTATTTATTTTATGTAAGGATTAATTGAATTCTATTAAAAAAATTGTGGGAAAAATGAATCGCTATTACTTATTCCACTGTTAAAATGTATTTTTATTTTTATAAATATATATTTTTTAATTAATCTGAATTGTATAACACTTAGTGACTTTTGTGGCACTTGCTATTTGAACACAAAATAATAAATTATATGATATATATATATATTTTTTAAATCATGGCCATGATTTGAAAAGGTTAAAAGGTCCTTTAAAAAATACAAAAAATGTAACAGTACAAATGTAAAATTTCCCGCCGTAAAATTTTATGTGAAATTTTGTAAAAATCTTCAAAGCCATGATGTTGGGTATCATTGAAATTCATAAAAAATAAATAATAATAATTGTATTCTATTCTACTATAAAAATTGTGGAAACAAACTGATCGTAATTGTTGCTTAAATATTACTTAGTACCATAATATTCCCTCAAAATACAAAAATATTAAATAAAAAATATTTTAGAACGAACATATATTACATTGATTTTACTGGAAAAAAGTTAACTTTGAGGTGTATGAGTGTGACCCTAAACAATGAGCACCAGAGGGTTCAAAATAAGGTTTATAAGTTATTGTTAAAAATAAGTTTACCTATTTAAGTTTTTATGTCCGGAACCAGACTGTTGCGCTCTATTAGTCGTGCGTCACTTTATTAGCATTTTTTCATATGTGTGTTTGCAGCAAATCACGCAGCATCAGGAGCGGTTCGTGCAGATGTTGAACGAGCCGCACGCTGTCGAGGCCGGAGCCACCGGAGTCGCTGAAGCTCCCATCGAACCACAGAGGAACTACATCCAGGTCACGCCGCAGGAGAAGGAAGCCATCGAGAGGGTGCGCTAACACTTCCAGCGCTTTTCTTGAAGATAAACTGTCATGTCTGCCGTACACATTCGTTTGGACAAGATAAACATTTGGTGGCGCTGGTGGCATGGAATTTTCACACAAAAAATTTGACACCACTATATATATAAATCTATTAATCGTGATCTAACATAAGAGTTTGTTTATATAGTGTGTGTGTGTCTCTGTACACACACATACTATATGTATGCATATTTATATAAATATGTGTGTGTATACATGTGTGTGTGTGTGTATATATATATATATACACACACGCATATAAACAAACTTTTATCTGATGTGCGATTAATCATTTCGAAATCGATTAATTGCGATTATCGCATCTAAAATGAAAGGTAGTATATTTATACACACATTTTTATTTTTATATTTTATTGTTCTAATGGTCATGTAGTTGTTTTGTGAAAAAGCAGAACTAAAACAATTTAAAATAATGTATTTAATAGTCATAGTAATGTGTTTATTAATTATATTGTATTATAATTTATTATAATTCACATGCTTTTAATATATAATAGTTTTTGCAGAATCTTAAAATCTCGTTATGTTTCATAGTTAAAAGCTCTGGGGTTTCCCGAGGGACTCGTCATCCAAGCCTACTTCGCCTGCGAGAAGAACGAGAACCTCGCCGCCAACTTCCTGCTCCAGCAGAACTTTGACGATGAGTGAAACGCTGAGGACGATGAGTGAACGCTGAGGACGACGGCGGAGCGTGCGCATGTTGTGCGTTGTGTGTGAATGTGTGCGCTGAAGCGGATAGAAAGTCGACTGATCTTCCATGATGGTTGTCATGGAGTTTAAACTGAAGCCATGATGTGAGGTTATATATCAGCACAGCGTTTTATTTTGATAGATATAGCCGATCCTCCACGACGGGGTGTCTGTTGTCTGTCTGGTTTCTGCTGCTATCACTGCTGTGTGTGTCGAGCGAGTTAAAACCCAGCCAAAAAAACTCTCTCAAGCTTCATTTTTTGCCATCAGAATCATGTTTTTCAATTGCAGTATTAATAAATAGGCGGTTCAGTCAGGGTAGATGCCAAATTTAGTTTGTCGCCAATGAAAACAAGGCGTTGAGGCCATTTTTGTTGAGTTTCTCTTCTGGAAGACATTTTCGAGTCCGCCTCACAGTCTGTCAAATTAAATATGGCGTCTACTCTGACGTCTCTAACTGCCAATTTATATCATTTTTAATGTTTAATTTCCTGTCCAGCTTTCATTCAGTGGATGCCACCAAACTCCTTTGCAGTTCTCCTACGTTAATATTAGAAGTGAACCCACTGTATGGGGATGTTGGTGTTTTTAAACCCATGTTCAAAAAACAGCATTGATGGTTGAGATTTCAGTCGGCTACTTAACTAGATTTAATTTCTGTTATGTTTACAGTCTAAAGTTCCAACATAAAACCAGTTCGGTATGCAGTAGAAACTCGTGCAGTGGTTTTGAAACGGAGCCCGAAATGCTGCAACAATCGTAGGTACTTTATGTAGTGAAGCAACTGAATGTGATCGAGTGTCTCAGCGCGTCTCTAAAACCTCATGAAAATATGCATACATGTAATTTAAATATTTGTACATATTTGAGTGAAGGAGAAAAAAAAAGAGTGTTGTCTTGGTCTCTGTTGTACACTTAAGACAGTGCCAAACGAAATTAGAAACTGAAAATGGAAGAAATTACAGTGCAGTGCTTAAAGTGGATGCAGAATGCATATATTTTTATATAAATGATGTGTCCTGCTCCTATGGGTTTGCTTTGTATAGAGTTAAAAGTGCTGGAAAGGTGTTATTTTTATCTAGGTGGTTGAAAAATGAGTGTTCTAACAGGTACAGGCAAGAGTCCTGTTTACACTATGTGATGTAGTTTTGAGTTTTTATTTCAGCATTTTGTATTCTTTCTCCTTTTTTTTTGTCTCGAAGGATCTGATGTGTGCAGAAAGTAAACATGGAAGAGTTTGATCTCAAGCACAAAAAGGTTTGCTGAGTGGTTTATGAATGTATTGTTTTAGTGGTGTGTGAAATAAATTGCTTTTAAAAAGCTTCATTGGAGTTTCCAATTGGATACTGCTCGTTCATTAGAAATGATCCATAATCAAACTGACAAAATGGTTTTAAAACACTTACACAATGAACTACAATACTTTAGTTGATACTATATTGTATTGGTATTGGGAGTTCCTATTTAGTATTTAAGTCATACTTCAAAGAATACTATGGCATTCCTGTAAAACACTGATAACCCCATATAAAAAAATATATAATGCCAGTTCCAGTCAATGTTGTGTATTTCTACATCATAGGTTCTTGACACCATCTATTGGCTGAGTTTATGGCTTGCTCCTCGTTAGTATAGTGGTAAGTATCCCCGCCTGTCACGCGGGGACCGGGGTTTGATTCCCCGACGGGGAGATGGCAAACTTTTTTTATCAGGTAAGGAAAATTAGAGTTACGAAAACAAAATTACACTTGTGATATGTCCTCTTTACACATTTCTTGTGCAGTTATACTTGAAGTTAAATGTATGAACATTGAATTGCATTATTCTTGTATTCAAACATTGCAGTGAAATCAAACAAATAAATGTAAGGATGTATCCAAGATTTAGGGTAGGCTACAATTGTGCAGTTGTTTAAATGACTCTGTTTTTAAGAGTCAGTTGATGCTATAAAATGGTGACAAGATCACAAAATGCTAAAAGTTTAATGCATATTTATTGAAAATACATGAAACCCTCCATGAAGTGTATTCTCTAAAGGAGTTTATTTCTTGAGCCATATAGATATTTAAAAAAAAAAATGTATTCATCAATATTTCCCAAAATAAAATCCTCATATGGGTTAGAGCTGTTCAGTTGTCCAAAATCTACCCCTTGTAGTATTGACTTGAATCTTGCATACGTACACATTTCAAACCTTGATGTGGAGACTGACTTCAGCCTTGCCGTGTATAATAATCCTTGAAAAAGATGTCCTTTAATATATTCACGAAAGCATTTTGTGTGCTTTTTGAAGTCAGGCATTGCTAGCGCTGTACCCAAGATATATTTAGCCCTTGTATTCCTTTGCTTGCTGACCCCATTCCCATGGAGAGTATGTGACAGGCTAGGGCAAGGCTATAAATGTCACATGATTCGCTTCAACAGAGAAGCAAGTGGTGGGAGGGTGAGTGCACAATCATGGCTTGTGTAAAGCAAGAAGTAGGTTCCAATGTTCGGAGCCCAGAAACTGAGAAAGATTTCATTGAGGAGGACCAGCATGCTGTCATTGTCGCTCCTGATGTAGTGCTCCAAGTGGAGGGAGAGTTATTCTTTGTGAACCGCAAGCATTTGGCCCAGCTGAGTCCCTACTTCCGAGCCTTGTTCTTCGGCGGTGGTCGGGAGAGCACCAGGAAGCACATTGAGATTAAGGGAGTTGGACTACGGCAGTTCCACACCCTAATGGAGTTCACAAAGAACTTAAAGCTGACCCTGGACAGAAAGAACGTCCTTGATATTCTGGAGGCTGCCGACTTCCTTCAGTTGGACAGGGCTCGGCTACTCTGCTGTAAGTTCTTGGAAAGGCAATTGCATCTTTGTAACTGTTTGGGAATGATGGCATATGCTTGGCAGCTTGGCTGTCTGGACCTCTACGCCGCAGCAAGGGAAGTAGCCTTGACCCATCTACCTGCCATAGCCTCCGAGCAGGACTTTATGTTCCTTTCAAAGGAAAGCATTGCCGACCTCCTCGCTAGCGACAACTTAAGCATTCCCAGGGAAGACCTGGTCCTTGATGTGGCCCTTCGCTGGGCAGCATTTGCCCCAAGTCGGGAAGAAGACTTCATGGAACTAGTGGGCCTGGTTAGGCCTGAGTGCTTAAGTCTTCCCTACATTACTGATCTTCTGACCAAGATAAACAGTTCAGACCCACGTGCTAAGCTAATTTGTAGACTGAACGATAACTTGCCCAGTAGTTGGACTATGGGCAGGTCTATCCCTAGAACTCGTTCAAAGGAAACTCTGTTTGTTCTCGGTGGGTCGCATGAGCAAGAAGAGCAATTGCTGTACCAGTTCCACCCCTACAGTGGAAGGTGGCAATCCCATCCACCCCTGCAAAAGAAGTGTCTCACGCAGTACTCCGTGGCTGCAGTAGGTAACAACCTCATCTGGCCCTATACATTTTAACCTGCCACAAGTTGTTAGCATAATGACCTATCTGAATATTGGTTGATCAGGTGTTGCATGCCTTTCCCAATATAAGTCTTTTATGTCAGGAGTGCCCAAACCTGTTCCTGTAGATCTAATCAATTAAAAGTACTACACTTGTGGAAGAGGATGAGCACAGAACAGCGTATAACCAAAATGCTTTGCAATATGAATAGCCAACCAGAACTATTACCAGTTATTGTGCAGTCATACTTGAAGTTAAACAACTTTATTTGTTCTCTGTGGAAGAACGCATAAGAAAGAAATGCAGTTGTAGTATCAGTTCAGTTTCATCCCTACGTGGATGGTGCCAATCCCATCCATCCCTGCAAAAGAAGAGTTCCTTTCAGAAGAGTTCAGTTCCAACCCTGCTCCAAAACACCTGTTTTGTAACTATTGAGTGTTCCTGATCTTAATGAGCTTGTTTAAGTGTTTGATTTGGGAACTTTGCATTAAGGTAGATCTCCAGGAACAGAATAGGGATGTTATTTCACATTCTTTGTCTTACTGTCCTCCCCATCTTAAATGCTATTTCTTTCTCTAAGGGGACAGCATAGTAGTGACTGGAGGCTACTTCCGGGATGTGTTGTGGTACAACGTGGATTGGGTGAGCATTTATCAATGTGCCAATGAGCGGTGGGTGGACGGCCCGGCGATGCAGAAGTCCAGACACAGCCACTGCTCAGCGGCTCTGGAGTTCAAGCTGTTTGTATTTGGCGGTAGCATGGATGAGGGACCTGTGGCTGACGTCGAGAGGTTGGTTCTGGGAGCAGAAGAATGGGACGCCGTCAGTCCCATGGTGAGGGCTGTGGAAAGGGCGGCTACTGTCAGTTTGGGGACTTGTATTTACGTGGCCTGTGGTCTGGATGAGAATGGAGAAGTTTACAGTGGGATTCAGAGGTACAGGCCAGAGGTTGACCAATGGGACGTGGTGTCATATTCTCCATTCCCACGGTGAGTAAATGAAATTGTGTCCAACTTGTTTTAGGGAAGAGTTGGGCAACTCTGGCCCTCACGGTCCACTGCCCTGCAGAGTTGAGCTCCAACACAAATCAAACAAGTCTGAAAAAATCACGATTACGTGAAAACTACAGGCATGTTTGTTTGATAAGGATTGAAGCTAAACTTTGCAGTACAATGGACCTCGAGGGCCAGAGTTTTCAACTCCTGTTTTCAGGCAATGCACAGATGCCACTTCAACCAGTCCTGTGTCAGTTTTGTACACGTGTACTTCTTTTCCAGTTACGACCTTCTTGCAACAGAGCTCAATGGTGCTCTCTATCTGCTGGGAGGACAGGCTCTGCGCTTAGACATCGACACAGACGAGTGGACCATTCTTCAAGAGGACTGTCTGGACAACAAATTCTTCACAGGCTGTGCCACAGTAAAAGGGCAGATTTACATACTGAGCGAGAGGAAGATTAACAAAACATTACCAAACATGATCCTACTGGACCCTTACATTGACACTTGCTTAGAAATTGATGATAAAATACCCTGTCCTGTACCCATAAGAGGTTCTGTCACAATGCATGTGAATCCCTTCTGAAGCCATGTTAACACGGTTCTTTCTTTCAGCCAAATGACATACAATAAACCAAATACAGAAACAGTTTGTTGAGCAAGGTTGGGGATAATTAATTATATGAGGATCATTGTTCTTAACATTTTTATTGTTATTCAAAAGGTCACAGAGAAAATAGTGGAGTGAGAAACAAGTATGCAATAATAACACAGTATTAAAGATGAAAGTTCTTATTTCATAATATATCCCTCTTCTGTCATCGTTAAAAGTTAAATAACATCTGCAGTATGTTAGTATTAATGAAATCAGAGCACAGTAAAATCCCAATAACTAAACATACAAAAACAATCACAGGTCATTTTAAAACAAAAGTGAAACAGTGTAGGACAGATGCACAGATTTCGGACAAAGGCTCAGTTTATGGCTATGGTGCAAATAAACAACTTAGGCTAGGTGTGTGAATGTATTCTAAACATGAATACATTTCCAGCCCTATGCAGAACAACAAAAACATTTAGCCCTTAGAGCAGATTCAATAATCAAAAAATTAAGGGGTCTACATAGGACTCCTCAAATCCCACTACCCACTTTTACTTTTAAGATTTCTATGCACAAATCATCGCATTTCTTGTTTAGTAAGGCAATGCACAACAAAAAGTACTAGGCTATCTTACAAAACAACAAGCCCCAGTAGTTCCTTGCAACAGTAGCAAAATCACAAAGACAATTGGATATTTCACCACTAGATGGCGCTCTAAGTCTTTTCTAAGTGGTCCACAAATGCCCATTTAGAAAAACAAGAGCCACTGCAGAAAGCTCACACTTTCACACAACTTAGAAGACTGAAATATCCATGTTTTGTTCTATTAAAAGTACTTAAAAAGAATGCCCCTAAAAATCTATTTATTTTACTGTTTAAGTTTTACACAACCATCACTTTGATTAATTCGACTGACTTTAATTAAACCAATTAAAGACAGCGCTTTGAACCCATATCAAATACAGTATACTCTAATGGTAATGTAATAATGCAAACAAGTAGAAGTATTTGTTCTATGCAATCAGTGCATTAGGTTTCTTCAAATCACACAACCAAAACATTGTCAATCTGAAATCAAAGTTAGACCTTGACAAACAAGATAAGCCAAGAGGAGTGGAGGGCATTTAATATGTTTAAACATAAAAAAAAATCATAAAGTAGCTTTACTATCTGGCTTTCGGCGTTCTGCTATTCATTTTTCGTCTTTGATTGGTTAAATTGTTCAAAACACAGTTATTGGCTAATGATGCCAATTTTGAGTTAAATGCACCGTTTTTCTGCTCCCTGCTGCACTCTTCTTCTCCAACTTCATCTTCATCAACCTCACTCTCTTCATCACTCCGTTCATCGCGTTCCACCTTAAAAACACGTTGACGTTTTTTATATGACTATTCCGAAACACTTAAAAAAATGTAAATGACTATTCTGTAACACTTAGAAAAAAAGTTAAAGAGATAGCAACTTTGATACTTACTTTGCCTAAAAAGACAAATTTGTGAACCATTCGAAGAATCAACCAAGCCCAGAAGATGTGCAGTGCTTGAAGAACCAGCAATAGGCCGTTTAAGAAATAATAACCAGAGTACGGAAGAAAGACGTCCAATGAATCCACCACAGCTGTATAGATAACTCTGAAAATGAAGTTTATAAGTAATGTTTTAAGCCATTTGGACATCTCATACTTGAGAAGAATGTATTCAAAATCAACGTTTCAAATGAAATGTGCCTTCATACGCGATGCGATGAAGTTATTACCTGCATGGGAAAACCACGAGGCGAGTTACCAGGAAAACCACAGCGAAAATGACAAACAGGGAATCGCACGTCTTCCTCCATCCAGCGTAATTGAACATTTTAGCAGACTGCAAATCAACAATTAAACAAAGATGAAACATTGGTTATTTATGCGAGCGATAAACTGATGGAAGTCAAGGTCGTTTATGTGCTTCATTCTTTTACTATTAAGGAAAATTAATTTTCATTAAGGGGAATTTGTGAATCTATAATGTATTTCCTGGTATTTATTTACCCCTGAAGCAAAAAGAACCTGAAACAACTTCTAAAATAAATCTGACAAGATCAAAACTATTTTTACAGTAAAAACTTATGCGATTAATATTGTGGCCATTTGAATTAACACAAGTCTGAATTAAGTGCCAATTGGAACCATAAAACTATTGTTTCAACTGTATCACTAATTCACTAACTGCCACTCACACCTAAGGCTAGCCTAGAAATCTAGACGCACCCTAGCGGCAGCAAAATGTATTTTGCTTCCAGGGTAGTCTAGCAACTCTCCATAGACTTTCAAGCTGCAAAAACCTAAATTGGGTCAGGCCAATCACGTCGCTTATAGAGTAGGCGGGGCAGGCTTAACATATGACGACAGAGTTGCGACGGTTACCTGGCTGCGACTTGAAAACAGAGAATGGCTGCTGCTGGAGAACAGTCTTTCGAATCGGCTTTGTCCGCGACGAAAAGAGCAAAGAACGGCACTTAAGTCATTCTTAAAAAAAGGAAGATGTGTTCGTCGTTTTGCCGGCCAGATATGGAAAAAGTTGAATCTATCAACTAACGTTAGCTCCGCTGTTGGGAAAACGCTCTGGTTGGTTGAAGCGCTGTCCTATTGCGTGCAGAGGGAATTTGAAAGACAGCCGTTTATCCCGCCCCTCGGATTGAGCCGTGTCTATGGTGAGTTTCCAGACCTAACATCTTGATGTAGGTCTGGCGTGCCACTCACACCTAAGGCAGTTATTGTAAATGAAATCGTCACAGATAATAGCATCGATGTACTTTGCCTTACTGAAACCTGGCTTAAACCAAATTATTATTTCGGTCTAAATGAGTCTACTCCATCAGGATACTGTTATTAGCATGAGCCCCGTCTGATTGGTCGTGGCGGCGGTGTTGCAACAATCTATAGAGATATTCTTAATGTTACCCAGAAAACAGGTGACAAGGCAAGGCAAGGCAAGGCAAGTTTATTTATATAGCACATTTCATACACAATGGCAATTCAAAGTGCTTTACATAGAAGAAATTAAAATAATGAAAAGAAATAAGAATAATTAAAACAGTTTAGAAAAATAAAATAAAATACAGTACTTTTAAAAAATAAAAAAGAATATTTATTATAGATCTTTCTTTCAAAGGATTCCCTTAAGACTTAAATCTTTCAACCTTCTTTTAACCTTCAATATTCTTACGACTTCCATCTATCAACTTTCCTTTAACTTTCTTTTCTCCCTCATTTACTCACACGTTCTTTTCACTTTCTTTAGCACTTTAGCACTGCGTTCACATTCTTTCTCAGACGAAAACTTTAATATCGTCATTTAAATACTGTTCTACTTTCAAACCCACATTAATCACTTTCACATTATCACCTTCTGAGTGGGCATTTACAGTTTCGGGCTAAATGCCCTGCTGACATAGGAGAAATTAAAATAATTAAAAGAAATAAGAATAATTAAAACAGTTTAGAAAAATAGAGTGTAAAATACAGTACAGTACAAACAGTCGGACGAACAGCGGCACAGTGCTCATTCAGTAAATGCACAGCTAAACAGAAGTGTTTTGAGTCTGGATTTGAATGTGACCACTGTAGGAGCACATCTGATCTCTTCTGGAAGCTGGTTCCAGCTGTGGCTGGCATAATAGCTAAAAGCAGACTCACCATGCTTAGAGTGAACCCTTGGTATTTCTAGCTGATATGATCCTAATGATCTGAGTGATCTGTTGGGTTTATATTCGGTGAGCATATCTGCAATGTATTGAGGTCCTAGGCCATTGAATGATTTATATACCAGTAATAATACTTTGAAATCAATCCTAAATCTAACTGGGAGCCAGTGTAAAGACCTGAGGACTGGTGTGATATGTTCATATTTTCTGGTTCTGCTCAGAATCCTAGCGGCAGCGTTCTGTATGAGCTGCAACTGTCTTATGGTCTTTTTGGGAAGGCCAGTGAGGAGTCCATTACAATAATCCACCCTGCTGGTGATGAAAGCATGCACAAGTTTCTCTAAGTCTTGTCTGGAAACAAAGCATCTAATTCTTGCAATATTTTTCAGATGATAGTATGCTGATTTAGTTATTGCTTTGACATGACTACTGAAACTAAGGTCTGACTCTAGTGTCACACCAAGATTCCTGACTTGATGTTTAGTTGTTTTACCCCTAGAGTGAAGGTATGTGTTCACTTTGAGAACTTCATCTTTGTTTCCAAACGCAATAACTTCAGTTTTGTCTTTGTTTAATTGAAGAAAGTTTTGACACATCCAACTGTTGACTTCGTCAATGCATCGGCACAGGGAGTCAATGGGGCTGTAATCGTTAGGCGATAGGGCTAAGTACAGCTGTGTGTCGTCTGCATAGCTGTGGTAAGCAATTTGGTTATTTCTCATTATTTGGCTCATTGGGAGCATATACAGGTTGAACAGGAGTGGCGCAAGAATTGAGCCTTGAGGGACTCCGCATGTCATGGATGTCCACTCAGACTTATGGTCTCCTATACTCACATAATAACCTCTCCCATCTAAGTATGACCTGAACCATTTTAGGACTATCCCAGAAATCTGACAAGTTTAATTCGTTTGAAGTACTTGTACTAAATGTTACGCTCTTAGATGTAAGAAAAAAAATCCCTATTATCTCTAGCCTTGGCTACCGTATATAGACCGCCAGTGCCTTACGCTGATTTCCTAAAAGAGTTTGCAGATTTTCTCTCCGATCTATTGGTCAACGTCGATAAAGCATTAATTGTTAGAGATTTTAACATACACGTAGATAATTCAAATGATGCGTTAGGGGCTGCGTTTACAGATTTATTAAACTCCTTTGGGGTCAAGCAAAACATCACTGGTCCCACTCATCGTCTAAATCATAAACTCGATTTAATTATATCATATGGAACCGATCCAACCGATATAGATATTATACCGCAAAGTGATGATGTCACTGACCATTACATGGTAACTTGCATATTACGTACTGCTGTAATCTGATCTGTCTCAGCTGCGGCCTGAACCCAAACAAACAGATGAACTAGAAGAACTAACTAGCACTATGAGCACCATTCTCTCTAGAACATTGGATATTGTTGCACCCATTAAATTAAAAAAGGTCAGAGAGAAAAATAAAGCACCATGGTATAACAATACTACGCATGTTCTAAAGAGAGAAACCCGTAATTTAGAGCGTAAATGGAAACAAACTAATTTAGAGGTCTTTAGAATCGCGTGGAAAGACAGTATGTCACGTTATAAAAAGGCCCTAAAAGCGGCCAGGGCTGAGCACCTCCGCAAACTAATAGAAAATAACCAAAATAATCCAAGGTTTTTATTTAACACCGTGGCTAGACTAACAAATAAACAGACGTCACCCGAACAAAATATCCCGTTACAGTTCAGTAGTAATGATTTCATGAACTTCTTCACTGAGAAAATAGAAAGCATCAGAATCACAATTGTAAACGTTCAATCTTCAATCGTGCCTTATAATTCAGCCTCAATTATCACCCCGCAAGCACAATTACAGTGCTTTACAACTATAGAACAAAAAGAGTTAAATAAACGTATCACTTCATCTAAAACAACAACATGTTTATTAGATCCTATACCAACTAAACTACTGAAATAAGTGTTACCTGTAGTGGAAGAGCCTCTCCTCAATATTATTAACTCGTCTTTATCTTTAGGTCATGTTCCAAGAACATTTAAACTGGCAGTTATAAAACCTCTCATTAAGAAACAACAATTAGATCATAATAACCTAGCAAATTATAGACCCATTTCAAATCTACCATTTATGTCTAAAATATTAGAAAAAGTGGTGTCCGCTCAACTGGGCTCTTTCTTGCAACAAAATGATATCTATGAAAAATTTCAGTCTGGATTCAGGCCGCACCATAGCACTGAAACAGCGCTCGTTAAAATCACAAATTATTTACTTTTAGCTTCTGACCAAGGCTGTATTTCAATACTAGTTTTACTTGATCTTAGTGCTGCGTTCAATACTATAGATCACACAATACTCTTAGATCGACTACAAAATTATACTGGTGTTCAAGGACAAGCATTAAGTTGGTTCAAATCATACCTATCTGACCGCTACCATTTTGTCTATTTAAATGGAGAAAAATCTATCATAACTCCAGTAAACTATGGAGTGCCGCAGGGATCTGTATTAGGCCCTCTGTTATTCTCAATATATATGATGCCACTTGGAAATATTATAAGGAAACATGGAATTAGTTTCCATTGTTATGCTGATGACACTCAAATATATATTTCATCACGGCCGGATGAAAACGCTAAATTATCCAAATTGACAGAGTGTGTTAAAGATATAAAAGATTGGATGACGCGCAATTTTCTTTTATTAAATCCAGACAAGACAGAGGTAATACTTATCGGTTCAAAAAACCGCCCACAAAACCTCGCACAATACAACTTTAACATCATAGGATGTCCTGTTACTTTATCCTCTACAGTAACATATATTTCATATGTTACAAAAACAGCCTTTTTCCACCTTAGAAACATTGCTAAGCTATGTAATATGCTATCAGTTTCTGATGCAGAAAAGTTAGTTCATGCATTCATGACCTCGAGACTGGATTACTGTAATGCTTTATTAGCTGGTTGTCCTGCATCCTCAATAAACAAGCTACAGTTAGTCCAAAATGCAGCTGTTAGAGTTCTTACGAGATCAAGAAAATATGATCATAACACCGATTTTATCATCACTACATTGGTTACCTATAAAATTCCGTATTAATTACAAGGTATTGCTATTGACTTATAAAGCCCTAAACGGCTTAGCTCCAGTCTATTTAACGGATCTTCTATCGCCCTATAATCCATCGCGCTCTTTAAGATCACTAAATTCTAGGCTTTTGGTCATACCTAGGATATCCAGAACCACCAAAGGAGGGAGATCTTTTTCACATTTAGCTCCAAAACTCTGGAATAGCCTTCCTGATACTGTTCGTTGCTCAGACTCGCTCTCCCAGTTTAAAACTAGATTAAAGACTCATCTCTTCAGCCAGGCATTCATATAATATTTTTAATCTTACAGTTAAATCAGGCCTCTAGCTCATAAATGCCAGAGGAGAACTGGCCCCCGACTGAGCCTGGGTTCTCCCAAGGTTTTTTTTTCTCCATTAGGTCACCTGATGGAGTTTTAGGACACCATTAGGTCACTTGATGGAGTTTTTCGGTTCCTTGCCACTGTTGCATTTGGCTTGCTCAGTTGGGGATATTTTGGGGATATTTGATTTAATTTTATCAATCAATAAATTCCACTAGAAACAAACCTTGTTGTATTATTTTAATTTAATACTGCGAAGCTGCTTTGATACAATCTGTATTGTGAAAAGCGCTATACAAATATACTTGACTTGACTTGACTAATGTATCCTAAGACTGAGAGCAGAGCAGCCAATCAAATTTAACGATTTACCTCCAGCAGGAAGTCCGAGGAGTCGTGGACGAGCATCACCAGGGTTCCCACTCGTACATAATTCGCACAGTACGAGAATGCGATGAGGAAAATGGTGGCGATGTGATGAATGATTTGCTCTTTGAAGTCCTACACAACCAGGAAATAAAACACAAAGCACAATTTATCAGTTATAAGATCCTTATAAGTTCATGTTGAAGGAGTCAAACTTACTTTGCGCTTTATGTCCACAGACACGCAGAGCAGAAGCGAGAGGTAGAAGGACAACTCCATGATGTAATACCAGTACTGAGCTTCTGCTACGGCCTACAGATCAAATCAGAAATAATATGACAATATGATCTGGAAAAGCACAACTATGAATTTTATTCCTCTTATTATGTTGGCTTAACATAATAAAAAATATGTCTATCTATCTCATCTATCTATCTCTCTATCTATGAATGTATGTATGAATCTATGTATCTATCTATGTATGTATGTATGAATCTATGTATCTATCTATGTATGTATGTACTATGTATCTATCTATGTATGTATGAATCTATGTATGTATCTATCTATGTATGTATGTATCTATGTATCTATCTATGTATGTATGATTCTATGTATCTATCTATGTATGTATGAATCTATCTATCTATCTATCTATCTATGAATCTATCTATCTATGGATCTATCTTTCTATCTACCATCAATGTATGTATGTATGTATGTATGTATGTATCTTTCTTTCTGGCCTTAAAACCTACTTTTTAAATCTATTTCGAACATAAAACAATTTTAGAATTAAAAGATTTAAACCTTTAAACTTAAAATTTTAACTACTTAAATTTTTCGCCGCCTTTATTAAGCCAACGTCAAAGTTTGTCTTGACAAAAAAAAACATTTTTTATTTAGTTTTAGATTAACACCAATATTCAAACAAGTGAAAGGTTGATTTTGCAAGTTAACAGAAACATTTTATCCTTAATTTCTGAAAACAAAAGATTTTTATTTTCATTAAGGAGATAAACATATTTCTGGCTATGAATCATGACTGTTTTGATGGTATCGTAGGGTGCGGCGCTGACTAGTTCCTCAGATTTCTGCCTAATCTCCTACAAAGGAGCTCTACAGAGTGAATAAAGTTCCTGGGATTGTTCACAGGAAGCGAGTGTGTGTTGAGAGGCGTTTGTTACGGACCTGTCTTGGGTATCCGTTCCAGCATTCCCGATGATCCCAAAACCATGGGGTCTGAAGAACATAATTTGACAAAAATTATTAAATGAGAATGTGCAAAAGCTAAGTTTTGATTACAAAAACACTTCTTTTTTACTTTGGAGTAAACATGCACCAATTTATTATTCATAAAAGGACCACCAATTTAGAGATTATTAAGAAATATTTTTTATTTATTTATTAATTTTACTACATTTTTTATATAGATAGATAGATAGTTATCTCTAGAAATATTTAACTTTAAATAAAATAAATATTTAAACAAAAAAAAAATCTTAACTTCTTTACTTTCTTCACTTTCTCAAGGCAAGACATCACAAGTGAACAGGGTAAACATTTGAACTATTAGATACAACCATACTTTCCCCAGTTTATTAATTTATTATTTATTTTAATACAAGATTTTATTTTATATATTTAAATATGCAAATTACGCATGATCTAATTCAATATGGACTAATTTGCATACATTTCCAGAACATTAATCTAAACACTGGATAAAGCCAGGTTCAAAAATATTGTTTGATTTTGTTGACATGTTAGAGTTAAAGGTTTTTACAGAAGAGATTCTGGATTTCTCTTTTTATCTGTCCAGAAATCAGAAAATACTGTCAACAGCCAGAAAAAATACATTTTCTCCATATTTTTTGGAGTTAAATGTTATATAAATCAGGTGAACTATACCGTATCAACAAACCCCTCAGTAAAAACCTTCAGAATATAGAAGGGATTAAAACTGTAAGGTTTGGTGTGTATAAGTGCTACTGAAGTGGAGAAAAAAACTCATTTTGAGAGAACGGCCTTTATGTATTGTAACTGAAATCTACAGACGCAAATAGATCCATTGCAGTAATATAAAAACTTTTTTGTATTTGGGATGTTTTCTTTCCATAAGTCTAAAAGAAGACAACTTATGGAAGCAAAATAGTGCAAGTAGTGTCTTAATTTAAAGAAATCATTTTTCATGATAACAAAAAATTACTTCAAAATTATTTCACAAATGGTGGGAAAAATTCCTGAAAGTGTAGAAAAATGTTTTCAAATGAAATGCTAAAAATAAAAACATTTTCTGAAATTGTCAGACACATCTCGATATTTCATTATATTAACTTGCAAAGGTGATCATGAAGGGTTCGATTCTGAGGAAAGAATTGGTAAGATGCTTTAGAAAGATAGTATCTCATTGGAGAAACTCACATTAATCAGGGAGATGAGACCAGCTGAGAACGCAATGAGATAAAAGACAAACCTCCACCTGAGAAACCAGACAGAAATCAAATGCAAACCAGTCACAAATTATGATGTGGCCTCATTTTAGGCAGAAAATCTGTGAACGTACGAAGCTTCGCAGAACTTCCTGGTGTTGCTGGGTCTGTCCTGGTTCCGGCGCTGACGCAGCCAGGTCTGGATTTGGCGCTGAGTGAGTCCGCAGTGCTTTTCCAGAACCACCAAATCATTCTGAAGAAAAACACACAGACACTGTCAAACTAAAAGGGCCTTTCCCCAAACCGTGCTCTTTTTTTACCCTAAAATTAGAGGAAATATTAAAAGAAATATATTTTAAAATTGTATCCATTATTACACTGAGACTCATTATATTATCACTACTATAATATATATATATATTTTATATATATATATCTGAGACCCAGATATATATATATATATATATCACACAAGTTTTTGCTTAAATGAAAAATTAATCCAAAGATAAAATGAATGCAAACTAATGCTAAAATGAAATACAACAGACATTTATTAATCTGTCTGATTGAATAATTATTAAAATGTAATGATTTTCAATGTTTTTAATAACTATTTAGTGTATTTAATGATTTATTTAAATATTTAATGACTAAATTTATTTTATTTTATTATATATATATATATATATACTGATATACATTATTTACTAGAAAATATAATAGAATTTAATAACTATCTAAGATTAATATACTATACTATAATTATCTTAGATTATTAATTATCTTATTATACATGCTTTATAATCATTAACAATGACTAAAAAGTTATTTATATATTTTTTTATAAATTATTAATATTTTATAAATGTTTAATATTACATTCTTATATGTTTTGCTGCTTTCAAAAATACATGGAATGGAATTCCAGAATGCATTGCAACACAAATACAACAAAAAATAACCAAAGTTGATTTATTTATTTTTTACCGAAAAATATTGATAAAACAGTTATATTTAATAAAAAATGCATAACTGTACCCAATATTTGTGTGCAACATATTTTTATACTCGTCATCAGCTGCCTATGTAAGGTGTAACAGTGCCATCAGAGCCTCTGATGTTGATAAACAGAATTCGATATCTCACTCTTGGCACACACAGGTGCACACGTGACTCACTAACCTGTGACGGCTGCTTCTTCTTCTGCAGGTAAAACGCCTCCAGCTTCGGGACAGGCGTGACATGAACCCAAACCCTGTCACGGACTCCCAACCATCGGCTGAGCGGCAACGCCACAACCCTACGGGACACACACAGTGGCTTTTGTTAAGAGAGTGACGGGGTTCACAGCAAATGCAAAAGATACATTTTTGACAGCTGATGCTGTCCGTAACTCAAGATCTTTACTCAAACGCAAGATGGTGGAGACCCAGATGTTGGGGACCATCTGATAATTAAAGATCAAGATTTAGTTTCAGGAGGACGTAAGAAACAGCTGTAACCTGGAGAGAGTCGCATCCTTTCTACAGGTCTACGCTTGAGCCGCTCATCCAGACAAACTGGGGAAAAAAACTTGACAACTCTATAATAATGGTGAATGTAACTGTCAAGGGCGAGTCCTTCACCTCATAACCAAAGGAAATCAATAAAAAATTTAATTTAGCATATTTTGTTCAATTTAATTTTGTTTAGACAAGCAACATTTTTGTTGATTTGCATAATGCTTGTTAGCCGAAACTCCACAGCGAAACTCATTGGTCCAAAATATTGCTTCTTATATGCATTTAACATGAAATATCTTCTGATTGGTTGGCATTGTTTTCACATTGCACAACAGTTTTGCGTCAATGGTTAAAAAATTTATATTATTAAAAACTAGAATGTACATTTCCTGAAGAAAATGTGAGTGGTGCTTGCAGTGGCAAAACTCGCCACTCGGTTGCTAGGATAGTTGCTACAATGTTGTACATGATTGCATACGAGCCAATAACCATGTCTGTACGATGTTGTGGAGCTGAAATATGGCTTCTATATGTTGCAATATGTTTGCTAGGTGGATCTAAACGGTTGCTAGGGTGTGAATACACAGTTACCATGGTGATCTTTACAGTCTGTTTCCCAACCGAAACAAATGAGCCAACCCCCATCTCTATATGATGGTCTGATGCAGAGATATAGGTCTTGCTAAACGGTTGCTAGGGTACTCTGTTTGGTTGCTAGGGAGTGGCTTGGGAGCTGCCAATGATGAATCCCCAAAGGCTACTTGTCAGTATGAATGATATAAACCAACTCCCATTCGTCTGTGACATTGAGAATGGAAGATATCCCTCTTTGGATTTTGGTTGCTAAGGTGCTCGACAATGGTTGCTAGGGCGGAGTTTGGAAGAGTTGAGGTGATTTATGATTGGCTGATATATTATTATGGACAGTACTGTTTTATAATGATTGTATAATAATATTTTTTTGCATTACTTTAAAGACCCACTCCGATGAAAATCATGTTTTTCTAGGTGTTAACATGTTCTTGTGGCATTTTTCTTATGCTAGAGGACATATCTTGAGAAAAATAAGCTCAAAGTTGTATTTCTGAGTATTTCTGCATTCAAATGGCTGTGAATCAGTAGCAGACGCTAAAATGCCGGCTAAAATAGACTGGAGTTGTGACGTAGTAACTCCACTGGGCGGGGCCCGCCCCGTCCGGTCAGGTTCAGGAGTAGAGAGAAGACGATGGTGGATCAATACCAATGTGCGGTAGCGGGTTGCAATGCTAAGAGGAGAGATATTGGTATTAGCTTTCATGCTTTACCAAAACATGTTGCTGTGAGAGATGAATGGATTACGTTCCAGGGTTCCAGACTGCGACCATTTTTTGAGAATGTGCGAGTTAAAATTTTATGTGGTCGCATTTGTGCGAGTGCATGGTCATGTACTACTCAGTTAAATTCACGCATGAATTTTCCTGCATTGAACTTGTTTTAGCGCCCGCCAAAGTGATTTTTTGTCCCGCCAAAGTCTTATTTGATCGGTGAGTAATGTAGATGAACTGCTGCGCTTGTGACAGGACATGTTTATAACTGAAAGAACGAGCAGAGAGAGAGACCCGGACGCGCGCGCGCGCACTCTCTTTCTTCGGAGCCAGGCGAAAATGTAAACAAGACCTCACCGTCTCCAAACTAAGCGCTGTCTTGCTCTCTCTCCCTCGCACATATTAATCAAAATAAATCGACACGGTGGTAAAAGGTCGGAAGACCAAAGTTTCGTGTGGAGCATTCGGAGATTTTTTTTTCTTTTTCTGAATTGCCGCTGGGTGTGAATTGTGCTTAAAAAGTTGCCTTATCTTCTCTGAAAAGCGTTCCGGACATTCAGCTGACATAAAACAACACTTTAATTAAACGAAAAAAACTATCCAGTGATGAAATGTTTTCTGTGTTGACAGAAAGAAAGAAAGACAGAAAGAGGCTGTTGCTGCCTATGTATCTCGCTTCAGCCAACGGCTCCGCCCACAACGCAGAGGCGAATTGCTAATGAGCTACTGCCGCTCTGCTGAAGCGAAGTCCCAGAAAACGGCACAGGTTTTGTGATTTTGGCTAAAAACGGCATAATCATCATTTAAAGACCACTGAGAATGTATAAAAATAAATCAAAATATGATCGGAGTATTGGGTGGGAAATATGCTTAATTCTCATTAACAATAGATAGATAAATAAATAATGTGTATTTATGAAGGACCAATCAGAGTTTGTGCCTACTTAGATAATGCTCTGCATTAATGTAACTGTTGAATGACGAGCGGTAAGGCAAAGATTAGTTTAACAACTTATATCTTTACTGGTGGAGATGCAGGTGTTCAACATGCAAACATTAAATTAATCACCGTAACACATACTTGCGCATGCGTAGAAGCAAGCTTTAATTTAAAGCTACAGAGCACTATGTTCTACAGTAATGTAATAAATTTAAACATAATTCATTCAATGAAGACATGATATTGATGTCGACCTTTCAAAAACAAAGCGCAGGGCGATGAAACCCAGGGCCAAGGGCAGGCAGATGAGCAGGTCACGGGGTACGGGATGCCGACCTCCGTCTGATGTCCCGTCTGCGATATCTTTCCATGTGACGCCAGGAGGAAGCCAGAAGTCCTGCCGCCAAATCCACTGGTTTACAAGTTCCTCAACCCTATAGACACAGTATAAGGAGAAAGTCATAAAAGGCTGCTAACTTATTACAGCAGATAAACCATCTGCCGATGACACAGATAATTCAATCAGCAGTAGCTGGAACAATATAATTCACAAACTCTATATAATAATTAATAATGGCGGAATTGTTTTTTTTTAATGAACTACTGCTTTAAAATGTAAATTTTGAGCGGTTGCTATGTGTTGAATGCATAACTCCGACAGCTGAGTTTAAATAAAATAGATAAAATATATAATATAACGAGAAACATATTTTCTACTTTCATTTTAGCCCCGCGAAGGGTTAAACGGCCTTCATGACGTCATGACTGCACAGCGATTAGTCGATAATAGTTTTCAGGAGTATTTAAAACAAATCAGACTAAATCGCAATAAACTATGCCACATATTAGTCGTAAAAAATTTAAATCATCTGGGATATAAATAAAAATAAAACCATAATTATTTGCGATTTCTTATTGTAATATTAATAAGAAATGCAAAACAAAAAAAAGTCTGCACTCTAAAAATCTTTTATTATAGACAGGAGATAAAGTTGACAAAAGTTTCGGGTCTTTGCCTTCGTCAGTGTCATATTATAAGACAATAATTAAGAACGTTCAGTTGTTGAAAAGAAAACAATATAAGGTGAAAGTCATAAAAGGATGCTCACTTATTACAGCAGATAAAACATCTACCGATGACAGATAATTCAGTCAGCAGTAGCCGGTAGGCTACAATATCAGCCTAATATACTTCTTTATATTAAAAAAATTATAATAATGACAGAATAGTCTTTTTTAATTTTTTATGAACTATACTGCTTTAAAAATTCATTGTAAGCAGTTGCAGTGATGAATGAATCACTCTGACAGTTGAGTTTAAATAAATTAGATCAAATATATAATATACGTTTTTATAAAGACAACAACGAGCATGTTAGTAATTTACATCTACGCGATTATTATAATTAAAAAAAAGTAATTTACTACAGTAGCCTACATGCTTCAATGATGATGTGATGATTTCGGTTAAAGCAGGACACAGGCCTCTTCAAGCGTCTTTATACGTTTTATTATTATTATTATCAATCCAGTTATTCGATAACAGCATCCATCATCATGATCGCTCTACATCGAAATAAAAACAATCCCTCGCGCAGAATTCCGGCGAATTCGTAGAAATGCGCGCGACCGTGTCGACGACATCAACTCTCATCCACCACATCGACCTCTGCTTTTTAGTCTTTTAGGAGCTTCCACGAATAAAACTGGTCCTGCATTCATGAAATTATCCCAGAGTCGCGAGAATCCATGAAAACGCCAGAGAAACGGGAGATTTCAGCAGTAGAAGCAGCATCTCCTCCGTCTTTCTCTCCATCAGGGAGGAAAGGAAACATCATGCTGAGTGCTGACTGTAAGGTGCTTTGCTTTCCACTAACACCAGTATAGACGCCCCCTATCGACCATTATAGATGAACATACAACACTATCTATCTTTGTACGTGTGTTGACTGACTGCGAGAATTTTCTAAAGATCGGGATTTCTAAAAGCAGGATCTGGTTTTGCTGAAATCAAAAGTCTCAATGGCACATATTTTTTCCCTTTTCCTGTTTAGTGTTTCTGCCAAGAAAATGACTGACAGGAGTTTAGAAGCTCTGCCAACTCACAGTGTCAATTAAGAGAGGAATGTCCGTCAGTCCTGTCTGTCTCGCTCCTTACAATCCATCTACTGTCAGTTTTCATATCAGAGGGGATTTCAAAAGGAGGAAACAACATGTTTATTAATTGTTGAAAACATCTCTTAAGCATATTGTCAACAGCACACACTCCATCTTTCTGAAAACATAGGTTTGCACAGGTCATTTGTTCCATCTAATGACAGTCCTGTAAAGTGCATTGCGTATGCTTTATTTGGCTTTTAATATGCATGTTTTCCCAGACTGCAGAGCATTAACACGTGGCTAAAAGCCAATGTAAACATCAAAAATATTAAGGACGGCCTTAATGTTGTACATATGGATTCACTGTTTCCATAATGCCAGCCGAATTTGGCTTCAAATGTAATTTATAAATGTAATTTAAATATAAACCAGCCAACCTCTCTAGCAACTGACTTTAGCAACCAGCCAAAACACTCTAGAAACTGCCTAACAACCAACCAAAAAACACTCTAGCAACTGCCTAACAACCAGCCAAAACACTCTAGAAACTGCCTAACAACCAACCAAAAAACACTCTAGCAACTGCCTAAGAGCCAGCCAAAACACTGTAGCAACTGCCTGTTAACCAGCCAAAACACTGTAGCAACTGCCTGGTAACCAGCCAAAACACTCTGGTAACTGAGTGGTAACACTCTTCGCAACATGCTGAAAAACCCTAGCAACAGCCTAGCAACCAGCCAAAACACAGCAAATGCCTAATATCAAAACAGCCAATAAACCACCTAGAACAACCTAGCAACCAATGAAAGCACTAAAGCAACTGCCTAGTAACCAATCCAAAACACGCTAGCAACAGCATAGCAACCAGTCCAAAACACTCTAGCAACTGCCTGGTAACCAGCCAAAACCCTCCATCAACTGCCTAGCAGTCACTCAGAAGACAATAATTGAACAACAATTGAATTGAACACCATAGCAACTGCACAGATATACAACACACTCTCAAAACCACCTTAGATCTCCAGCTGCAGGGTGTTAACGGGTGAATCTGGTTTGCTGGAAAGTTCAGTGTACTTGTAGAGTATACGCTGCAGTTCTGCATACTGTGGAAACAATGCCATGCGAGCTTAAAAAAATAAATAAAAATCAGCCCCTTAGATTAATGGTAGGAAACACAAGGTCACAAGTAGTATAAAGTAGGGAACTGGTGGAGTGCCAGGATGTCTTTGTGGGCAAACCTCTAATAATGCCAGCGATCCGAGCGCTGAGGCCAAACCGCTCGACTGTGAAGCCAAACAACAGCAGGGAGTGCGGCCTACTAATTCTGCAGTATGTAGTATAGTGTGCAGAGTATCCAGTTTTCTACATGGAAGATTATTTCCCACAATGCAATGTTTGCATGATGTTACACCTCCTATGTGACAAATGAAAGGAATACTACTGCACATACTGCACAAGCTAACAGTGCGTGTTCTCAGAACTTTAGCTAATGTTGTGGCAAGGTTCTCTCAAAGTAATGAACAAACATTCTATCCAGTAATATTAAAGGGATAGTTCACCCAAAAATGAAAATTAGCCCAAGATTTATTTATCCACCCTCAAGCCATATCCATATTTAAAACTTTGTTGACTAACATAACTAGCTTCCGGCAGACGGCCTATGGCCAAGTCGCAAGTTATTTTGTTTTGCTCAATCCTCTGCGCTTCCGCGTTCATCATTACGTGGTGCGTCAGGTCAAGTGTTACTCTTTCGCTGTAAATCGATGCGAATGGCCGTCTGCCGGAAGCTAGTTATTTTACTTTATAAAGTTATAAATATGAATATTTTTCTTACACAAACGCATCGCTTCACTTCAGAAGGCCTTTATTAACCCCCCAGAGCAGTGTGGAGCACTTTTATCATGGATAGATGCACTTTTATGATGGATAGATGCCCTTTTATGGACAGAAACGGGCATTCACTGCCATTATAAAGCTTGGAAGAGCCAGGACATTTTTTTAAATAACTCTGATTGTATTCGTCTGAAAAAATAATGTCATATACACCTAGGATGGCTTGAGGGTGAGAAAATCATGGGCTAATTTTCATTTTCACTATCCCTTTAAGAGTTATCTTTAATAAAGTTCTCAAAACGTTATTTATCTGAATACACTTGCACGTTCATCAAATGTATTTTTAAATGTTACTACTTTTTGCGGAATGTTCAGAGAACTTTCAAAAGTAACGTTGTAGTAATGTTTGTAGAATAAAAAAGTGGAATGTTCCTTTAAAGGCGCAGTAAGCGATTTCTGAGAAACGCTGTTGAAAGTGGATCGGACCGAGCACAAAAACACACTTGTAGCCAATCAGCAGTAAGGGGGCGTGTTCAATCATGAGGGGGGAGGTGCTTGTGTTGAATAGCATGTTTGTGAATTTGGGGGTGGAGCCATCAAGAGAGGGGTGTGATACTTTTGGGTAGGGCCGTGTTTGTTTTGGTGATTTCAAATATCAGCAGTGTTTCTCAGAAATCGTTTTCTGCACTTTTAATGTTCGCATAATAACCAATAAAACATGTTTTTAGAACATTTAAAGTTTTCAGAGAACATTCAAACTTAACGTTTTCATAACTTGATGGGAACGTTATAAGAACATATTTTTGTTAGCTGGTACACACTCAACACTGTTTGTAAAATAGTATGTTTAACATAAGCATTTCAAACACACATACTTTATTATGTTGCATTTTTAAAGGCCCGTTCACACCAAGGACGATAACAATATATTTTTTAAAAATCATTCTAAATTTTAAAGAATAGCCACAACTATAATGATACAGTGAAACTATATGGTTGGGATCACTTTCAGAACGATTTGAACGACTGATGAACGATAAAAATATTAACAGCCAATCAGAATCCATCCTGCTTTAAAGAGCTCGAAAATTTCAAGCGCACGATGTTCATTATTAAACAGCAAGCACAAACTATGCAAAAGCAGCAGCCCTTCCTGCACTGTCTCTCTCTCGTTTTCATTCACTCCTTCAAGTGGACTATATTAGTGGAGTAATGTAGGGAATAGCGAATGAGGGTATAGGGGGTGATTTTGAACACAGCCATATTTATCTTTCTTGATGTAAACGGGCCTTAATTCGGTAAGTGCCATTATTTATATTCTGGAAATAATAACAAGTCAAAATTAATTCTGGGAAATAAATTCAATCAGTTTTTACTCTTTGAAGTCTATAATAATGAGTCAAGAAAACGCCTCGGTTACGACTGTAACCTCGGTTCCCTGAAGAGGGAACGAGCGTTGCGTCGAAATTGACGCAATGGGGAACGCTTTGCGTGATGACGTCTTGAAGCACATGTAAAATCAGTCCAATGGTGTGGCGGAACGTCAGAGGCGGGTGACGTCACGTACCAGGAAGCTATAAAAGCCAGCCCGAAACAGAAAACGAAAGCCTCGTAGAGTCTGAAGTCGTGCTGACAGGCATGAAGGAGATATGGCAAGGCGACGCAACGCTCGTTCCCTCTTCAGGGAACCGAGGTTACAGTCGTAACCGAGGCATTCCCTTTCAAGGGAACTCGCGTTGCGTCGAAATTGACGCTATGGGGAACGTCTATACCAACGCCACCATAGCTACAAATGTCTGTCCTGTGTGAAATCAAGTGAGCAGCACTAGGAAGACAAAACCTGAGACCCTGGAGTAGAGTCTAGGTCTAAAGAGTAGCACCTGACGAAGGTGTGCGGTGAGGACCAGCCTGCCGCATCACAAACATCCTGCAAAGATACTCCTGATATAAGGGCCTTAGAGGCCGCCATACTCCTAGTAGAGTGCGACCGGACAGCCCAAGGAGAAGGCTGCCCAGCCGCCTCATAAGCAAGTGAGATAGTCTCAACCACCCACTTGCTCATCCTTTGCTTAGACACTGGACCTCCCTTGTTAGGGGACCCAAAGCATACAAACAATTGATCGCTTTTCCGCCACAGGGCAGCTCTGTGGACATATGCGTCTAACGCCCGAACAGGGCAAAGCAAATAATTCGCCTCCTGGTCCGCTTTTCGAAAGGGAGGAGGACAGAAGGCCTCCAAGTGCCACGAGGGAAACGAGATACCAAAGGGTCTTTCCCCACAGACATTCCACCCAAAGGACTGTGGTAAGCACCTACGGCCGCCACATAAACCTTTAAAGTGGACGGGGTCAGACCTGCAGTGAACCGGTCCTGCAGGAACTCCAGAACTGTACCAATTGGGCAGTTGACTGGATCCAACCGACGGTCACTACACAAAGAGGTGAATACTCTCCAGTTCAGGGCATAAAGTTTCCTCGTGGAGGGAGCTCTGGACTGTAGAATGGTCTCAACAACCTCAGTTGAGAGACCTGACTCTATGAGCTGGGCCCCCTCAGAGGCCAAGCCCACAGGTTCCACAGTTCCGGTCGGGGGTGAAAAATCGAGCCCCCTGCTTGGAACAGAAGGTCCCTCCTGACGGGTAGCTCCAGAGGAGGCCCGTCGAGGAGGGACACAAGATCGGGAAACCATACTCTGCCCGGCCAGCGCGGGGCTA
Organism: Leuciscus leuciscus; assembly: GCF_965113295.1. Lineage (NCBI taxonomy): Eukaryota > Metazoa > Chordata > Actinopteri > Cypriniformes > Leuciscidae > Leuciscus > Leuciscus leuciscus. The sequence continues at coordinate 5,572,289 of NC_138739.1, read as the reverse complement.
TAAGAAGCAGGCAAACCCGGTCCCTGCGAACTCTCTCCAGAACTCCCGGGAGCAGAGCAACTGGGGGAAAGGCGTACAGACGTAGCCTCGGCCACGTCTGTACCATAGCATCCAGTCCCAGAGGAGCTGGATGCGTGAGGGAGAACCAAAGTGGACAGTGAGACGTCTCTCGAGACGCAAACAGATCCACTTATGCTTGGCCAAACTCCGTCCATATCAGCTCCACCACCTCGGGGGTGGAGCCTCCATTCCCCGGGCCTCGGCCCCTGTCTCGACAGAGTGTCTGCTCCTATATTCTGGACCCCGGGGATGTAGGCTGCCCTGAGTGACAGCAACTTCCCCTGGGACCACAAGAGGATATGGCGTGCCAGATTGGATAATGGGCGTGAGCGCAAACCCCCTTGGTGGTTGATATAGGTGACTACCGACGTGTTGTCCGTATGCACTAACACATGGTGTCCCCTGAGACCTGTGATAAGGCTCCTCAGAGCCCGGAAGACAGCTAACATCTCTAGGCGATAGATATGCCAGGTACGATGATGGTCTTCCCACAGACCTTGAGATGAGCGACCCTCTAGGATCGCTCCCCAACCCGTGAGGGAAGCATCCGTCGTTAGCAGTTTGCGTCGACAAGGAGCTCCCAGCACTGGGCCCTGGGACAGGAACCAAGGTTTCTTCCACATAACCAAGGCACGTAGGCATCGCCGCGTGACCTTGATTGTGCGAAATGGGTTGCCCCTCTGGGAAAACCCTCTGGTCCTGAGCCACCACTGCAGGGGCCTCATGTGCAACAGTCCAAAAGGTATCCCGTTGGAAGCTGCTGCCATGAGACCCAACAGTCTCTGGAACTGTTTGACAGTGAGTAGCTGGCCTAGCTTTACACTTTTTACAGCTGCCAGGATGGAATCTATGCGTGGCGGTGACAGGCGCGCCTGCATCGACACTGAATCCCAAACCACGCCTAAAAAAGTGGTCCTCTAAAATGGAGAAAGCACACTCTTCTTGGCGTTCAGCCGTAACCCCAACTCTTTCATATGGGCGAGAACAACATCTCGATGTTGAACGGCCATCTGATGCGACTGAGCTAAAATCAACCAATCGTCGATGTAGTTCGTGATGCGAATACCCCGGAGGCGCAGAGGCGCCAGAGCTGCATCCACGCATTTGGTGAAAGTGCGGGGTGATAAAGCCAGGCCGAATGGAAGAACTCGATATTGGTATGCTTTGCCCCCGAAAGCAAACCTCAGGAACTTCCAATGACACGGACGGATGGAAATATGCGTCCTTGAGGTCTATCGTGACAAACCAGTCCTCAGACCTGATCTGTGGCACGATTGTCTCAATGTTAACATTTTGAACTTGAGCTGCATGACTGACTCATTCAGAACTCGAAGATCTAAAATGGGACGCAATCCCCCGTCCTTCTTTGGAACTATGAAGTACTGGCTGTAAAACCCGGTTTCCCTGTTGGAGGGAGGAACATATTCTATGGCCCCTTTCTCTAACAGAGTGTTTACTTCCTGTTCCATAACCAGAACCTGCTCGGGGCCTACCACTGTGGGCAGGACCCCCATAAACCGAGGTGGGCGTTTCTAGAATTGTATCTGATACCCTTTTTCCACGGTCTGCAGGACCCAACGAGAAACATTTGACAGTAGCTTCCACGCTGTCAAAGATTCTACTAGAGGTACCAGCCTCTCGAGACTGGTTTCTGGATTGTGTTGCTGTTGAGTAGTCGGTTCGTCGCCCTGTAACGGCGCACCGGCAGGGAACGACTGGTTCTTTCTATGTTACGCTTGACCTTTCAACATGATTAGGTAATGTGTGACGCATCGTAGAGCTATAGTGCAAGACGAGCATTTGTGGTTAAAAGTATATAAATGTTTATTTTTTAATAAAATGTCCGCTGGTTTGTCTAGATGAGACTCTTATTCCTCGGCTGGATCGTGTCGAGACTTTGAAGCTGCACTGAAACTCGCATTTGGACCTTCAACCCGTTGGACCCCATTGAAGTCACTATATGGAGAAAAATCCTGGAATGTTTTCCTCAAAAACCTTCATTTCTTTTCGACTGAAGAAAGAAAGACATGAATATCTTGGATGACGTGTGGGGGGGGGGGGTAAATTATCAGGAAATTTAAACTTTGAACTGAACCAATCCTTTAATAACAGGAAACGTTCGTCGAGCTTGCTTTTCGAACGAACGCCCTGCCTATCTTCTGGCCACTCAACAGATAATCGCTCGACAGCTCTTGTAACAACATCAAGCAATTCCTCAAATGCATGAGACTGAGGTGGCGAATCCTCAGACTCAGCGTCAATACTAACAATGTCCAACTCCTCAGAGCTGGACAATTGCAGTATTGGTGCCTCCATCGGGGGGGAAGAAACCGCAACGCGTGCTTCCACACCCTGATAAGAGGCACTGGATCTATCAGAAAGAGGCTGAGATAAGGCAGAGCCCGTCTCAAAATCCACTGATAGATCCATTTGCGAACCCCAGGTCTGTGATCGACGCCGTGCCTCGGCAGCGGCGGGACCAGAGCCCTGGGGAACGCGATCCTAACCCTAACCCTAACCCTAACCCTAAAGCCAGGCGGGATCTGAGCGTACGCATAGGAAGCGCATCGCAATGCTCACAGCCAGCACCCTCGAGTGCTGACTGGGCATGCTCTTCACCCAAACAGACAACACAAAGAGTGTGAGTATCCCCACTCGTTAAATAACGCGGGCAGGGGTGAACACACACTCTAAACTGCTGCTGCTTACTCGCCATAGTTCTGAATATATATATATAATACAATATAGACAGACAACACCAAATAACAAGGTCAGATTTCACACAGAGCGCAACTGAAGACTCAGAAAGCTTTAGTTTTCTGTTTCGGGCTGGCTTTTATAGCTTCCTGGTACGTGACGTCACCCGCCTCTGACGTTCCGCCACACCATTGGACTGATTTTACATGTGCTTCAAGACGTCATCACGCAAAGCGTTCCCCATAGCGTCAATTTCGACGCAACGCGAGTTCCCTTGAAAGGGAACCAGTTAAAATGCAGTTTTTTGCAGTATTATTTCTGCTTTATACTTGAGACATTGAGAGAATTGCATTATGGGATGCAAGTATAAAGAAAAATACAGCAGGAATAGTGTGAGTATTCTGAACAAAGCCATAGATTCATTTTTAATGGCTGCACGTCTGCTGTAGTTTCAGCAGAGGGCGCAATGCCACATTTGTTAAGTCACGTTTCTTTGTTGGCAGATGCAATCAAAGCATGAAAGACCTTGTTGTTTGGCTGTTTAGTTTATGATACTAGTGTATTGCACAAAAACAAGCAATCTTTCAGCAGTGAGCCGTGTGTGTTTCTGTAATGTCATGCCAAAGCGATGTCTCTGATTGTGAGATTTATTTGCTCAGTGAAAAACAAACGAGGAGGCCAAAGAGGCTAAATCAATTTCATATTTTGGTATTTTCTACATCAAAGATTTATTTAGACACAATCTAAACTGATACGACCCAGTCTGGTCTTTCAGACTAAACCCCCCGCTCATGTTTCCAGCATGTTCAGCCAATATGTCCAAGTCTTATCCTCTCTGCGGAGGCAGCAAATGTCTTGTGGAGGTGTTGAAGAGAAACAGGGACAGGGAGATGAAGTTCATGGTCATTCTGTCCCAAAAAATGCACATATTGAAATAATCTAATGTTCAGTGACAATTAACACAGATGAAAGTAGCTAAAAACATTAAAGCAGCCTAGAAACACCCTACCTAGCAACTACCTAGCAACCAGCCAGAGAACCCTAGAAACCACCTAGAACAACCAAACAACCAGCCAAAACACTCAAGCAACTGCCCAGCAACATGTTAAAATACTCTAGTAACTGCCTAGCAACCAGCCAGAACATCCTAGAAACCACCTTGAACAACCTAGCAACCAGCCAAAACTTTTGCATGTTTAGCACCCAGCCAATACATTATAGCAACTGCCTAGCAACCAGTCAAAACCTAGAAACCACCTAGAACAACCAAGCAATGAGCCAAAAACACTCTAGCAACTGCCTAGCAACCAGCCAGAACACCCTAGAAACCATCTAGAACAACCTAGCTAGCAACCAGCCAAAACACTTTAGAAACTGCCTAGCAACCAGCCAAATCATCCAAGAAACCACAGCCAAAACACTCTAGCAACCAGTCAAAATACTTTAGTTACAGCCTAGCAACCAATAAGAGCACCCCAGAAACCAGCCAGAACATCTAAGGCACACCCCATCAACCACCTAGCAAGGTCATAGCAACAAGCCATAAACACTCCTAACAACTTCCTAGCAACCACTCAGAACACCCTAACAACTGCTAAGATATATGGCAAGCTGTCAGAACCATCTTGGTTTTAATGGGTAAAGCCGGTATGTTGGATAGTTGGAAGGTTTTTTTGTTCAAAATGTATATAATGAACAAGTACATCATGAATCACTCAGCGAATGTTTACTGTAGAAGCCCGTCCTGCTTCTAATTTACAAGGAATGGTTGTAATTCTATTAAAAAACAAATAGTTTGTTATTTGGCTCACTTTCAAATCCTCACAGACAACAGAGATCTACTTACCACACAGAAAAAAAGGTCAAGCGTCACTTGGCGGCCATCTTGCTAACATCTTCAGCAGCTGTTTTCTATGGGCAAACAAGTACAGCATCCAAAAGAAAGATATCAAGATCAATCAATAATATCAGTTATACATTTCAAATTAGCAATGCAAGTGAACAACAATGCTATCATGAATTTGTAAAAAATAATAATAATAATTCTGTCACCCAGAAGACCCAGCAACATGTTAAATCCACTCTAAACCCCTCAGCAACCATATGGCAACATGTTAAAGCATCTCTTAACACCCCAGCAACTGCATAGCAACATGTCAAAACCACTCTATGCACATTAAAACCAGTCTAAACACCCCATCAACCACATAGCAACATGTTAAAGCATCTCTAAACACCCTAGCAACCACATAGCAACATGTTAAAACCACTCTAAACACCCCAGCAACCACATAGCAACATGTTAAAGCATCTCTAAACACCCTAGCAACCACATAGCAACATGTTAAAACCACTCTAAACACCCCAGCAACCACATAGCAACATGTTAAAGCATCTCTAAACACCCTAGCAACCGCATAGCAACATGTTAAAACCACTCTAAACACCCTAGCAACCACATAGCAACATGTTAAAACCATTCTAAACACCCCAGCAACCGCATAGAAACATGTTAAAACCATTCTAAACACCCCAGCAATTGCATAGAAACATGTTAAAACCACTCTAAACACCCCAGCAACCACATAGCAACATGTTAAAGCATCTCTAAACACTCTAGCAACCACATAGTAACATGTTAAAAACACTCTAAACCAGGGCCGGAGTGGGACTCATTTTCAGCCCTGGAGTTTCATGCCTTAGACCGGCCCACTTTAGTTCCCGACTGACTATTAAATTAATGTAATTAAACCCTCAGTATATAAGGCCCAATCTTCCAAGGGCTATCTGGCCCTTCCCCCTACCCCTAACCCTCCAACCAAAAGAGAATCGAGACAACCCTACCCCTTCACGGGAACGCGCAAAACGGAGGGGTCAAGGGCCAAGGGGTGAATTGGGATTGAGCCTAAGTCTGCAATAGTGCTCTGTTCTGTACAGCCTTGTAATTCATTGTATTTTTCAAAAATATAATTTTCTTTTCTGTGCAATATCAGTACACAGGGTTTTATAAATACAGAGGTCCCAAAAGTGATCTAGGGGGTTCGGGGGCATATTATTTTTCCACAGTCATTGGCAAAGAACATCTGTGTTAAATAGGAATCCATTGTAATAAAGTTATTCTCATTATTATGCAATAGGCAATTGCTCTACCTGCTCTCCTCTCTCATCTCCATCTCCTTCTTCTTCTCTCAGTTTCTTTATCTTTACCTGTAAATCTCCCCTTCCTGAAGCTGAGCTTAGATTGATACAGTCTTTGCAAAGTGATTATTTATGTCGGTCGTTTAAAATTTCTATCGTAAAACAGCTGTTTAGTTTAGCAACGTGCACCTTATCTCGTGAAGTGTCGCGTTGGGATTCGCGCACGGCCGCGGCTCGCGCTTCTGTGAACATAAATCCCGCTTGCTTTGATCGGTCATATCAAACATTTTGCCATTTCTGACGAGCGGTGTTTGAGTGCTGAAGCAGCTCAGATGATGAGGTCGGTTATCGTCGCGATATGCGAATCATTGCAGCACCAAATTAGTTAATATTAGGCAATTATTTCACAATGTTCATTATAGGCTACACTCAGGAAAAATTACCTCAATGGTCGGTACGGCCCTGACTCGTAGGCTATTTGGCCGCTTTTCTAGAGATGTTTTATTATTCTGGCCTTTTCAGCGCCGCCTTTGTGCCTAGGCTATTATTATCCATGTTTTGTATCTCTTATTTTTTGTTCGCACATCTCTAACAAAGTGACTTTATTTATGTTTTGTGGGGCTGCGAGAAAATAATTATAAAAAAATTGTGGGGCTGCGCTATGACTGGAGCCTATAGGGAAAGCATTCAACCCAGTGCCATGACAACACCGGCCCTCCTGGCCAATAAAACAGACCGGCCCACCGGGAATTCTCCCGGTGCTCCCGATTAGCCAATCCGGGCCTGCTCTAAACCCCTCAGCAACCACATAGCAACATGTTAAAGCATCTCTAAACACCCCAGCAACAACATAGCAACATGTTAAAACCACTCTAAACACCCCAGCAACCGCATAGCAACATGTTAAATCCACTCTAAACACTCTAGCAACCGCATCGTAACATGTTAAAAACACTCTAAACACCTTAGCAACCGCATAGTACCATGTTAAAACCACTCTAAAAACCCCAGCAACTACAGAGCAATGCTGTGATATCCATCCACAATACATAGTATCATGGAAATGTATTTTTCTTTCTTCAGTGTAGTTAAATATAACAATAAAATGATACAGAAATCGATTTTTAAATGCATCTGAAGTTTAGTTGTCCACTTGAAAAATGACTTATTTAAAAAAACATTAAATTTTTTTTTGAAAATGTATTCTTTGTCTAGCCCCACTATAGTCATTCAGAAACACCCAGGACTGTTCAGACAGGAAGTACTCAATACAGACATGAGGTTTTGTTGTAAACGTTAACTGGTTTGGTCATAGCATTTAACCATCAAAAAGACCAGAGTAACAACATGCTGTTGCCCTAGTCTTTCATTGTCCTCAGATGATCTCAGGTCTTCTCTGCGTGAGATCATCGTTCGTTGTCATTTCATGAATGATTATCATTATCAAAGCAGTTAATTCTGTTCCAACTGAGTCATTTACAAGGACACACCGGCCTGAGGATAATAGCCATCATGTGTGGAAACTCAGTTGTGGTATGAGGAGGATTGCAGTCATGCAGCAGCTTTCTGGCACAAAGTCTTTTTTTGGATTCAGTGTATTACTTAATTAATATAATGAGGCAGATTTATAGAGTTTAGCAGGTCAACAGTGTCAAGACAAAAGGGGTTCTTATTTAAAGTGCCCCATTATGCTTTTTTAATATTAGCGATTCTAAACGATTAATCCATTGTTCCTATTTGTATCACTGTGTATCGAGTGCTGAGATTCAGATATGCTTATACGCTTTCGTTTCTGACACACGCTGGTTGACTAATTACAACAGACTAGGCCATATTGGCAGCAGCCATATCACCCTGTTGCCCAAGACTGGTTGCCCACTGAAGCTAAGCAGGGCTGAGCCTGGTTAGTACCTGGATGGGAGACCTCCTGAGAAAACCAGGTTGCTGCTGGAAGAGGTGTTAGTGAGGCCAGCAGGGGGTGCTCACCCTGTGGTCTGTGTGGGTCCTAATGCCCCAGTATAGTGATGGGGACACTATACTGCAAAAAGAGCACCGTCCTTCGGATGAGACGTTAAACCGAGGTCCTGACTCTCTGTGGTCATTAAAAATCCCAGGATGTCCTTCGAAAAAGAGTAGGGGTGTAACCCCGGCATCCTGGCCAAATTTGCCCCTTGGCCTCTGTCCATCATGGCCTCCTGATCATCCCCATATACTGATTGGCTTCATCACTGTCTCCTCTCCACCAGTAAGCTGGTGTGTGGTGGGCGTTCTGGCGCAATATGGCTGCCGTCGCATCATCCAAGTGGATGCTGCACATTGGTGGTGGTTGAGGAGATTTCCCCATCTATGTAAAGCGCTTTGAGGTCTCAGAAAAAGCGCTATATAAATGTAACGAATTATTATTATTATTATTATTATGACCAATCAGAGCAGAGTGGACCAATCAAAACAGACTAGGACATCTGACCAATCAGAGCAGAGCAGATCAATCACAACAGACTGAGCTGTCTGACCAATCAGAGCAGAGTAGACCAATCACAACAGACTGAGCTGTCTGACCAATCAGAGCAGAGTAGACCAATCACAACAGACTGAGCTGTCTGACCAATCAGAGCAGAGTCGACCAATCAAAACAGACTGGGTCATGTCTGGGTCATCCAATCAGAGCAGAGTAGACTCTTGAAAAGGCGGTTTAGAGAGACCGATTCCTTTATTCAACCATTTCAGCACTGTGAGAAAAGAGCTGATTCAGCAATGTATATTATGAGAAAAAGTGTTTTTTATTATTTTAATTTTTTTATGCATGTAAACCTATTGTAGAAGATCTCCAAAACAAAATTAGTAACCTTTAAGAGAGCATAAATGGGGAACACCACTTTTGTTTAAAAGACACTACTTTCTTGGTATCTTATGTAAAATAAATACATTTAAAAATAATATAATAATAATATATATAATAATAATAAAATGTAAAACATTTTTCAATCAACATCACTAAATCTTTATATTATTTGCAAATAATCAAAATAATTAAATTAAACGAATTAAAATAAAAAATATATAAAAATGTTTTATAAGATGTCATTGATTTAATTTAATTATTTTATTTATTTATTTAAAATACTTCTATCACAATCTCACATGCTCCCTGCAGTTTCATTATGAACCTCTAGGGGTCCGCTAGCCCCTGGTTGGGAAAACCCTGATGTGGTTCGGGTGACTCAGGATTATTCAGAAATAACATTTGATAGTTTATTGAGCAAGGTTAATTTGGTTGCCCTTGGCTTTCTGCAGGGGGTGGATTGTCTCAGCTGTTATTGGAAGGTGTTAATCAGTTCCTCATTAGCGGCCACACACAACATTGAGATGCTACCCTGCAACAAAAGGCCCAATTGACAACTCCCAACTCACAGGCAAACCCCAAATCAGCAGGACACGGCATCTATATCCTGCCCCATCTAACCTGCACCCCCCCCCACCCCCCACCCCCCCCCCCCCCCACACTCTTCATTATGGGTTTCCACAGATATCCAGAACGTGCCTGATCGCGGTCAGGAATTCATCTCACTTTACTGTAAACCTCATAAGGGCCGAGACTGAAATGAAGAGACAGGATGAGGTGAAGTGTGGTGACAAACCGCAGGAATCACATTCCTGCTCAGCCATACAACTAACCAACTACAGGCAACATTTTCATGAAACGCATATAAACTTAACTTTATATTTTGTATATAATATATAATTATCGGGCACTAGAATTTGTTTTCACAGTCATATTGATATGAAGTCAAAACTGCAGCAAGACTGAAAGTCAGAAAGTCGTAATTGTGTGAAATAAAGTTGTAACTACGAGAAAGAATCAAAATGGTTCAATAAAAAGTTGCAATTAGAAAATAAGTCACAACTACGAGAAATAACAGCAGCAACTGGGAGAAAAAGTTGCAATTTACGAGAAATAATCACTGTTGTGAGATAAAATGTTGCAAATACAAGAAATAAAAGTTGCAATTGTGAGAAATAATCACAGTGGTGAAATAAAAAGTTGCGATTAGAAAATAAGTCGCAACTATGAAAAATAAAAGTCGCAATTGTGAGGAAAAAAGTTGCAATTAGAAAAGTCACAACTACATGAAATAAAAGTCGCAATTGTGAGAAATAAAGTCGCAAATTTACGAGAAATATTTACAATTGTAAGATAAAAAAAGATGCAATTAGGAGAAATAGTCACAATGGTGAGATATAAAGTTGCATATTTAATATTTTAAGTCACAATTATAAGAGATGCAATTAGGAAATAAGTCACAACTTAACAATGAGAAATAAAAGTCGCAACTATGAGAAGTCGCAATAATTTTTTTTATTTTGAGGTGGAAACAAGTTTCCAATGGATCTCAATTAAAGTCAAAGCATTAGATTTTAAACAGTTAAAGTGTTACAAAATACATCTAAAAGCACCCTGAGTTATATTTCCCAATGACGAACGGTAATATTAAACTTCATATTTTGCTAGAAAAGAGGTCACACCACTATACAGTTTTTCACGTAGGACTCACTCTCAACTCATCCAAATTTTCGGGCTCATTCAATCTTGTATTGGAATTCGGTCATTTGAACGCAAGCCACGCTTAACCTTAACAGAGCGAGAAGTCTGTTTAGGCATCGGTTTGAAAAATGACCTCTCCGTGCCGGCCGAGAGTGAGTTTCGCTGAGGAAGACTGCATTCCACTCCCATCTTAAGTGGCCGTGCCCTGCTAAATGTATCCCATGCTGCACTGGGCTTGCTGTGGCTTCCAGAGCCGGCAGAATGCAATCAAAAGCCAAACTTCAACAACTACCAGATGGCTGAGAGCATGTTTGAATGAGACTTCCCTTTCAGGGACCACACACCTTCTAAAACAATGGCTGTTTTCTTAATGTTGCTAATATTGATGTTGGGGATATGTCGAAAATCTCCCTGAAGAAAATGCCAGTGCTCAGATTGCTCTGTTAGAGCTCAGGAGATTTAATGGAGATCTGGATTTATGTTTCATTTAAGCATCATCTTAAACCCAATGCATCAAACCCAAATGAAGCCACGTGGAGGAACAAACACAGAGAAAGCAGATTCATATCCGGCTCAGATGTTTCTCCTAAAATTGCCAACGGAGAAATACAAACAGACAGAAATGGGACTTCTTGACATAGTAAAAGTATAGATAAATAAAATTAACGTTAATAGTAGATAGATAGATAAATGGATAGATAGACAGATGGGTGGATGGATGGATGGATGGAAAAACGTCTAGACAGATAGATCTACATAGATCTAACTACAGCATACAGTAGAAGGTTATGAACTTCAGAATGATCCCAGTGTGGGGCATCTAACAGCTGGTTGTCTTCACCCGTCAGTCGACGAACGGATCCACCCCCGTCCACAAACTCCCAAACCTTGACTTCAAAGCAGCCGCCTGGGAATCCCACAGAGGTGCCGCTCCTCCGCGGCCTAGCCTGACAGGATCGCACTTGCTAATGCTAAGCAAACAGACGTTTGACTCTGTCTTTGAGCGCCGTCTTCTCTCCAGGCTTACGGGATAGAAAGTCACAAAGCAGAGCACCTCAATATCTCGTTTAAAAAAAAAAAAATTATGGAAAAGCAAATGAATTTTGAACAAGTCGTTCCTCCAGAGAAAAAGACCCCCAATAATCCCACATCTCTTCTTTTCTTCCTTAAAATCAATACTTGAGCTGAATAATGACAATCTTTTCTTTCTCTAGAGCTGCTTTATAGCTGAAGTTGAGTTTGTTAACTTTCACAGCTATCAAGGAACATTCTCAGAACTTTGGCTTACTTTGTGGAAAGGTTTTCTCAAAGTTATGAAAAAACGTTTTCCTAGTAACGTTAATAGAACGTTCGTTCAAAGTCAAGTTAATAATGTTCTCAAAACATTTATACATCATTCACAGAAAGTTTATTTTATTTTATTTTTACCTGAAACATTTAGTTGGATGTTTGAACTACTTAAAGTAACATTCACATAATGTTTGGAAAGTGATAAAATGGAACATTCTCCAAACGTTTACATTACCAAGAAGTTTTAATAGAAGTTCCCATTTAAAAAACGGGACATTCAAAGAACATTTCGAAATAACGTTTTTATAACTTAAAGGGAAAGTAAGCAAAATGTTCTTAGAATATATATTCGCAACATGAACTGTTAACAATCTGTATTGTATAAAGCGGTATATAAATGTCTTATAGCATTTCAGAAGAAAATGTCTCAAGCAGTGACACTTCTTATCAAATTCTTCCAACTATTGTGGTAGTTGGTGTCAATTGTGGTCAGTTTTAATGGTCGGAGAAACACCAAATACAAAGTCAATATTCATCAAGTCAGCTTGTGAGCAATAAAACATCCTCTTGAATCCAAACAAAGGACTACATATGTGAACTACATAGGAAACAACAACAAAACTCCAGGCTGTATATTCCAAACTATTTGCACACTTTATTTCCCTGTGACCGTGCTTGTGTTTGGCGTGTTTGCACAAGGGTGTTGGTGGGTTTGATGCACTGGGTTTCCTGCATAGTTGTCAAGACACATGCAAACACAGCTGGCCTCCTGATTGACTCTCAGCAAAACTGACCCTCTACAAAATGGCGCCAAACGTGACCACACAAGTCCAGGGGGAGGGGGAATGGTTTCTGAGCTCATTTTGACGTCTTGAGCATGAGACTGTTGTCCTTACCTTATCTCTGGGTGATCCGAGGTTATCACAGCTTGGTGAAAAAGTACATTCTTTACAGTATCCCTTAATACCCAGCTAACAGGGCCATAACGTTCTCAGAACTTTGGCTAATATTCTCTCAAAGGAATGAACAAACGTGCTTCCACTAACATTAATAGAATGTTCATTCAAAGGTCTTAAAACGTTAGCACAAAAACATTATCTATATATCATTCATGGAACGTTTTAGTTGGACGTTCATCAAACGTTTTTAGAATGTCACTTTAGTTGTTTTAGAATGTTGGTATAACATTCAAAAGTAACATTCCCATAATTTTTTGCAAAATGGAATGTTCCTGCAATTGTAAACTGTTAACTGGGTAAAGTACCAAAATAGTCAATCCACAAACACTGACCTTTCATTCCTGTGTTATGAGGCGAGTTGCATTAAAACCAGCTGCAGGAAACGCCGTAGACCGTGGGCACAGGTAGGATGTGTTGGTTATCGAGCCGTCGAGCATCTGTTCTTCCCGTCCGTAATGATATTCCAGGCTGTCCATCCATTTGTCTAGGGTACACCTGCTTTACTTGATCTTCACACCCATAAAAGAGGCTGTTTGGTGCTGTTTCCACTGCGTTGACTTGTGCTGGAACTAGTAATTTAGGGCTGTTAAGGATTATCTATTAAGGGTGCTATTAGAAACCGTTGAGTTCCATGCAATTGTTGCTTAAAGTACTGGGTACCAAGCAAACCAAGATCCAGTATTTCCCCTAAAAATCATTAAGAGAAATTATTATTTTTTTAAATACAAAAGAGACAATTGCTGACATTGAGAATATGAAAATTAATGTAGATAGGACCTTAGACAATTTGATCTTTAAAGGTGCACTATGATACATTTTTACTTATAAAGTTTGTTCATATTCACTTATGAATTTCATTATTTTTTTAATAATTAAAAAAAAGTATTTTTAAGAAAAACTACCATTATTGAGTAAAACATGTACTATTGAGTGAGAACATAAGAAACAGAATTAAAAACTTTGTTTCTGTGAGCCTATGAATTGCATAACATGAAATTTTCCACCAAATCTGCCCGTAACCGTTTAAAGCATATGATATTATATAGGGTCAGATTGTCTGGGAAATTTCAGGTTTACGCCATTCATCCTTCTGTTTTTACATAGTGTACATAAACAGTAAAAACTATGACAATATGTAGAAGTAAAAAATAACGGACAAATAAACAACTTGCAATTTTCAGTTCCAACCACAGATGGCGATAGAGAGGCTAAAGTTATGTAGAAGTTTACAGTAGCTTGGTAAGTTCACAAAAACAAAACAAAAAAGGCGACTTAGGTGCGTTTCCATCAAGTTGTTTGAGGGAATGACGGTGGTATTGGTAGCCTAGTAACCAACAGTATATACAACACCATCAGCGGAAACAGCAGATTGGTCATGTGGGTTTAATGTTCACTACGGCAGAATTTATTCGACAAATGCGTTTCCATCTCCCATTATTCACATTAACTCTATTTCGCACAAGTCAAAAACCACCTCAAGCAAGCGTAAAAACCTTTTTGCAAATTAAGGAATTATTTTTTTTTTTTTGCACTTTGCCGTTTCCATCACTCCATCATGATACTTGATGTGCATAAAAACAGTGTGTTGGAAACATAGCTAGTGACAAAAGTCCTTGCAAACAAGTTTTTTTGATTGCAGACTTTGGTATCTTGGGAAATCTAAACAGTTTGAGCCATTGTTAAGATCTCTTCTGAAACTCCAGAGATTAGTAGGGGATTTTTTCTCTCAGCAGAAACAGGAGACGTGTACAAAAGTTTCTCCAGTTTATCTGAATACCATCTAGGCAAAGCATATTCTTTGCTATTGGAGGTTCATCCGTTCAGAGCCCAACTACGCTACTCCCATTTAGTAGATTCCTCCAGTGGCATTATATAACCCACTTAGTTTGCAATATCTCACAGCTTTAGCTTTATGTGTTGGAAAAGAAACATCTTTGTGTTTGCTTTTAATGTCTTTTTGCATGAATTGTGACGCCATTTTCACCTCAGCCATAAGGGGGTCTGGTGGCCACTGACTGAGCCATATTTTCTGGGTCATTTTCAATGTAAACAACCAGCACTGGAGTGACTGAGATGGGGAACCGCTGTGTAAATAATCAGAGATCTGGAGCACGTCCAGGTTTATTAATGCTGATCTAAATGACTCCCTCGCTCTAGCTTTCTCATAGTCTCAACACCACCCTCTCTCCATCTAATTTAAAAAGGACCTATTATGCTTTTTAACATTTTCAACTTTAAACTTTGTGTAAATGTTGCTGTTTGAGCATGAAAGAGTTATTTTCTATATCAGTGTCACTGTTTCTGAACTCCCTGAAACGCCTCCGTTGAATTCTTGAATTTTCCTCTGGGAACGAACACGTCACAATATTCCTCATTTAAATAATTTGTACGCAGAATAAAGGGGCGGGGCCTGGTTTAGTTAGTTAGTAGTGTGTTGGAACTAGCGGTTATTGTAAAGGGCGTGGCATTTCCTAAACACGCTCAAAGCGCTTGACCAATCACAACACACTGCTCCAGCCGACCAATCAGAGCACAGTGTGCTTTTCAGAAGGAGGGGCTTCATAGAGAAAAGAACTAAACAGAGCGTTACTAACAGACTGGGAAGAGAGGAGCTGCAACAGTGTCAAGTATGGGAAAAATAATGTTTTTTTTTAACATTCAAGCATGAAAACCAACTCTAGATAACCCCCAAAACAAAATCAAGACTAGTAAAAGGGCATAAAATGGCCTTTTTAAGAAAGTATTAGATGTATTACAAGCAAGTGTGAGGTAGCCACAGTTGATGGGCCACTAATAGCATGAAATACAAAGTGAGAAAACACAATTCTGCTTCCAAATGCTGAAACCTTTGACAAAAGCTTCCCTACAAAGAGTAAATGTCTGCGTAATGGACATATAAGACACTTAAATGCTATCTCACTGGACTTAAGAGAGGAATGTGTGAGGATTAGGTCCTCAGCAGGGCGTTGCGCATGGTAAGGGTCACTGTCTGCAGTCAAATATAGTCAAAACATATCTGTTACCCTACTAAAAAACAAAAACGGACCTACAAGACCATACTTGAAACCTGATATCCACATTTGCACACAAGTTCACCCAAGTTTTGGGGACTGCACACTTCTACCGCAGCGGGACACATGCTGACAAAACTGTTTCCCAAATGGAACCAGGTGTTTCGAGACCCAAACGTTGAAACAACATTGCAGATGATTATGAATTATTACTGGAAAAAACTTACATGACAAGTTTACAGTCAGGTTAAACCAAAAACATTCGGGGTGTACCAAGACAAGTTGGTTCCCTGGAGCGCAAATCGTTATTTTAGCATGGCTCCCTGTGCACTTGCTCTAGCGATTGGATTTGCGTTATCAAGAAGAAGCCATGGAGATCAACGTCCTCAAATCTTCTAAATTAACTGCAGATGCGAAAGTTTCATCCAAACCTGGAAGTGCACATCCGATCTGTAAAAGATTAATGACCAAATTAAGTAAGGAGTCAAAGTGGTTTTTCGTTCCCTGCATGAATGGCGTTTATCTGAATGAATCTGTGGTTTTTTTGAGGGTGTGAATGGATGTGTTCTCTCTGGGGTGGAGATGTGTTTGGACATAGGATGGTCCGTGAAAAAACACTGATGCAGAGTATTTCTAATCAGGACTGGATATTTACCAACCTCATGACCTTGTGATTCCTTGTGTTTTCCGAAACAGAAGACAGCTGTCGTTGGTTTAAGACAGCGTTTGGAAAGTGTGCCTTAAGTAAACTGGTTCAGTTTGACGTCTAAGACAATGTTACATCCCATCTGATGATCTAGAACAAATTCAAATGAGTGTTAGTGCGCATTTAAAGAAACAGTGCAACTATATTATGTACAAAATCATTATATACTCACCATCATGTTCAAAAAGGAAAGATGTTGTGGATGTCAAAGCTGCTCTTTTCCATACAACAAAAGTCAAGAGAATAAGGCTTTAAAAGGACAAATGAAACATAAAAAGTATCAAAAAAAGTAGTTCTCGCGACTTGCACACTTTATTCAATGTCATATGAAACCATATGATAGCTTTGTGTGAGAAACAGCCTGACAATTAAGTAGTTTTTCACTGAAAATGTACTCCTACATTATAGGGCTCTCATTTTTGCACATTCAAATATTGGTGAAAATAAATGTGGCGCAACTTTATAGACTCACAAGGTGCCTTGAATGAATTAGCTGAAAAACATTCAAATACGGCAGGAGACGCACGCGTTGCACCAAGTTTGACATCAACACAAGACATCAACTAGTGATGGGACTCATTTTGTGCGATTGTGCACAATTGTGAGGATGCGACATGTGCATCATATTAGAGATGTTGCACACGCTTTAATAAACACTTGCCTGGATTCCTTCCTACCTGTGGATACTGAGTGATTTGAACACTGTTTATCTCTCTTTCAATGTACAAAGTACACAACGGGAAAGAGAGCACCACTTAGAATAAGCAAAGTCTTTGGGTGTTAATGCGTTCAAGTCTTCAATTTTCCCCAAATAGCATCAGAACGTACACATCTTTAGGTTTTGGTATGGCTGCGTGCAGTAAATTCCTGCCGTTTCTTAGATTCCCGTACGACAGAATGTTTTATGTGCGCTTGAGAGTGCAAGACATGGTACATCTGAAATCCATTAGCACGGGGTGCAGTTCACAAGCAGACGCTCCGAGCAGCTCTATTGGAATTCCAACTCGTTGCCAATTCCCTTTTCTTCCTTTACTCAACATTTCTAGCTTTGAGTAGGACCATGGATTTGCCTTCTGGGAACTTGTTGCAGTGTTTCTGAAACTCAGTCATCTTTGTCTGTCACGCACCTTCACTTGGTAATTTGAAGCAATCACATATAACACGTTTTATCAATGCAGGAGCCGTTCTCACGTATGCAATTCCCACTAATGTCTCAAAGGCACGTGATGGTGTTTGGCATTGGAGCACGGCTTGATTTGTTTTTATTTTTTCCGTTTTTACGGGATGACACAGGTTGAAAACAGCTTGCCTTTGTCCTCCTTTCCGCCTTTGAAGTTGTGCATTCTTACCTTGCTACATCACTGGAGGTCTACAGCTGCCTCGAAGGAAGGTGAGGTTAGCATTGCTGAAACATTATACATATAAAAAAGAACAAGGTGTTTGAGTCAAGAACAAAGGGTTCTCGAGGTGTTAAAGCACCAGAAATTAGAGTGACGTAAGAGCTGCTTCCCAAAAATAGCGGTGAGTTTAGTGCTCCTCTGATGTTTGGGGAAACAAACAGAATGAAATTCAAGGACTTTATGAGAGATGGTGGATTCTTTCAACCGATGATCACAAAGTTCTTCAGTTCTTCACCCTTGTGTCATTATAAACCTTTCCTCAAAAGAAGATGTTTAGCAGAACACATTACACTTACATCTTTACTATTAACTATTCATTTAAAGCGATGACCTATAATGCTTTTTTACCTGTTCATCTTTCTTTAGTGTGTAATGTTGCTGTTTGAGCATTAAAAAGATCTGCAAAGTTATTAAGTTCCTCCAGTGGGAGTTATTCTCTATATCAGAGTCACTGTTTCTGAACTCCCTGAAACGCCTCAATTGTAGTCTTGAGTTTTCTTACGGAAATGAACATGTCACAACATTCCTCATTTAAATAATGAATATGCAGAATAAAGAGGCGGGGCCTGGTTGAGTTAGTTAGTAGTGTGTTGAAACTGGCGGTTATGGTAAGGGGCGGGGCATTTCCCAAACAAACCCGAAGAGCTTGACCAATCACAACACACTCCTCCAGCCGACCAATCAGAGCACATTGTGCTTTTCAGAAGGAGGGGTTTCATCGAGACAGGAACTAAACAGAGCGTTACTGACAGACTGGGAAGAGACACGCTGCAACAATGGAGAATATGCGGAAAATAATCCACATTCAAGCATTAAAACCTGTTCTAGTAGAGCCCGGAAACAAGACTTTGTAAAAGAGCAGTATATGGCCTCTTTAAAACATATCCACAAAGATGCTTTAATTTATACTGTCAAGATGTTTCTTCCATGGCTTTAACGCCAGACCGCAGGGTTGCAAACAGGGAGCATCTCAAAACTGAGTCACGCTCCACCCTGACCCCTGTGGTCACCACCACAAACCTAGACCTGGACCCAGTCCAAACCTTAGTGACTCAATACTTCACAAGATGGGGCATATTATGGTTATGTGAGTCAAGGCTACAACGTCAAATTGCAAAGGATTCATGATCCAAACAGGAAAGAAAGGCCCTTTCACTTTTTTAACTACCCTAGATATGTCCACCAAAGAAGAAACTCTCTGTAAACTGAACATATGTGCATGCTTATAGCTTGCACAGAACTAATGTGCATAACATTCCCCATGTGGCTTGAATCAAACATCTTTCCAAAATAAATGACAGCGGTGTCTCGCTTCTCCCTCAGTTGTGATGCTCTTAGACGCACCGATAACAGATTTCAGCTGAGATCTTTCATATATCAGGATCTACAGAAGTATCTGGTTTCCTAACAAAGGAACCTCACAAAATGAAACGGTTACTCCAAAAAAAAACTAAATCCTGAAACAAAAAATGGTGAAACAATGACGCAGATGCAGAATCTGAATCGAAGCAGCATCGACAGAACTAATGGAGGAGTGAAATAGAGGCTTTACCATGGTCAAAACAACTGGATCATCATCTTGTTTGCGTAGTATTTGCCATCCCTCATCAATACACCATCTCTAGGACAGACTCCAGACGCAGCAAAACACCACCTCAAATCCTGCTCGTAATTATTGCCTTTCTAACAAATATGCCGGAAAAAACACAAGCAATTTTGATTAAAAAGTTCTTTAACCCATCTTGAGAACAGATTTTTAGAAATTCTGAACTCTAAATATGGATTTACTCAAAAACCAAAAAGTATGTTCTCTGAACATTTAAAACTTGTTTTTTTTTTCTTGGTTATGCGAAAGTTACGGGAACATTCCATTTCGCAAACATTATTGGAATGTTACTTTTGAATATTCTCTGAGCGTTCTGAAACAAGTAGTAACATTTAAAAACTGTAAGACGACCTATAAATGTTTTTGACAACGTTATTAAACACCAGATAACTGAATGAACGTTCTATTAACGTTAATGGAAGAACATTTGTTCATAACTTTGAGAGAACTTTGCCAGAACCTTCCCTGTTAGCTGGGATGCTTGCTAATTATTACATTAATCGAAAGCAGACAGTGTTTAGGATTTTCATAGTCCCCAGAGTAAACCATGAGATTAGTCATAGAAAATGTCTCATTCTTTATCATCTTCCTGGAAAGACTCTGCGCCACATGTCGCATCCTCTTTGGGTGCAAACATACTGTTCAACACAACCTGTCAGATGTTGAGGGGGAGTCAAAAGGAAAGGGAAAGCGGGTTCAGCGCACAATGTGGTTCTGTTTAGGGGTGAGCCGTGTGGGTCTTGGAGAAAGACGTCTCTGCCAAGAACATTGCTCCTATCTCATTTCGTTGCAAACAATCCCGAGGGCGAGGGGGATCGGAAAACACGCCACAAATCATTTCTACGACCATGTATTTTACATGACGTAGGCGATTTAATCACAAGATGTGCTCAAACACAGTTGCGTGCTGATTTCTTCCATTAACTTTTATGACATTGGGAACTAACTTATTTTAACATAGTTTTTCCCTTCTGAGAGATAAAACGAACACAAATGAACGGGTGATGGAGGCTGTTCATATAAATGCTCAGACAACAAAGGCATCTATGTTTTCCAAACCTGCGGACTCTGCAGTTCCAACAACGTTGTCACTCGCTTTGGGTTGCGCTCAGCTGTTTGACCACCCAGGCGGCGCGTCATCCTTTACAACCAATTAAAATTAGGCAAGCAAGAACGAAACAGAGTGAGAAAACAAAGCTTTTCATCTTGTTTGGCTGAAACATTAAATTGAGCCTGAATGACCTTCCATCAGATTTTGACCTTTAATCTTGGCTTTTGAGCCATAGCAATATATAAAGTTTAGAATAAGAAAGAACTGAAAAACAACTTTAGGCAACTTTTTTTGCATGTACTATGGAAATAAAGTTTGTATAAAACAAAATGTATATATATATATATATATATATATATATATATATATATATATATATATATATATATATTGTACATTTTCATTACTTTTTCATTAATTATTTATATAGCAACTCAGTTAATCAATCAATCTACTACATCAATTCAGTATTGTTTGTACTGTAGGAGAAATGTTGTAAATCATATACTTAACTTTTCTTTTTCATTCAGGCTTTCAGTCCTGTAAATAATGGTTGGTTGCAGTGCAGGGGGACAGTCAGTGGGTTCAAACCCCCTCCTCTTCAACCAAAGCACCTCCCCTCGACCTATCAGGGTAATTCACTCACTTTTCTCTTTCTCACAAGGGCTACAGTGCAGTTTTCCATTCAGGGGAACATATCCCGTGACAATAACGGACTCCTCCAGGCATTCCAAGACATCTGAGGTATTTCGGCTTCAATCTCCTGATTATTTATGCAACGAAGCGCGCATTATATGCACCCCGATTTTAATTTAAAATGCAGGAAATATCGAATTTAAATGTGATTAAGAAGTTGGCTACTTTGAAAATTTTTATTTGAAGCAAAAAAAGACCTTGTTGACGTAATTTCCCTACAGTCTGTTGACCGGCTAACTCAATTAAAACTCGAATAAAGGTATTATTCTGGTAAACGACGGAAGAGAAATTAAGTTTTAAGGTGAGAAAAGTTGTAAAGTTTTTAAATATGAAAAAACAAAAACAAAAAAAACGTAACTTTCAATGAGATGGTTAGAAATAGCCAATTTTAAACTGTTTAAACGCGTTACATCTGCAACTGTCCCATTGATGTTCGTGAAAATAGATTAAATTACAACAATTATCAGCGGAATATTGGAAGCCTTTATAATGTAATCGCGAAATCTGTCGTAATGTGTGTAAACCATCGTGAACGCGTTTGACTCAGCAAACTCAACTTTTTTCTTGCTACTTTTTTTTCTTTTCCTCACAAAGGAAACGCTCACGTGCTGTCATTTTTTTAACGTCATAATTAAAGTAGAAGATGTTGAATTGTGTCACCGCGTCTGACGTCATTAAGCGTTGAAAAGCGGACGATGTAATTCATAATACCTTCGAAAGTGGATTGTTGTCATTGATGGGTTTTTTCTTCTTTGTTCGCGTCGCGATTAGCACCGCCCACCTGAAAATTCCTCAGACTTTCCCTCTCAGATTTACCAGACCTGTCATCATTAGATGAACTGTGATTTAACAGACTTTATCATAATCTTCTCATTAAACCAACTTTTATCAAGTAGACGCAGTTTTTGGTGTAAAACAATATTGTATTCATTTTGCTGATGTTTTGATCAAAAGCTACTTTGCATTCAAAGTATGCAAATTCAGTATTTATCAGAATATAAATGTATGCACATATAATATAAGGTTGTTCCTCTTTGATATATATATATTTTTTTTTTTATTCACACAACATATCCACCAACTTGAAAACTCTTCAAACTTTCCTTCTCAGACTTACTACTAGACTGTCATCTTAGATGGAGTACTGTAATTTAACTAACTTCTCATTAAACCAACCTTTTTAAGGCTTTGATGTTTGCAAAAGCAACTTACAGTGCAATGAAGATATACATTTTAATATGGAAAACCATTAAAGATTTGTGGAGACATCCAGTTTACCTTTGTTAAGAATGTCTTTATTAAGCACTTTGCAGAGGTTTTATATTTGCAGTTGTTCCTTAACACAAATATATCATGCTGAAAAGAAAACCGTAAAATCTCACTGTGTTGTTTTGCCACCCCCTTTCTGCCATGGCTCTAAATCTTTTGAGGCCCATTATTTACCCTAAAATCTTAGTTTTAATGAGCCGGTTGAGGACAAATCCAGGAGTCCAGTCTTGGCCAGGAGTTGGTTATTTCTACAGCGAACGCACACTAAGACAGTCTAAGTGGGCCTGTAAAAGGATGCTGGCTGGCGCTTAAAGTCCCATACAGTTTGCCTGGAATAATACTACACTTTATAAAAAACTCCATCATCGACCGTGGGCGATTTAATGGCTAAATTTATGAGGGGGCACATTTGTTCGTATGTTCACTGTATATACGCCAAATAGACTAAGCAGTAAAGGGAACGAGAATGAATATAAGAATGCAAAGGTAATAGTAAGCATTTTGTCTTCTCTTTTTACAGCCTTCAGCCTGGAGTGCTCTTGGATCACACAAGTTCACGTCTGAAGAGCTCATTGGAAAGGAAGAGTTTTACTGTGGGTGAGACACGTTTAACGGCGCTTAAGGAGTCGCACAGCAGGGGCCAATGGGAGTGTGGAAGCTGGCCAAGGTGGTGCTCGGATGGGCTGCGGTTTGGTGGGCCACGGCCTATTCAGTGCAGGCACAAGGAGATGGAGACATCCAGGCCAGCCGATTCACTGGAAAACCCGAGGGGGAGGTGCAACAGAGGGTCCGTCGGAGAGGCCAGGAGTCCCTCAGGGGGTAAGAGCTTTTTCAGTCACGTCCTGCTCCTGTTCTCTGTCAGTTTCATTCTTGAAGTGGACATTTTAATGATTTAATCATGAGGCGGAGGGTTTAACTCAGCTTTTATTACCAGAAATACAGAATAATAATTTCAGGGTTGGTATATCTCATCCTAAAAGCTTGAATTCAAAGCTAGCATAGGTTTCTTCAGACAGTGCAATAAATGCCTTTTTTGTTTGTTGCTGCAGTAGATTTCTGTTGCAACCTGCTGTGCTGTTTGGGCTAGAGCCAAACTGGGTTGAAAGCATGATTGGTCTCTAAGAAAGCAACATATGTGTTGGAGTGTTGTGAATCTGCTGTGAAGGAATTTTAAGTTCTGAAATGCCTCAATATGTTGGTCATGACAACAGGAGTGTCATTTCCTACTGATAACTTAAGCTGTTGAAAGACATCATTGTTTGGCCATCGCAAATTTTACGTCTACATAACTTCTAGAAGAATGCATAGTGTTTTAGGTCTCAAGTTTCTGCTGAAAGTTGAGGTAAACACGCTTAAAAATATATTGAAAGCGGATTGATTGTGTGATAGATATTTTTTCAAGCCCTCCAGTGCCTCTCAAACTATGCATCTGCATTTGTCTCCACAAAGCCTAAGCTGTGTATTTTTCTAATTTTGGGGAAAACAATGGCTGTTTTGTGTTGCGCTGCCCTCATATGTTCGAAACGGTTATTCCAATCATCCTCTCATCTGTACTTGCTTATAACTCCCCTGCAAACTGCAACAGGAAATGAGGTATTCTGATTACTCGGGGAGGGGGTCCAACAAGGGACATTTGTTTTCAAGGAGGTGAGAAAGAGCATTTCACAACAGAGACATGTCTTCAATTCAAGGATCCTTATTTAATCAGGAAAGGGGTTTACAGTTTAGGTCTGAAAGAAATCTAGCAAGGTCAAACAGAAACTTCAAGATTAGCACTGTGGGTAGCGGTCCAGTACATACTGAATTCCAGAAACAATAGCGACATTCTGTACATGTACACCAGTTCCATAAGTGGGACAAATGGTAAATGACCTGTATCGCACCCAAAAGTGAGTTTTCCAGGTAAATTAAGAGGGAGAATCTGATCCGGGCGGTGAAGCAGAACCAGGTGGCAGCAAGTCAATTGAGAAATGTGCCACAGTGCCCTTTTGAGAGCCAATGCTAAACACAAACTAGCCCAAAGGGATGTAGGGACTTGCATGGTTTCCAGATTGTTCCCGTCTAACAATTCCCTTTGTTCAAGGCAAGATGCTGAACTTAAGACCCTTCATACAAATGTTTTGTCGTAAAGAAAGGTCTAATCTCTTCTAAGCACGATCTGTAATCCTATTTACATACTAACACAGTGTAAGAATGTTTCTTAAGTGCGCTGATTATAATGATGTGGCACAAAATTGCACATTTGATCAACTGCAGAGTCACCGACCAAGAAAGCCATGTTATCCAGGGTCAGACAGTTTAAGAGAGTTACAGTATGTGATTTGAAGCTTACTGGCTCTCCTTGCTATAAGCATAATTTGGCTGTCAGTTTTGAGGAGTCTGATCACATTGCATTTGGGGGCCTCTTAAATGAAGGTAAAGTCTGGGAGACTGCTGTAAAAGCAATGGGCTTGGGGTGAGATTATGATTATGTGGTTCTCGTCTATCGATGCCAACCCTGACAAGTTTTGATGAGTACAAAGCCAGGCACCGTGCTCATGGTTGATGTTTTTAGAAGTGGCTTGGCCAGGGTTTCTCTTCATTTTCTCAACAAGTCTCTGAGGCAATGTCAACTCCACTGAACTGCAAAGATGGGCTTGAGTTCTTCCAGAACGCTTGATGTTTGCATCCCAAGAGAGACTGAGTTCTTTGTCTTGGATTTATATTCTTTTAACAGCTGAAAGAAGATGCCAGTCAAAGGAAAACAATCCTTCTTGGACACCAAAGAGCTTGGTTGAAGCCAACAACATTTTGTTATGGAATTGTTCTTTGTAGAAATACTTTAAGAATATGAACAGAAAAATAGCCCCTGGAAATGGGGCCAAATTTATTTTAATACCCAACTGAAAAAAACAAGCCGTATGTTTCTCTTTTTTTCAGTGGGGTTTGTCATCTAACTAGTGGAAAGGAAGACGCAGATCTGATAAGTGTATCCTTATGTGTGCATAAAAGCATGCCCAGAAATTCTTATCGTCTTATCAAATGTACTCAGTGTATTGTTGTACCAAACAATACAAACGTAAGAGCTAATTGCTTTCTGTTGTTTATTCCCGATACCATCAGTCGCTCCAGAACTCCAAAGTGTCTTGTAGACCAGCTTAGGCAAGAAAGACATCAGTCTCACATGGTTTTTATGCATGAAATCATATGGAGCGACCCTCCTCTTTCCTCATTTCATTAAAAGTGTATAGTCTAGACGGCAGTGTGATTTGAGTTCATTAGGGCCAGGGGCTTGAAACAGGCCAAGTTGGACAAGGAAAAGGTCTTAGAGATCCAGAGGCTTTACGCACTGGGATCTTTATAATGTTAAAACAACCATTTGGTCATTGGCTCTGGACTGGAGTTAGCAGCAATCGCGGGGGCTGGGAGAAAAAGTCTCTAAAGTGACCTTTAACCTCTTTAGGAGTGGTAACCGGTGGGATAGAATTGTGCTATCTTTCTGCGCCCTCTCCATGATATCCCACAAGCCTCAGTGAGAGCTCCTGTTCAGTTTTTATGACCTCACGGAAAACCGGCTGTCAAAGCATCCCGATTTCCTATCTCAGTCTTGTCCTGACCTTTTGCCTTACTGGAATTCAGGTTGGGAGGGTTTTTTAGGGCTCAAGAGTCGTAAAGCTGACCTGCTTTATCCGGAGATCTTTGCCAAAGAATTGCTTGCAAATCTCTTGCTCGAGGGCTGGTAGACCCTGTAAATGAAAAAGGATTTGACCTAGTGAAGTGAAATGAATTAATCCATCTAGCTGAAGAAGTCACATGGTCTTTCCAAGGTATTTGCCTCGTGGCAAATAACCCGTTAACAATTTATATCTCTCTTTGAGATGCCGGTTTGTGTTTGAGATGCTGTAAATGTTCTTCATTTAGTAGTGGTATATTTGTGGTACATTTTAATAGTTTGCACAAGGAGCTCATGTTTGAAATGCATTTTTCTAAGCTGTTTTCTGCTTTCTAGTATTCACTGCTTCACAACCACCCAAAACAGTATTCCAGCTGAAAGAAATGTGAACACACTGAAAAGCATTGAATTAAAGAACGAAGAGATTGGTTTGCATCCAGGGATAACCTTCTTGTCGTCATCCTGCAGGAGTTTTAGACTTAATTTTTCAGGCTCCAGATGAGAAAAAAGACTCTTTGGTTCCACACTGCTGATAATTCATCATCTTCTGGTCTAATTTCCGCTGCTGCTTTTGTTTTCAACGGCCCACCTCCCAACCCCCCCTTTTCCCAAACTCTTCACTTCCACTTGTTTTCTTTACCTCCCACTGATTTTTGCCCTTTCCCCAGCATTTTCCGTTTTCATGTTCCAACATCTAGCCCTCCGTTGGCCTCTACTCTTTCAGGTCCTCCACATCTCTCTTGGTTTTTGCTGTTAGTGGTTGTGTCGTCTGGCAATGCGTTTTGAAATCCATCAAAAGATTCAAACTACAGCTGGTTGTCCCCAGGTGACTGACATTAGTAAACATCTTGACTTGTAGAGGAAAGGAATTTATGCATGTGTGTAGAAAGACAGATGTACTTTGTGTTTTTTTTAAAGGTCCATTTACGGCAGGCTTAACTTGGTGCTGATAGAAATAAAACTGTTTTCACAGTGAGTGTCCAGGTTTGACAGAGATTCTAAGGGCTTGTTGGAAAGAAACCGCTAAAACGACACATTCTGAGGGCGATTTGCCTTCAAGCTGTCAATTACCAGTTAGTCGTCCTGGATCAAGTCATATACACTAAACAGTGAGGCCCATAACATGGTGCAGGGTTTGTTCATGAGAAGCACTGAACTTTGGGCTTGGTCCTGTCATTAATCACACATATCATGACTAAGACAGACGCTTTTGTCTCTGTGAGAAAGTTGCCAAAAAACAGCTAATGGATGAACGCATTTGGGAACAGAAGAGTGGCTTTAGTAAATATTTCTCAGGAAGTTTAGTTATGGTCCTACTCAAAACAAACTCTTTTTATGTTGTTTCCCGGGAAAATCTTTTGGGGTCGTTGTATGTATTGAGCCTGATTTATTGCAAAGGGTCAGAAGGTCTTTGAGACTGCAGATATTTCATCGTGTTGTATGTTTCTGAGAAATGTTCATGATTAAAATTTGCTTTCTGTAATTTAATGGACTTGTTTCCATTGTTTCAGGCCCAATGTATGTGGTTCCCGCTTTCACTCCTATTGTTGTCCAGGATGGAAAACACTTCCCGCAGGAAACCAGTGTATAGTTCGTAAGTATCTGTTTTATTTATTTTTATAAAGCTGCATGCCAAAGATGCCATTTGAACAATTATCTACTCACTTACAGTACACTCACCACAGAGTTAGCATTTAGCCTTAGGTTAACTGTGGTTAAGTGCCTACAATGATAGCAGGGGATTTGACCCCAAAGCCTTAAACCACAACACAACACCCCAAAGATAAAGGCTTAGCTTAGGAAGATAAGGGAAACACCCACCAAGACCCAGGCTATGTTTAGTATAAATGCACATGATGCATATA
Organism: Leuciscus leuciscus; assembly: GCF_965113295.1. Classification (NCBI taxonomy): domain Eukaryota; kingdom Metazoa; phylum Chordata; class Actinopteri; order Cypriniformes; family Leuciscidae; genus Leuciscus; species Leuciscus leuciscus. Next base: position 5,544,346 of record NC_138739.1, on the reverse strand, counting down.
TACTGCCTACTTTAAAGTTTTTGTGTGCAACAATTAACTTTTCCAAAAATAATGAAGTTTTTACATCCATTCAAATACCAGCCATCTTGGAAAACAACATGATTATTATATTCCATGCATATAAAAATGCATATTACGTGCACTGCATTTCTAGTTGGAGCATAGGAACATACTAAACATAGCCAAAATCTTTTGTGAAGGAAAAAACTAATTTAAACCCAGCCTTACCACCTAAAGAAGTGACCAAAACCCCTCTAAAACCATCCTGCTAAACCAGATATGACCAGGCTGGAAGTCCAGCCAATCATCTTAGTCCTAAAGATGCATTCTTCTTCTGTGCTATATCTCTGTTCAGATCAAAAGGCCTTTGCTAAGCACTTCTCATGAATATTTGTGTCTCTCCAGCAATCTGTAGGAACTCGTGTGGGGATGGTTTTTGCTCGAGGCCCAACATGTGTACATGCTCCAGTGGTCATCTTGCCCCTAGCTGTGGGGCGGCCGCAGGTGAGTTCAGTCATTTCCGTCTCCTTTTGTTCTTTGTGGGCCATTAGAAAAAAACATTATGACTAGTTAATTGCATTAATTTTGCATTTTTTGGTGCTTTTATTCATAGGCATAGTTTAGAAATAGAGAAACATGATTTGAAAATGACTTCTAACAACGTTTGGAACATGCGCTCTAACCGCTAGGGCTCTGACTTTACAGCTCTGACTTTAGATGTGTTTAGTTTTGTTTTTTAAAGCGAACCTTTTATGCAGTTTCACATTTTCAACTTTCTTTAGTGTGTAATGTTGCTGTTTGAGCATGAAAAAGCTCTGCAAAGTTACACAAAGTCCCTCCAGCGGGAGTTATTCTCTATATCAGTGTCACTGCTTCGTGAACTCCCTGAAACTTTGTAGTCTTGAGTTTTCTTCTGAGGACGAACACGTCACATTATTCCTCATTGAAATAATGTATACGCAGAATAAAGGGCGGGACCTGGTTGAGTTAGTAAAGCCCCTTTCACACAGAGATTCCGGAAAATACACGGATAAAGTGACCCGGGTTCGTTTGATTTTGGTTCATTCACACTGCGAGTGATTTTCCGGAATCAGAGCACACACAACCCGTAAAAATCCCGTAAAGACAAGTGACATCGATGTGACTTGTAATGTCTCATCAGCGTCTTAAGTTTGCTTATGAGCTGCGATTTCTCTCTCGAGAAACCACGCTTGTGCATTTTTTTCTCTGATTCGATCATAAACTTGCGCATTACGTACCGTTTCACAGCTGGCGAACGATCCCGGCTTCAGTGTCATCACTACGACACGGCATTATTACGGCTTTTGTTCACACAGCGCGCGTTCCGGGACTGAACACGGCAATGTTACTAGGTCCCCAACCCGGCATCGATCCCGGCATAAATCCCGGGTCGTGTTTGCGTTCACACAGAAGGCACTCCGGCAATTTGCCGGCAATTTCCCGGGTTCAAAGCGCTGTGTGAAAGGGGTTTTAGTAGTGTGTTGAAACCAAGCAACAAACTTTTGGTCTTTCTCTTGAATCCAACACGGAAGTGACTTAAACTGCAATTCATCAACTGGCCGCTTGAGACAGGTTCCAAAAGAGAGTCAATGGGCTTCAAAAATGCTCTTCAGAAACCTACGGGTGACGTCACGGACACTACGTCCATATTTTTTTACAGTCTATGGTTGAAACTCGCAGTTAGGGTAAGGGGCGTGGCATTTCCCAAACACGCCCGAAGAGCTAGGCCAATCACAATACACTTGTCCAGCCGACCAATCAGAGCACATTGTGCTTTTCAGAAGGAGGGGCTTCATAGAGACAGGAACTAAACAGAGCGTTACTGACAGACTGGGAAGAGAGGAGCTGGAGACAATGGAGAATATGGGGAAAATCAAGAGTTTGTAAAAGAGCATAATAGGTCCTCTTTAATGATTCTCTCTACACTGCTTACTTCCTTTGTGGTTGAAGGGCTTGTCATATATTGAAACTTTTCTTTGACATTTTCAGTGATTTATCAGGTTAAGAGTTGAAACTGAGCAGAGATACAGATGGCTGGAAATACTGTGAAATTCTTCTGACAGCGTATAGTGTTTCGTCCACTGAATCATTAGCTAATGTCAAGCTAAGAGCGTTTTCTGTTGAGATATGTTAAATTTGAGACCATATGTCTACTGGTGAAAGCGTTTTTTTTTACAACAGACTTAGAAAAACGTGATTGATTGTGTTTAGATGGCACTGGGAAAAGTAATGACTGTTGGTTATTCATGGATGAGGTGTTTAGCATTAGCGCAGGTTTCTCTTACTGCACTTGCTCTCTGCCAGCGGCGTCCAGCCGTTTCTCAGCGAATGCCCGGAATATGTGGTCATAGACAAATAAACCCAAATGCACCAAACCATAGGTTTCGGTCTCGTAAGCTGTAAAACCAGAGTCAATTTATTCGCCAATGAGAAATTGACCATCTGATTTAGCTGCCAGTTCCTTGTCTGTTTGAAAGCAAATGCTAAACATACGCTTGTACTCTGTTTTGGCAGCCTTATGGGATTTGCGAGATCGGTAATGCTGTCATTACGCCTACCCGACCGCGTACCGTCTGCAGTGGTTGGGAGCGGCCACATTTATGAGTCAGTTATGAATCTGCAATTACTCCATAAATAACAAGCCGCCACACGAATGTTAGCTGTAGTCATTAGCGTCCAAAACAGTGCTATCCTCTTTCTCTTCATCATTAGTGTCTGATTACCATACGTCTCAATTTAAGCCACTGTTAGCAATGTTATTTTTGTATAATTAATATACTTTTATAGTATGCATTTTTCACTTCAGTTTTAGTTATTTTAATACTTCAACTTAAAATCAGTGTTTTTTTTGTATCATTGAGATACAACGCTATCGATCGAGCAACTATTCGATTTCCTTTTAAGCTCCACGACGTGAACTTGACGTTGACAGGCCACCGCGAGAAAGAGAGGCCATAAAGGACCTCTGTTCCTCGGCCGCGCTCATGTTTCCTGCCGTCAGCGTAGCTTGTAAAAAGCTGACAGATGTGACTGCTGCATACAGAGGTACATTGTGGGGTGGGAGCCTCGGGGAGCCCCGTTTTGTGTGTGTGCTAGCGTGAGCGCTTCAGCACGTGCAGCTCACTTAGCATGGGTCAGCGAGCGAGAGCGTCGCCCGTCCACCTGTAGGGGGCCGTCAGCAGGTCTAGCCGATGAAGTCATTTCCTGTGCTTCAGGAAAACACGGCCAGTGCGCAAACATTTACAGGCCTTGCTGTTGAAAGCATGCCATCAGTGAAAAAAACATGTTTGATCTCCATCCAGCAGGATTTTTCATGTGAAATCAAATAAAAATAGGCGAATTTTGACAATAAAAACTTTCAACTTTTACCCTCTTGTTTTGGTTTATTCTTTTTTACGTTCATTTAAAAGGATTAGGTCATGGCAGGCGAAGATGAAAGGAATAAATGAGAAACTGTTATATTTACATATCTTTGTCTGTGATAAGTAGTGGGTTGAATTATGTTTGGGCTGAAAGGTAATGGCACGCTGCCTTTGTTTAGACAGAAAGAAAGAGCTTGGCAAGAGCAACGTTTTGATGCGACCAATTGGGAACATCAATCTTTTTTAAAACTCATCCCATGATTAGTTGTGCTTATGTCATCTGTTTTTTCTTCTGAGTGCAATTTTAAATCGCAATTATACAAACTCTATTGAAAGATTCTTTGCTAAGTGATTCTGTCTGTGCCGAGAGAATTCCAATTTCGTGAAAATTGCTGGAAAATTAATCTACTCGTTCAGGATGAAAATAGGTTTTTGTTGGCCGAGTAAAATCACTCTTACCAGGAATTCGAATTGGGAGTTGCTGATATTGGAAAGACAATAAATAAGAAGTTTAGTAGGTCTTTCTCCAATACATTCTGTAAGTATGACTGAATCAAATAAGTGAGGGAGTTACAGTAAACTCTGTACATCAGTGTAAGGGCAAACGTACAGTTGAAGAAATATAATCTGGTGTAAAAAGCCTTTCTCACACTGTTTTTCTAGAAATAAAGACATTTTAATGCAAGAAAAATACCTCATGGAAACTTTAGTGAATATGTTTTAGTGATGATGTGAAAGAATCACTGAATCAGAGTTTTGAATCAATTCCATTACATTTACAAATGTGCATTAGCGAATTCCTCCTTATCCAAAGCGTCTTACAATAGAGGAACATAATAACATTGTTTTAAAATAAACATCATTTTTACAAGAAAGTACTATTTCATTTTTTTTACTTCAAATGTTCATGTTTAATTCTATGTGTTACTTGCTGTTCCTTTGTAATTATTTGTGAAATTTACTAGCAGTTTCTGAGTAAAATATGATTTAAAGTAAACCCTACACCAACTTTATTTTCAGTGCAATTCGTCACAGATGCAACAATATTCATAGTGTACAATACCAAGTTTATTAGAAAGCAGTTTGAACCAATCCATGGAAATTAATCAAAGATTTTCCACTGTATCATTTTTGGGGTATTTCTGATTCCTAAAGTTGGCTGCTGGAAGGTGCATTGTTATATTGAGCACTCCAGATGGTTTATAATCACCTCTCTTGTCTCTGTACAGTCCAGTCCTGCAGCGTCAGATGCATGAATGGAGGGGTCTGTAATGAAGACGCCTGCTCGTGCCAGAAGGGCTACACAGGAAATCACTGTGGACAGCGTAAGTGAACTTCCTTTTCAGAACGTCCAGACATCAGCACATACCTGAACAGACACACACAACAATAGATGATTTCACAAGAGTTGGGCTTACTGACACGAAAGATCTCAGAATGCATTTGAACCCAACTATATCTTTCTTTAAATGCAAGAGGACTTCAACTTCCAACCTGTGGATCACTGTACTATTAATATAAATAAATATTATTCATATGAGTCCAATTTTGACCAATTTTGCTTTCTGTAGCTGTGTGTGAGAGCGGATGTCAAAACGGCGGCCGTTGTATTGGACCAAACAGATGTGCCTGCGTCTATGGTTTTACTGGACCGCAGTGCGAGAGAGGTAAGCCACTGCTATCCTTCCAAAGTTCATATTTTCTCAACTCTTAATTGTGTTGACGTCTGTGAGGATGTGCGGTTTGTTTACCGTCTCAGGCCTGCTTCAAGAATGTGGTAACAGTGTGTCAATGTGACCCAGAAACGCTCAGAAGGGTTATTTACAGTAGTTTTGAGTCAGTGTGCTTCCCCCCTTCACTGTAGCTAGTGTGAAATTAATGCTACAGTTTACATTGTGGCCACATCTCTCAGAGCTGGAACAATGAGGTAATCTGGGGCGGAAAAAAGGCCTCCCTCATGGGTGCTCAAGACGTTCTATCAGAGGTGAAATCCTTGGCTGGAGTTATGAGAAAATGACAGACTGAAAGGACCGTAAAGGCAGTTCCCATCAGGCCATGTGAATTGTGGGAGAGGAGCGCCCCAGGCACTCTAGACCGAATACCTAAGCCCTTTTTTGGTACCCCACCCTCCTGTGTCTGGTTCTTTCTGTAACCCCACCCCTTCACGAAGCCCCCTTGTGCAATCGTAGGCCGGTTTCCTTTGAAAACCCAACACGGGGAGGTGGAAAAGTTTGGGAGACATCTGGCAGTAGATAAAGTAGGGTGGAAATGACAAGGGAATGTTTCTGTGTGGAGCCATAGACTATCCTGACAAGTAAGGGTGGTGGTGGGGGGGTTCTCTAAGAAATGGAGACCCAAGCTGTGTATACACAGCCAGGCCTGAACTAGTACAAACAAATCTCTTCACACGGAGAGAGCACCATCCATGGGACACCAGCTGCCATGGCAGATCCTTCCTGGGCCACCTGACAAGATTCATTCAGTCCAGACCCTCGTCTCTGAGACCCCCAGATTCCCCCTCAAGGTCCTTGCTTCTAGGTTGTAAAAACGTCACACCAAACAATTAGACATTTCATTGTTAAAGAGCAGAGAAAAAAATCTTTATTTAGCCTTTTTCAGTCACTCCTGTTAATCATCAAGGGACTGCATTTCATACAACTGATGAACTTCCAAAAAGATGATGCAGTTTTTCGCAAAAGGCCTGATGTCAGTCGCTCTATTTGGTTCTTACAAAGAAGCCAGAACAGTCTTCCAAGAAAGAGGTAGTAACAAAGAAATTGGATCCTGAAAACTGTGCAGCACAATAGTTGGCTGGCGTTTTTGGAAAGTCAGTCGTCTGCAGAAGAGTTTCTGCAAACACAGTGCAAGCTCAGCTGTGAGTCGGGCACGGTTTATAGGGAGAGTTAAGCAAGTTAACGGTGAGAATGGTGTTAGTCCCATCTAATTAGTTTTCCGTTTAGCCACGTGTGCTCTGTGTTATCACTTACAGTGCCCCACACTGAAGAAAGATATGCATAGTATTCATTTCACTGTCGAAGGGTAACTTTGCTCAAGGCTGTGGTCACAAGTCCATTTAAGTTGCATCAATTACCACTGTTTTGGCACAGATGCTATTGTTTTTTTTTGTTTTTTTTTTGATGCAGTGGATTCTAGAGAAAAAGGTTTTTCCGAGCAATAAAGCGTGACTAATCCTCCTGTAACCACAAGAGTATGAATGAATGTATTAAGGACTGAGGCTCAGTGGATTTGCTGTGGACTGACTCATTTGGGAGTCATAAAACTGTTGAAACCTTGGCTTGTTGGATGTGTGTGACAGAGATAAGATGTGAAGAGATTGCCTGTCTTATTTAGCCATACTGTAAATCACTGAGCAGTAAAAGAGTTTGTTGGTCCGTCTGAGAAAATTCAAAGCCTTTCACCGGAACGCTTGTGCATCTAATGTTTCCTTTCTACCCCCCTTTTTTTCTTCAGACCTACGTGAATGAACTTCTGCTTCTCCCCAAGTGAAAACACATTTCTTATCTTGGTGTGTACTCTGATTAAACCAAAATAGGTCACAACAAAGCGAGCGAGTGACTTTTCCCAGTCATTGACTCTTGAGCACGTTTTTGGCTGCGTTTGAGGTTTCCACCTGCAGCTGGTCCCCAAGGCTTAACGTTCCAGACTAGATTAACTTCCCTTTGGCTGATTTTTCATATCTTAGAAGGTCTTTCATGACAGTCTACTCCCTTTCGGTCCATTAGCACTGGGGATGATAAAAACAGGCCAAGTCGTTGGAGTGTGAAGAAAGCTGGAATTCCTCCTGCCAAATTACGCTGCCACCCAATCTTTGGACAAGTGTGAATGCCACACATCAGCTACCTCCTGAGGCATCGTTTTTTTCCCATCTTGCCTCATGATTCATGATAATCAACGCTGCTAAGTAGTTGGCAGACGTAGCTGGCAGGGAAACACTGGTGACTAAACGGAAAGTAGAGGTGAGTGAGTGTTTGGTGGGATAGGGTGTAGGTGAATGGTTTTGATCTGACAAGCCACTCGAACTGTAATCAAGGCAAAATTACTTCCGAATGTTACATTACATCCCCCCTTCTCTGGAATATGAGTCTGCTTACTTCTGGGAAGCAAGGTCTGTGCATTACTTCCAAGTTTGCCAACGTGACATTGAGGTTAACCGGTTTCCCTTTTGCCTTGCAGATCTGTTGCTGTTGGAGATTGCAATCTCAAAAATGTTCAATTCTCAAAAGAGACCCGTCTTTAGTGTGGACCTACCGTGTTACACTGCGTATATTCTTCTGGCTTTGTGCACGTATAAACGGTGCTGTGCTGAAGTTGGCTGATTCAAACAAGGCGACGCCTTCCGACTGATGTTGGCTGGAGCTTTCAGACTCCCAGGCTCCAGTTTCATTGCAGATCAAAGTTTTGTTAGACAGACCTGAGCAGCTTAAAGGATGTTCTCATGACAGACGTTTCTAAGTACCTTCTTCATTTGTCCTTCACTGCCGAGCAACTTATGGCATCCATGTAGTCCTCCACCCTAACCCTAACTACTTAGATGTCCAGAAACATCCACCCTTCAACTTTACTTACATTTACATTTAGTCATTTAGCAGACGCCTTTGTCCAAAGCGACTTACAAATTAAATTACTTCATGCACGTAACTTGCTATTTATATGTGATCCACTACAAGTCGAAAGTCCCTAGGTTGTTTTTGCTTATAGACACTTAAACTCACCTATAGCACTAGATTTGTTTCTTCCCAACTTGCAAAATGACCAAATCCATAAATCAAGATGATTTTGACTTTATAGATGCATCCCTGAAGGCTTTACCCATATGAATATCATCACTCACAGTAAGAGACAAAGCTGCAATATAGAGAGGCTGATGAATTGGAGTATTGGATATGCATGGCCACATCTGGGACTTAGCTTGTCCCACCATAGTACCGACCAGGCGCAATTAATCAATCCCAGATGTTCATAGGATGCTCGCAGTGGGTCGCCTCAACTTGGAGAGGACCTGCATTCCTGGACTCAAATTGTCCAGGAAGAACGGTCAGGTCAGGGGAACGCAGAAGGGACGAGTTGAAGGGACAGTGAAAGGATTTAAAGACACGTGAGGAGGATATCTCTATAGTCCTTCTTCCTTTTTTTCTTCTCCTCTTGACCTACTTTCTTAGTGCCACTACCCCCCCCCCCCACCAGCACCCCCCCACCCCCCCACCCCCGGCTATGGATATATGATTTAGCTTTTGTTTCGCATTCAATATTATGAAGGATACGGAAAGATTTGTTCATTCTCTTGAGGAATGACTGGGGAAATCATGGAGTCAGGAACTCATTCATATCCCGCCAGAGTAAACCAACTCTCACAGTATACCCCAAACATATGTGGGTCTCGTTTAATTACGTTTGCAAAACATACTAGCAAACACTCGGAAGATGCATCAGGGCATTTGTTTGAGCTTAAGATGAGTTTTATTAAACACTGAAATGATTGGATCCTTAAATGCTCAGTTTATTTCAGTGTTGAATTGGTTTGTTTGAAGCTCAAAACATCGTTAATGAGATTGAAACGTCTCAATTGGCAACCAGCACAAAGGAAGTCTAAGCAAATTGCCAAATCTCCAAATGTCAAAACAGTGCTAGTACCACTATCCCACATTTCAACCTCAGCCAAAAAAACAAGAAGGTTTGTCATGGAAATTGCCATTATTGATACCATCCAGAAATTTCCAAGCTATCATCTAGTTATCCTATTATAAGAGTGAAAGAGAATCACTGTCAGAGCATTCCCAGACCGACCTCCAGCATTGGAAACAGCTGCATGATGGAGAAGATTTGTCTGCCAGCATTCTTTGCTTTCTTAACCCCTGTTAAATGTGATTTCTTGTCCTAATTCCTTAGTCACATAGTGCTTATTAGCGCTTGACTTGTCGTATCATTGAAAGGTTTTGTCAGGCTATGGTGGCTTGCTGGTTTATTCAAGCTAGCTAGTCAAATAAGTACCACCAAACTGGACCAACCTTACTAGTGGAAACTAGTGTACAGCACACCATTTTAGGCTAGTTTAAGCTGTTTTTATGTTGACTAATGGTTTTGAGATGGTATTTTACCCCAGGAAAGGCTCGTGTGAAAAAGCTGTTGTTGCACATCCCAATGTTTTATTCATGTATATATTGATCTCCCCAACATCTCTTCATCTCTCCCACAATCAGACTACCGGACCGGGCCGTGCTTCACACAGGTCAACAACCAGATGTGCCAGGGTCAGCTAAGTGGTATCGTGTGCACCAAGACGCTGTGTTGCGCCACCATTGGGCGAGCGTGGGGTCACCCGTGTGAGATGTGCCCTGCCCAACCCCAACCTTGCCGAAGGGGTTTCATACCCAACATCCGCACTGGTGCATGCCAAGGTAAGACATTCCCTCTTGCATCTGAGCAAATAGCTCTTTCCTTCTCAGTGTCTGGCTCACATGTTTGTTGAATTCTTGCCCTAATGACCAGCCTGACGCGGCAGATGACACTAAGACATGGCCTGTCTAGGGTAAACCATACCACTCCAGTCCATTTCCAAAAGGACACGTCCCCATTGTGTTTCTTAGTAGCGTCAAATATTTAGAAGACTTCCATTAGGGATACTTTAAATGGGATTATATAATAGCTTGTCACATTTATTTACAATTATGGGCGTGTTGTTTGATTTTCAAGGACATAATTGTACATGATTGAATTCTGTTCTCAAGGTCTGTTACACATTATAAAGCTTATTCACTTTGCTCATGAATTTAGGTAAGGTAACTATCACAAGATTAAAACATTAACAGAGGTGTTTTTTGGTCAGCTTTTCCTTTGCAAGCTGTTTTATAGCATAAAAGTTTTAGTTTTTAGTTAACAATAACAACTCAGATTCTACAGCATTGCAGTAAAAAAAACAAAAAAAACAGTCCATTTGCTTCGCCCTCAGAGAACATTTTGCGAGCCAAAATACCAAATGCCACCCAGACTTCACATATCATCTCAAAGACGCCCCTCCCAGTGATTATAAATGTCTCCTCTTTAACTTTTCCTTTTTATTCTTTTCCCCCTTTCAATATACAAAATAAGAGACAGCTCCAAGTCTGGCCTGGATTTGCCTAAAGACGGAGTGCTTTTGCAAAAGTCTGTCTGGCTAGAGTACAAAGCACACACATGTGGGGGGATTTGTGTAACGTGCACTGAGCTTTCCAGAGTCTCTTTGCGTTCAATCGCATTTAACAGAAGAAACTATTTTAGGACGATATTAGTAGACAGACCTGATGGTTTTGTGCTTATTGGATACAGGTTAAGGCCTGCCAATTATATCAATGTAAAGAAACAGGGCAAAACAGATAAATGCAGTTTTTGGGAGCCAGCCAGATACGTAAGTGCCGTTCAACCCAGACAATACCGAATATCTGTAGTTGTGTCATGAAGTCCTAAAGGGATGACTTCAGACAATGAGAAAATGCCCAGACTGTGAGCGAACAAAGATGACACATGTTTAACCTTCTCAAAGATTCTTAAAGTGATTTAAACTCACAATAGATCTCCAATTAAGAGCAGTAGATGCTGCTGTTGTTGTCGAAATTAGTATTTCCTTTCCAAACAATGAAAATACATTACAACTAGTGTTCAGACTACATATATGGGTCAAATGTGTTTGCTTACGCTCTTCTCCTCACCCTGTCAGACGTGGACGAGTGTCAGGCCGTCCCAGGACTATGTGCTGGAGGAAACTGCATTAACACCGTGGGCTCGTACGAGTGCAAATGTCCCGCGGGTCACCGGCAAAGTGAGACCAACCAGAAGTGCGAAGGTATGTCACTTACTGCACAAACCCAAAACCTGTCAGAAAACAGCATGAAGCATGATAATGATCTCACTCACTCACTCACAACTGGAAAGAAAAGTCATGCACTTGGCGGTTTCGTTGACATTGTAAGCTTTCCAAAATGTTGACATGCATGAAATGTTGACGTCAGTGGATTTCCAATTGAATATTGGCTGGAAATAGGCTGGTTTGGCATGGAAATGTCAGGTGTAGCTGCTTGACTAAGTTACTGGATTAAAAACCAAGTGCTTTTTTCCTCTTGGGGTCCATCTTTAACAATAGATAGTGCCGCTCGAGTGGAATTTCAACAATGCAGAGTGAAAACAAACAGCCGTGTTGTAAAGCGGGGGTCTGCGCTTCTTGGATCCAATCCTGCCTTTTAAGAGATTTAAGATAAAACCTAGACAGAGAGATAAAGAGAGAGATAGTGAATTACAGCTTTTTTTAATACTAGCTAAAAGGTTATTCCATATCTACCAGATTATGATTTTTATTTTTTTAGAACCTATTTTATTTATTAAAATATGTGTTATATTGCTTTGTATTAAAAAAATGAATTTATTCAAAATTATTATTTTATTTTATTTTGCATGGCAAATGTGAGCATTGATTACAGCTTGCATTCTCCTTTTCCAAGCGGTCTTTTCATGAAAAGAGTATGAAGTATAATATTCTGCTCAGAGGTTTGTTTCTTAATTCCATTAACTTGGAGACTTGATTCATGTTTCATTTAAGTATCTACTTTGTCTGAGATGTTTGTCATAAAATTCCTGAGTAGAAACACAAACGAGTCAGTTGTTGACATACATTGAGATTACAGATCGTTTCTCACAGATGCATCTGGGAAGAGTGAAACTTATTTTTATTTTTTTTACTTTCCCACAGTTTTCTACATGTTCAGAATTGTAAGTTAAGAGTTAAGTATGTAAAATGATCAGATTTGGCACGCTTCCAGTCAGCCAGGCAGAGGGAATCCTGACCCTCTAGGTTATTAGTTTATCTCCTAATCACATTTTGACCCGAATGACGTGGCCATTACTAAAACAATGGTTTGGAGAAGAAACAGACCTCTGTCTGCAGGCTCATGTAGACTTTTTTCTCAAGGAAACGAGAGAGAAACTTCTGCAAATTAGATGCTCAAGTGATCACTAAAACACCCTGAACTTTGGGTTGGAATAGAAGTGCTCCTCTGTTCTTTGAAGCTGCGTGGAGGGTGGAAAAAAAAACCCCAGGTGGTAGTTGTGGGACGCTTAATTACAAGACAATGGTGTGGTGGAAAAAGTCTCGCCCTGGGCCAGGAGGTACGGCATGAGGCATACCTCGTACTGCTTACAGGGCACTTTCTCAGGAGTGGTGAGGAGACACCAACTGCAGATCGTTTCAGAGAAAGTAGCTCTAAGTAACGCTAAGTTTGGTAACACTTTATTTTACAGTGTCCTTGTTACCCATGTTATAGTAATAACTAAATTATGCATAATTACATGCAACTAACCCCAATCCTAACCCTAACCCTATAGTAAGTACATGTAATTAATTATTATATTCTTGAATTGCTTTATAATAACTTAACAGGTTTACTCTATGACATTGTAAGAACTCAGAATAACCCTTTTTAAGTTCTGATGTCATAGAATAACTGTTTTTATGAAATCATAAGGATTAAAAAGTGACTATATTTCATTATTACAACTTAAAATATTCTCTTATGCTGAAAAAAACCTTTTAGAACCTTTAATTTGAACCATTTTAGTCCAGATAATTGTCAGCTAGTCAAGGAACCCAAATAATGGTGCTAAAAGGTTAAGTTTTTTTATGCTTTTGATCTTTTTTCCTCCTTCTCTCTTTTTAAAATGAAGAGCAGAACCAAATACATTTCATCAATGAATGCAAAAACCCCAAAAAGTGCTCTCCTGATGTACAATTACGTGAGCACGCTCTCCAGCAGTCATTAGCAGACGTTCCCCTCTCAACACGCCCTGAGTAAAGTCTGGTCCCGCTTCTGGGGCTCCGCTGACGAGCGGGTTTGTTTTGCCGAGGTTTTTATGACTTCAGCAGGGCCGTTTTCAGCTGCTGTGGGACAACGTGACTCCCGCTTTCCAACACACGAACACATCAAACACGTAATCGCTCCTCATGCTCTTCCCACATCCCGCCTCAATCTCATGCGACGAACCCGACACACAACGTCCACATATAATTTTACTAAATAAATGTAATTGCACGTGTGTATAAATATAAGAATGACACGCAATACAAACCAACCAAACGCTTTAACATCTGTTGACCTTCGGTTTGAGTTAGCGCCCGTAGTCACTTTATGGACCGTGAGGAGGTCCCGAGCGATACCAATCGATTCCCACAGGAAAGAAAAACCACAAACGAGATCTTATGTAAATGAGAGTTGCTTCTAAGATGTTTCTCCTCAACAAAAAAACAACAACGCCAGAAATATCAAGTGCGTCTCCTCTTGTTTGGTTCATTCTGTTTGGTTTCTACTGGAAGACTGTGGTGTTATACTTCCCAGACTTCTGAAAGAGCCAGAGTGTGTGATAAGAACTTAAAAAGGTTCTTGCGACGGCATCGGAGAACCTTTTTAAGTTCTTATGCTGCAAGTTCTCATGTCATAGAAGAACCTTTTTGCCACATCTTATGAATTTACAAAGGCTTTTCAGTGGCATCAGAAGAATGTAAAAGTTCTTAATTCATAGGACAGCTAATTAATAATTCCTATGATGGCATTACAGAAAGTGACATCACAATAACTAAGTTCAGTAACACTTTATTTTACAGTGTCCTTGTTAGATGTATATTTACCATAGTAATAACAGTAAATTATGCATAATTACATGCAACTAACCCTCAACCAAACCCTAATCCTACCCTAACCCTATAGAAAGTACATGTAGTTGCTTAATATTACTCAGTACTTAATTACACTGGTACAATGACACCTTAAAATAAAGTGTGACCCTGTTAAAAAAAGTTGCTGCCTTTACATTTTTAAGTACAATCAACTTGAATGTTTAAGTAATTTCAACTTAAATTGCATTAAACTGACTTAAAATTAGTTGAATCTTGTGAAACTTAAAAAAAGTAAATAGATCGCTTAACTTATTTCGATGAGTTGAAGGAATGTAAAAACATATGTTGCTATAACTTATTGATCATATAATGTTTTACAGTGCGGGTCATAAAAGAACTTAGAAATGCATCACTGCTTCGTGTTTCCGTTTCAGATATCGACGAATGCACAATCATATCCGGCGTGTGTGATGGCGGAGAATGCACCAACACCGCCGGCAGCTACGTGTGCACCTGTCCGCGGGGATACATCACCAGCACAGACGGCTCCAGATGTGTCGGTGAGACTCTTTCATCCACACACACATGCACACACACACGCTTGTTCCCGTGACCTCACGCTGGGCCGCATCTGAGCCGTGCTTCATATCACCTGCCTGTGTGACTCACAGGATGAACTTGTGTACGCTTTTGTCAACCACTTCAAGCCCGTGTAAGTGTGTTTATAACACCGTACAGTAACTTCACCAGCAAACACGACCAAACTGTTGGTTTAAAAATCTAAATAAACCTGGATGAGTAATTTTTTTAGATCAACTTTTTAATTTCTGCACCCCTAGTGGCGCCAAATGAAAGTGCAATTTTTTGAGCAGCCCTATTAAAAAACTTTTGCTCAACCAATAATGTGAGTTTGAGTTTGTTCAGCAGTATTAGTTTAGTTTTATTATAGGTTTATCAATATTTTGAATCAGCTTAATTATTTTTTTTATGTTAATTATTTTATAATTGTATTCGTTTTTTTGTGTTTTTTATTGCCATTTAGGTTTAATTCATGTTTAGTTTTTTTTTATTTCGAGTTAATCATTTTAGTGCTTCAACTTCAACTTATTTTCAACTTAAACTAAGGCAACATTTTTCATTTTCATTTAAAGTTTTTCAATAAAAACTTATTGACATTTTTTTATTGCAGTTAACAGAAATGTTTTTAATAGTCTTAGGTTAGGTTAGGATTATCTGTTTGTCTAAACCATGACTTGACAATATTTTTGCCATTGCATCCGGTGCTCTTAGAAACATTTATTTTACAAATTGGTTTCCTATTACTAACATCATTAATGTATTAAAAAGTTTATAGTTTATAAGAATTTCATCATAAGAATAAAAAAAAAAGTGTTTGTTAGAAATTCATCATAAAAATTTAATTAATATAAAATGTAATTACATAAGAAAATGTTTTCTTTTAGCATCAGGCTGTAAAAAAACACGTTTAAATCCTTTTTTTTTTTTTTTTTTTTTTTAAGTGAAACCTCAGACATGTGTTGCATTAATAAGGACATATCTTGCTCAAGGACATTTCTCTGTGCAGGATATGATTGCGAATTGAAATTAATTAAAAAACCCGGGTTGTCTGACATCTGTTGGGCGAAATATATCTCATTCATGCTCATCTTACAATGATTGTTGTCCTACAAAAAGAAAAAAAGGTTTGTCAAAACTTCCATCAAAACTTTCTGGGAAACACAAGCAGAGCAAACCTCTGCATAAATGATTCTTAAGAAAAAAGTTTACAACACTATTATTGGTTTTACAAATAATTTACTTGCAAAATATATTCGGCTTGTTTCTGCCCTTAAAAATCAACTTTCTTTTCCGTCGACGTCACTGGCAAATATAAATGTAGTAATAAATGTCGCCTTTAAAAACTTGTGCAAAGGAAACCGTTTGAATCCAGACTAACTAGTCTTTCTTTAGTTTGAAACCAGACTAGTTTGTTGGTTTCTTTTGGCGAACGGGTCTCAATCGGGGATCAATCATCAGAGGACAATGGTGAAAATTCAGCCACATGGATGCTATTTCCTCCTGCTAACATTCCAGTACAGTGAGGCAAAGACATTGTTGACTCTGGCAGGGCCTTTGTCTTTTCCCTTCACTGTCCCTTTTCCCTCACACTCCCTTCTCTCTCTCTATATATATCTGTGTATATCCATCTCTTTTTATACACGCCGTCTTGAGTTTCTCACTCCGGCCAGCCCATATGTCTCTCGTAACCCCCTGATCCGACAGGTCCCCGGGTGCGAATAAAGAAACGTGAGATACCGGCCCTGGATGACGCGTTGACGTGGCCCTCATACATTCCCAGAAACCCGTCTGGATTTGCAGCAAATGTTTAGTGAACATATGGATCCCGTCATGGTGGAGAACACGGGCAATCTGGATGTTTTTCTGGATGTTGTTGACATACACAATAAAGATTGTAGTAAGAAGCCAAAAATGTTTTTGGGAGATTTTGGAACATTTGGAAATTTGGCATGAAATCAAATATGACCACATTACTATTACTCTCGTAATGAGTGTTATTAGTTACTGAAAAAAACATCTGAAAATGCATCTTTTCTTCACATTTTGGCCGTCTGTCCTCACCAAGACATCGTTTTTTGTCCTGCGAAAACTGACGCTCTTCTAAGTGGTTCAATTTTAAAACCGTTTTCGCTTTGTAGTGCGGACTGTGAAAACTGAGGTTTTCGAAAACGATGACGGATGTTTAGTCATGCGACACATTTTATACCTATAGATATTATAGTTATATCGGTATTGTTGTGCCTGCTATTGATAATGTTGTTAAAAATAATATATTACATTCATATCATATTGCATTCATGCAAAAATGACCAAAAAAATTGCAAAACATGAGGGAATTTGTGTTTTAGACCAATAATTGTATTTATTGACCAATTTATTGCATTTTACGCATGCACAGGAAGATGATTTAAGCATTTACCGATGTTTCAGTGTGGATGAGAAACCTTTGGAAAGCGCTAGCGTGGACGTCGTTTTCAAATGCATCGGTAGACGTAGCCATTGTGAGCATTTCATCAGTGCAAGTTATTCCAAAGAAGCTGCAAATGCCAACTAGCTGCTCAGACATTGTTTTAGGCCAGAAACCAACGGCGGAAAAGTTTTGTGCTATCTTTGCGTTCGCCCCCCTGGCTAGTGCTCTGTATCGCACAGAACCAGGCCGTAGGGAGTCATCTAGCCTGACGCTAATCAGCGTTAATGCACCGTCGAGCCATGTACGAACACGAGAAATCTCACGTCAGAAGGTCTGGTTCCAATTGAAGCCAGCATTCCCATCACCACGCTTGCGAAACCCCCCGGCCGGGTCGATCCCAGGGGGTTGTAGTTCTGGAGAGAGCGCCTGGAACCTCCAGACGGAGGGTTTCTTGTGTCCGACGTAATTGGCCAAGATTACTCCACATGGACTTGATTTATGGCAGAGTGCTGGCTCATTAGCCGAGTTAATCGACTTTCACCCTCCTTTTCCACATGGTTCAGAAGCACTAATGTAGCATTGTATGCAAACTAGTATATACCCGGTCTCAACCAGCCCGCTCGTTGACCTTGACTGGCTAAAGCGTCCTATCTCAACCTTGTTCCCGATCCATGCTTTTAGTCCCCCAGTGGCCTTCCCAAGCTCCCACCTCATAAATTTACTTCCTGCTAGGGGACTGTGTAAAGGGCATGCATGGGCCTGACTTCCTGTGAAGTGTGACTGTACTCTCGAGAAAAGCATTTCTGGTATTTGGAGGTTAATGCACAATTGAATAGTAGAATTTATAAACAACTTATTCTGTATATGTAACCCTGGACCACAAAACCAGTCACATGGGTCCATTTTCTGAAATTGAGGTTTATACATCATCTGAAAGCTGAATAAATAAGCTTTTCATTGATGTATGGTTTGGAATCTGAAGGTGCAAACAAATCGAAACATTGAGAAAATCTCCTTTAAAGTTCTCCATTTATGTTGGCGATTGTGCTGCATTCAGTCACAAAAATAAATGTTTTATATATTTACGGTAGGAAATTTACAAAATATCTTAATGGAACATGGTCTTTACTTAATATCCTAATGATTTTTGGCATAAAAGAAAAATAGATAATTTTGACCCATACAATGTATTTGTTGACTATTGCCACAAATATACCATGTGACTGGTTTTGTGATCCAGGGTCACATATAGTATAAAAGGTAACACTTTACAATAAGGTTTGTTAGTTAACATTGGTTAACTACATTAGTTAACATGAACTAATAATAAACTGCACGTATACAGCATTTGTTAATCTTTGTTAATGTTAATTTCAACATTTACTACTACTTTATTAAAATCTTGTTAACATAAGTTAATGCACTGTGAACTAACATGAACTAACAATGAACAACTGTACGTTACGTTAACAAAGATGAACAAATACAGTTACAAATGGATTGCTCATGGTTAGTTCATGTTAGTTAATACATTAACTAATGAACGTTATTGTAAAGTGTTACGGTATAAAATTCACATATTGTAAACAGTATGCATAGTATGCTGATCTCTCTCTCTCGCTCTCTGTCACAGATCATCGGGTCGGTACGTGTTTCTCGTCTTTGGCGAACGGCCGCTGCGCGGCTGAATTGTCCGGTCAGTACACCAAAGGACAGTGTTGCTGCGACACGGGCCGCTGCTGGGCCCTCGGACACATCCCAGAGATGTGCCCCGTCAGAGGATCTGGTGAGTAGGCTAATGCTAATCACTAGCAGTGTTTGCTAAGTCAAACGTTACTTCTACTATTGCTAATATCAGCACTTTTTAGAAGTTTTTAGTCCTTTTTAATGGCATCCCAGTTAGCTTATTTATCCCCTATTCTGTGCCGTTTGTAGTATAAATAGTGTGAAATGTGAAGATTCCACTGTTCATACTGAAAATTCCAAAAATTCTGAACATTCCAAAAAGATAAAGTGCACTTTAAATGATGCACTTAACTAACCGGAAATGGAATGTTGTGGAATGTTGGACGCCTAATGCGCTCAACTGTCACAGCTTTCCTTATAAGGCAAGAGGGAGGGGCTAACAGGCTGGTGTTGAATGACTAAATAACCTTATCAAATATATGCGTAGTGTGTAACATGTCATTTGGGACTCATGTCTGTTAGTTTTAAGGCTAGCATCTGTATGCTAGCATACCCCTAAAAGATAGTTAGAAAGTATTAAAATTAGTACATTTCCAAAAATACTGATGACATCATCCTGCATTTTGTCCAATAAAATGGTTTCTTGAATGAGGACGTCTGAATAGCGATAGCAAGTAGCGTAGTTAACGGTTGAAATGTTAGTTAGCTATTTCTAAAGTCCCAGACTTCCCTTTTTCAACAGGATGTGCATCAATACAGTTTTTATGTGGTATTTTAATGTAGTTCTGAACCGCACAAACTTTAAATGACATTATGATCCTGTCATGAGTGCTGACTCTTCTCGGACCGCATTACAACAAAAACATCATTTCAAAAGGAGGAATTTCTTCTGATGTTTGACCCTTTGAAGAATCGCTCCAGACGTGCTGTACCTCACTGCAGAATCACGATAAACACGTGTCAGGTCAGCAGAGCGATCTTCTCTCAGGATAATAAAACGCTCTCTTTCAGTCCCACGCCTTCACACCCGAGTGTTTTACGCTCTTCCCTCCTCTTTGACACCGTCATGTTTCATCCGCAGGAATGCGCGAGCCAGACGGCTGCCAAATCTGCGGCTAACACCTCGATTTTTCAACTTTTATTCAGTGTACAAGTAGAGCTCAGTCTGCGCATTACCTACTTGTTTTTCATGTTGAGTTGAGCAACATATATAAAATGTATTAGTTGGCATTCAAAGTAGGCACAATTGCAACATGATATACAATCCAACCAAAATTCAGATTCAGACACCTTCAACATTTCTCACATTATCGCAGTTTATTCGCTATTGTTTAGAAAAAGGTAATCAAGAACTCAGAGTTAAACTGTCAGAACAAATTCATCTTGATAATGTCCGATAACTTTGAGCAAAGTATAGTCAGAGGTCAAAGTGTCTGGATAATATTTGGTCCCAAATTTGACTGGTAGTCACTGTATGAAGAATTTTTGGGTATAATATGTCACAGTTTATTTTATTTAGCAAAACCTTTACTTACATAAATTAACTATAGTGTCGTAACTAAAAAAATATATACATTTATATCTGGTGTCTGAAGAATTTTTGGTTTGACTGTAAATTGCAATTTAAAAAACGATGTCTTCCTGTAATTAGCATCTTGTTACAGTGTCTATTGTTGATTTCCAGACGAATACAGGCGACTGTGCATCCAGAGGCTTCCTTTTGGCACCGGCAATGGCGGCGGCATCCACGACGGTAACGGCGGCCTGAACATTGGCGGTTACGGCAAAGGGCCGTCGCAGAACGGAAACAACGGCGGTGGCTACATTTACGGCGGCGAACACACCAATGGAAACGGACACGGAAACGGAAACGGAAATGGCCAGAAAATTCAAATCAGTGAGTTGAAGTTGCCGGATTTTTCCCAGTGAAATGACTCGCGTGTTCGAAGCTGAGAAATGAGCGGTGTGTTTTCGTTTGTGCTCAGGCCAACTGAACGAGACCACGATCGACGTGTGCAAGCATTTCACCAACCTGTGCCTGAACGGCCGCTGCATTCCCACGCCGACCAACTACCGCTGCGAATGCAACATGGGATACAGGCAGGACGTGCGCGGGGAGTGCATTGGTGAGTCTAAGGGCCCTATCTTGCACCCAGCGCAATTGACTTTGTACACCGACGCATGTATCATTCCTATTTTGCACCCGCGCACAGCGGACTTTTCCCTCCACAGACGCACGTCGGTAAACTAGGAAATTAACTTGCGCTTCCGGGGGTGGTTCAGCACAAAGAGGAGGCGTGTTCCGGCGCAAACGTTCCCTGGTGCTATTTTGCAGGTTTAGAAAACAATTCCGCCACTGACCAGGAAAAACCTCGTCTAAAGTCAGTGGCGCGTTGCGAATGTTATTCAGATGCTATTTTAAGGGCGCATGCTTGGCCATAATCAATGTAGTGTGTGCCAATGTAGTGTGTCATCTACACACAGACGCAGCAGTTCTCATTTTTAGAAAATCATACATTATTACAAGGAAAAATATGAACACATGAGGGAAATCATTGTTGTGTCAGTGAAGATGTGAAAAAATAGGCCTAGGCATAAATCTAGCTTACACATTTACCCAAATTTTTATACACCTGTTTAACCGAAGCTAATTTGGGTGTGTTTCTCCATCCCCATACAATGTCACTTCTCTGTGTGTTACGGCCCTGACGAGAACGTCGGTCTCCTCGGCTGTGAACTGCTCCTGGCGTGCGTCTGGCAAATCCGCCGTTATAATAGCAAACCGCCATGGAACAAGCGCGCCTGCTCTTAAAGGGAATGTGAGATGACGCTCTGATTGGTTTATTCACGTTACGCCCAAACCACACCTATGAGTAATGAAGCTACTTCAGACCAACCCATTTTAGATTTGCGTCGGGCGCAAGAGTCATTTATCCTGCTGGTATAATAGCAACAGCGCCCAAGACCCGCCCACAAAGTTACTTGCGTTTCAGATCGTTAAAATAGGGCCCTAAGTATCATTTGCATCTAATGCCTTGTCCACGCGGAGACGTGTTTAGCTGTATACGTACGAATTTTGTATCGTATCGGCGTTTCGTCCAGACGGATCCGGCGCTTTGGGAGCCTAAAGCCGCCTTTCCACTGCACACGACATTCGCATACGATTGTCGCATTTCGCCCCCTAGTGTCAGTCGCACGGAACTTTGAAATTGGCCGTGAAGCAACCGTTACCCTCGGCTATTCTCAATGGTAAAATCAATGATTTTAATTAATGTAATGCATGCATTAATATATCCACACTAAACAAATGACCCTCAATACATCTAAAATAAAAAAATAGTAGATTTTATAGAGCTAATCAATATAACTATTGATTTAATAATTATAAAATAATTTTTTCTTCCATAATTATTAATAACCGACATTTTACATAAATAGCATTTACATAATGACGTTAAAGTGTTAAAATATTGGTAATTATATCTTCACGCTCATAGTTTCACATCCGGTCGACCGGTCGCATTCGGTCTGGCCGCAGAAGTTCCGATATTTCAATGCATTCGAAGCTCAAATCGGATCCGAAATTACCGCATACGCATATGATCGGAGCTCCACGCAGCTCCCGTACTACTGTCCAATGGAAATGAATGACTTCCGGTCCGACGGCTGTCGTTTGTCGTGTGCAGTGGAAAGGCACTATTTTTTTAAACTGGATCCCAGTGTGGATAAATCTGAAAACGACACCCTTGCGTTTTCGTGTGTATGGCCAATCCGTATATGTGGACGATGATGGTTTCAGTGGTTTCGTGTGTACGCAGATATTTATTGAGACGACGCCGTGTTTACGCCGAGTTTTTTTTAGAACGAGGGGAAAAAAGATCGGATAGGGAAAGCTCTGGCTTCGTGTGGATGTGGCCGAAAAGTCAGGAAAAAAGTTTCCTGAACTGACAAATATAGACATGCCGTGCGTCTCAATGTCCATACTATCCAAATAAGTGTGTCCCAAAGCATAGTATGTTTAAAAGAGTAGGTCAGAAGTCCCCGGATGGTCTACTATTTCCGGTGGATTTTCAGAAGTGTGGATTCATACTCACTATAACAGATAATATTACCCACAATCCATTGCGTTTTGGAGGAGGATTCAGTTCAGAACTACAAACACGAGTAAAAAGTGTAAAAAAAAAACTACAAAACATGGCGGATATGCACGACCGATGGTGAGAGGTTTGGATAAAGTTTTGAGTGACTAATCAAAGTTTAACCTGATAGAGAAATATTTATTTAATGTTATCCGTGTTATATTTCATCTGCAATAACAATGTGGACTATTATAAAGATCCGTTTGGCCATTAACTTTTAAATGCATCATTATGCATTAATGAGGAGAGTCTCCGTATGAAAGACCCGCGACTGCAGATCAACGTGATTCTGCATTTCTCTCCGATACGGTAGGAAATGAAATGTGGAGGATTTTATCTTTGACAAGATGATTGACAGGTCAGTTTGCGTGACAGGATGCGTGTAACTAAGTGACCGAGAGCAACCATTAAAGACACCATTTATGACGTGATAGTTTGTCCCAAAGCTTGTCTACTCTTCTGCTTCTGCTATGGTCTAAAGCGTCCTCTGCTGCCATCTGTAGGTGGGTTGTAGTGGTTGGAAAACATCAGGCTTGACTGCCAGAATTTCAACTAATTTCAACTTCAACTATAATTGATTAATAGTGCTTATAGGTTCTCATACATCTGCCTTCTACCCTCAGACGTGGACGAGTGCAACAGTAACCCGTGTGTGAACGGAGACTGCGTCAACACGCAAGGATCGTATCACTGCAAATGTCACGAGGGATACCAGGGAACGCCCACCAAACAGGCCTGCATTGGTTTGTTGCTTGTTATTCTGGTCTAAAACCTATTTTATGCCAAAAACTCGTTTAATGCCAAACATTTTTACATTTAAAAGGTTTGAAAACCCCCCCAAAAAATAGCTAAAAAACAGCCTTAATTATATATTTTTTTTTATTTCATTATTTAGTTTCATGCTTCGTGCCTAGATTGTTATCATTTTTTTTTCTTATAAATATTTTAAGCATTTTTTTTTTACTCAAACTATAACTAACAATTATACTTATAACACTTTTTTTTTAAAATACTACATAGACAGTAAATACATATTTTTATTTCAGAAAAATTTGAATTTTAGATATTTTTTTAATTCTGTAAGGCAAGATGGCTATTACTTATTTTAGTATTATTTATATGATTTAGTATTATACTATTATAGTATTTATTAATATTTTAAATAACTTAAATTTTTATATTTTTAGTTTTTAATTTAATTTTAGTTTAAGTTTCAGTAATTTTGTTGTGCTTTTGTTATTTAGTTTTTTTTTAATTAAATTATGATATTTATTATTTATTATTGATATTGTATTTAATTTCAACTTTATTTTAGTTATCAAATATAATTTTTAATAGTTTTAATGTTATTTGCAACACTTGAATTTTTTTTTTAAACATTCGACATTTTTAAAGTTATCTTGCGTTACACACTAAACAGACAAAAAAATGACCAAATAATGTGACTATGACAGTTTAATGTGAATAATCCATTTTCAATGAATTTTCATGGTTATTTCAAAGTCAGTCATAATTTTTTTTTCAACTTTAAATGGCCACAATTTCAACTTTACACGGCCTAGCGCCCTCTGGTGGACACTGTTACTAATACATTCCTGTTGCTTCAGACATTGACGAGTGTATCGTGAACGGTGTTATGTGCCGAAACGGACGCTGTGTGAACACCGATGGAAGTTTCCAGTGCATCTGTAACGCTGGCTTTGAAATCAGCCCTGATGGGAAGAACTGTGTTGGTAAGTGCTTAAACTGCCACTTTAACATACTCTGGTTGTGCAATCTGAATAGCCTTATATATATATATATATATATATATATTTATTTATTTATTTATATATACACCACAGGTTGGTGGAGGGTGTTAAAAGGTCAACATAATAGTTTTTCATTAATGACTTTGACAAATAAACACGACTCAATATCCACCATTTGTTTTTATAGTCTAATGGTGTTTTCTTGTCCTCCAGACCATGATGAATGTGCCACCACCAACATGTGCCTCAACGGCATGTGCATCAACGAAGACGGAAGCTTCAAGTGCATCTGCAAACCTGGTTTTGCGTTGGCACCCAATGGACGCTACTGCACCGGTGAGCATGTGTGGGAGTTACTTTGACGGATTATTAAACCCCAGAAATGGTTTACTCACCCTCATGTCTGTCAATCGCCAAAAAATGACCAAAAAACAACTAAATAAAAGTGCCAAGAAAATAGTTTAGTAACTTGTGTGGCATATTCCGAGTCTATATGCTATATTCCGAGTCCTCTGAAGTCATATGATAGTTTTGTAAAATCGCTAAAATAAAATTTTGTGTGAGAAACAGATGGTAAATAGTTAAAATCTGACGTAATTTGTCATAAAATCTTACGTCACACGTCTTTGGTCTGGTAACCATTTTTCAATGAAGTCTTTAATGACCAAAATTTAAGTCGTTATTCTTTGAAAATTGTTCCCTCAGTGCAACTATTCAATCGCTACATTTCAAGTCTCCTGAAGTCGTACGTTAGTTTTGTGCAAGAAATCGCTAAAATCTCATTTGCATGTGCAAGTTTGACGTCAAATCTTACGTAACGCTTCTTGCGACGTCTTCGGTTCAAATGGTGACCATTTGTCAATGAAGTCTTTAATGATCAAACTTTAAGTCGTTATTTTCAAAAAAAAAATCTCTCATACGATAGTTTTATGTGAGAAACAGATGGCAAATTGCTAAAATCTAATTTGTGCATTTTTTGCAAGTTTGACATCAAATCTGATGTGATGCATCTTTGGTTCTCACATCTGGTGACTATTTGTCAAAGAAGTCTTTAATGACCAAAATTTAAGTTGTTATTCTCTGAAAAAAAAAACAAATCTAATTTGCGTTCACATATATATGCACATCAGTGGTGCATGTTCGTCAATTGGCGACAAGTCTTAAGACACAAGAACCAATGACATTTGTTGTCATTGATGTCAAACCTAATGCCTCAAGACATATGAGGCTAGTTTTCATGTCAAGTCAGATGTCGTTTGTGCTCATCTCATGACCGTTTGTTATTGACGTGTTGTTTGCTAACGTTCTACGCCATTTCCTCCGTTTCACCCTGACAGACATTGATGAATGCCAGACCTCGGGCATCTGTATGAACGGCCGCTGCATGAACACCGAGGGCTCTTTCCGCTGTGAGTGCCCGCCAGGCTTGGCCATCGGCGTGGACGGGCGTGTCTGCATAGATACCCACATGCGCACCACATGTTACGGCGCAATAAAGATGGGCACGTGTTCGCGCCCGTTCCCCGGGGCGGTGACGAAGTCTGAATGCTGTTGCGCCAACCCAGAACACGGCTTCGGAGAACCCTGCCAACCCTGCCCGGCGTTCAACTCAGGTAGACTGCAGGGATACACCTTCCAGTCCAGAACGATATTTTAATATTAACGAAACATACGTTAGCTTTGACTTGTGTGCTAACAGGTAGCTAACGTGTTTTGTTTGTCCTCAGCCGAGTTTCAGGCGGTGTGCAGCAGTGGACCTGGAATCACAGCAGATGGACGAGGTAAGTCTGTCTTCGCTACTATGCTAGTACGTTTGCCAATGCTAACAGACTGTATTAGATTTCTTTGCGAATGCTAAATGCTAATGAACTGTAATCACAGTAATTAGATTTCTTTGCGAAAGCTAAATGCTAACGAACTGTATTAGATTTATTTGCGAATGCTATACGCTAACGGCTGTATTTGACTTCTTTGCGAAAGCTAAATGCTAACGAACTGTATTAGATTTATTTGCGAATGCTATACGCTAACGGGCTGTATTTGACTTCTTTGCGAATGCTAAATGCTAACGGACTGTATTAGATTTCTTTGCAAATGCTAAATGCTAACGAACTGTATTTGACTTCTTTGCGAATGCTAAATGCTAACAAACTGTATTCGATTTCTTCGTAGACATCAATGAATGTGCTTTGGATCCAGACATCTGTCAAAACGGTATCTGCGAGAACTTGCGCGGGAGCTACCGTTGCATCTGTAACATCGGCTACGAGTCTGACACTAGCGGAAAGAATTGCGTGGGTGAGTTGCGTTACTTTTTTTTTAATTACGCAAGACGTAGCTTCTACTACTGTTTTGTTTTATGTACAAAATACATTTTGAACAACATTTGAACAACATGCTCAACACCTAGCAAAAGTAGTTTGATTAATTTCGTGAATTTTTTGCGCATATTTCAGACATTAACGAGTGTTTGGTGAATCGGTTGTTGTGCGACAACGGCATGTGTAGAAACACGCCCGGAAGTTACACTTGCTCTTGCCCCAAAGGATTCTCCTTCAAAGCCGATTCTGAGACATGCGAAGGTAACTCCGACTCCAAAACAAAAAAATCGTATCTTTTTTCATAAATTTATATCATAATGTCATACATTTCGCTCAGACATCAACGAGTGCGACTCCAACCCCTGCATCAACGGCGTGTGCCGCAACATAGCCGGTTCCTTCAATTGTGAATGTTCCCACGGCAGCAAGCTGGACTCCACCAACACCATCTGCGTAGGTAAGTACGAACATTCGTTTTAGGCTAGCACATATGCTAACAACGCGGTTTTATGCTAGCAGAAATGTGTCCACAGCGAGTTTTGATTGGTTAATCACTTATGGATAGTTTAGTGGCTATAAAATGTTTTAAAAAATTGCACAGAAGATGCTAAACAAGCAACCAACCACTTCTTTTTATAAATTTTTTTTATTGTGCGACATTAGCATATGTCAATGTTGTTTATTTCCATTTTAAAGGTAACTGGATAACAGTCTGCTACTTTTATCCATTTCTAGCCAGGCGGTTTTCATTCTTTGTCTGAAACTGAACATCGTT
The DNA here is from genome assembly GCF_965113295.1 of Leuciscus leuciscus. Taxonomy (NCBI): domain Eukaryota; kingdom Metazoa; phylum Chordata; class Actinopteri; order Cypriniformes; family Leuciscidae; genus Leuciscus; species Leuciscus leuciscus. The sequence goes on along the minus strand of NC_138739.1, from coordinate 5,516,648 downwards.
TGATTGAAATTAATGGAGTATGAAGGCAATAGGTCACGCGCTTGTGCTTTCAGGATGAATGCCCACTGTGATCTCATCCCGCTAGATATCCAAGTTGGTTTTTATATATCTGCAGAAATGCATCGATTCTCCACAGGGGAGTCGCTTCAAATGTCACAACGTCCATTTGTCATTGTCACACTTTCTTGGTTCTCTTGCACGTATTTGCCTCATGCAGACAGCATGAAAGGAACCTGCTGGCTGAACATCCAGGACGGCCGCTGTGAGGTGAATATAAACGGGGCCACGCTGAAGTCCGAGTGCTGCTCTACGCTGGGGGCGGCCTGGGGAAGCCCATGTGAACGCTGTGAAATTGGTTAGTTCATATGCAAAAACAACCAAAACATGATATATTACACAATTGAAGAAAATAAAAATATAATTATATAATTATCATTTTATATATATATATATATATATATATATATATATATATATATAAATGTTTGAAATTTTTTTATATATAACTTTTGCTTATATACATACAATTGTATTTGTATTTTTTATTATAATTTATATATATTTTTTATCACTTACAAAAAAATATAATATTTAATATATAACCTGCTTATATATAATCTTATTTTCATTTTTTATTATAAGTTATATTAGAATACATAAACTTTTTTTAACATTTGATATATGACTTTTGCTTATATATATATAATTTTATGTGTATTTTTATTATAATTTATAACAAATTTTTATCATTTAAAAAAAATTTAAATACATGTATTTTTGAAAATTATTTGACACATAACTTTAGCATATATATACATATGCTGTTTATACATTTCGCTGTGATTTTGTCTCCGAAGTATCATTATCTTAAAAACACGCTCACATACACATAGTAAACCGTATTGACGAGTGTTTGTTTTTATTAAACATGTTTTTGACCTTATGTCTACAGATCCTGCCTGTTCGAAAGGTTTCGCTCGCATGAAAGGTCTTGTGTGTGAAGGTACGTGCTACCCACAATCCCTTGCTGCATTCACCTGGTGCGCTGCATGACGATGCATAACTTCTCTGCTCCATCTTCAGATATTAACGAGTGTGAGGTGTTCCCCGGCGTGTGCACAAACGGCCGGTGTGTGAACACCCAGGGCTCGTTCCGGTGCGAGTGTCCCGAGGGTCTCACGCTGGACGGAGCCGGACGAACATGTGTTGGTCTGTGAACTGAACATTTATATATTCAATATTTCATCTGACTTATTTACAAAAGTATAAAAATCATCATCACTTTAGCCGGGTGCACACTGTGCGATTTATTAAAGTTTTACATCATCAATCAATGACGTGTTTAGTGATATGAGCTGCATTACAACGCGGGATTGAAATGGCGGCTACAAAGAAATCTTTAACGTTCATTTTGGTCATGGCTTCTCTTGAATTTTATCTGAGGTCAAATTCGATCGTAACGGTCATTAATCGGCTGACGGTGAACATGTCAAACTAACGATCAAAGACTTCAGATTTTAGCCTATAGGATCAGAGGAATCTTTTAGGATTTGCATAAATTTATCTCAGACGGCCAAAATGTACAGTGTGAACCTGGCTTTACTAAATCAAACTTTCCCTAACGGAGGTCTTGATCCAAAGCAGTGATGTAAACTGGTTGTGTGTGTCCCGCAGACATCCGAAGCGAGCAGTGTTACATGAAATGGGACGAGGACGAGTGCGTGGAGCCGTTACCGGGCCGTTACCGGGCGGATATGTGCTGTTGTACGGTGGGAGCGGCGTGGGGCGTCGACTGTGAGGCGTGTCCCAAACCAAACACTCCCGAATATAAAAGCATCTGCCCTCGTGGACCCGGGATCGCCAACCGAGGAGACATCCTGACTGGGAGACCCTTCTATAAAGGTCATTTATTCATAGAGATTTATCTAAGTATATAGAAATATTGACCGATGTGATAACGATAACTGTTTTGGATATTGCCGATATTATACATCAACATTTGAAAACATTGTTTTCAGACGATCATTTTAAAAACACAAGATTATGATTATTTTCAGACAAGACCAAACTATCCCTAAAATAAGTATTTTATATAAAAATATTTTCTTGTTTTATTTTTTTCAACTGAACCAATGAACCAAGAAGTTTGGGAACATCGGGAATAACACTTATTTATCCTTCTTTATTGCATATTCTTTTATGCATTATCTATATTTGGGCTTTACAACTTTAATATATATATATATATATTACCTAAAATTTAAAAATGTTTCTTAAAAAAAAAAAAAAGTATATTAAAATTATATAAAAATGTACTTAGATGTACTTATATATTTAGATATAGATTTAGATGTAGATTTTTTTTGGTTACCAACAGCATAATACATAATTTTATTAAAGATTAATATGTCTTTAAATCAAAACTTTTACACTTTATTAAAACTAGCTCAATTATTAAAACTTCACTTATAATTAAATAACATTAGTCTTATTAGTTTATTTTATTAGTTAAGTTATACCCAAAGTTACAGTTTATAAGTTAACAGAAATAGTATTTAAAAGAAATTATTATATTACTACACAGTATTTAAATATATAATTACACCTTAAAATAAAGTTTAACCAAATTATTTACCTTTATCTGCACACCAATTTTACAGATTTTTCTGCAGTTTTGTCAAAATATCACTTTTACAATCACACTGACATACACAAATCAGACAGTATAATTTAAGATTACTCATATTTGTGAGTGTGTGATAATGATGTCATACTCAAAGACTTCAGATATAGGAAGACGCTGCACTCGTGTGACACAGAGGCTGTACTTGCGCGACTGAAACTGAGCGTTTGAAAGATGGGACTTTGTCTTAAAGCCTGTTTTCTCCTGTAGATGTGAACGAATGTAAGGTGTTCAAAGGCCTGTGCACTCACGGGACGTGCCGAAACACCATCGGGAGCTTCAAGTGTCGCTGTGACAGTGGTTTCGCCCTCACCATGGAGGAGAGGAACTGCACAGGTCCACATCTCACACACACACACACACACACACACACACACACACTCCATGTGTTTCTGTGCATGGCTCACGCGGTTCCCCTTCATCCGGCAGATATCGACGAGTGCACCATCTCTCCTGACCTGTGTGGACACGGCGTCTGTGTCAACACTCCGGGCAGCTTCGAGTGCGAGTGTGCCGACGGCTACGAGTCCGGCTTCATGATGATGAAGAACTGCATGGGTGAGACACCAGAGGCCTTTATACAGTCACAGTGTCTCTCGCTCTCTTTACTGTGACTACAAGTGAATCAGGGAATATGGTATTTCATTGGTAATAAGAATTGTTATTGTTTATTTGTTTTGTTTTTTTGGTTTGATTTCTTAGTGTCTGTAAATTAAATTGTTTTAAAAGTAAAAAAAAGTCCTTCAGGAAAGACCTTCTTTTGATAGGCTTATTTAGTTACAACTGGGTTTAGACAGTGACAACTTTATGTTTGCTATTTTGACTAAGCCCACCTCTCTCTCTCTCTCATCTCCCTCTCTCTCTCTCTATCTCTCCCCTCTCTCTCTCTCTCTCTCTCTCGCTCTCTCTGTCTCTCTCTCTCTCTCTCCCTCTCTCTCTCTCTCTCTCTGTCTCTCTCTCTCTCTCTCCCCCCTCTCTCTCTCTCCTCTCTCTCTCTCTCTCTCTCTCTCTCTCTCTCCTCTCTCTCTCTCCCCTCTCTCTCTCTTTCTCTCTCTCTCCCTCTCTCTCTCCTCTCTCCTCTCTCTCTCTCTCTCTCTCCTCTCTCTCTCTCCCCTCTCTCTCTCTTTCTCTCTCTCTCTCTCCTCTCTCTCTCTCTCTCTCTCTCTCTCTCTCTCTCTCTCTCTCTGTCTCTCTCTCTCTCTCTCTCTCTCTCTGTCTCTGTCTCTCCTCCCTCAGACGTGGACGAGTGTGAGCGGGGACCCTCTGCTGTGTCGTGGAGGCGAGTGTCTGAACACTGAGGGCAGTTATGAGTGCTGAACACTGAGGGCAGTTATGAGTGTGACTGTCCTCCAGGACACCAGCTGAGCACTGAAGCATCTGCCTGTGAAGGTACACAAGCTACAAACACACACACATTTACTCAATATGTGTGTGAGTGAGTGAGTGAGTGAGTGAGTGAGTGAGTGAGTGAGTATGTGTGTGAATACATTCTGTTTATCAACTAAAAAACCTATTTATATCATTTCACTTTAATATTACTTTATCCAGTAATTTTTTTTTCCATTTATTAATATTTCATATTTTTACCAATTCATATTTAATTAAAAAACTAATCTTTTATTTTCTTAGTTTTGTTAGTAGTTTATTTAAATAGATTTTTTTTTAAATTATAGTATTAAAATAAAATATTAAAATAAATTATTATTGTTATTAATATATTATAAATCAAACCTTTTTTCTCTACTTTATTATAATTGTTTTCAGATGTGAATGAGTGTCAGCTGAGCGATACCCTGTGTAAGAACGGTCAGTGTGTGAACATGGTGGGAACCTACCAGTGCTCCTGCAACACGGGATACCAGGTGACGCCCGACAGACAGGGCTGTGTGGGTGAGCAAACATCCTCAAACATCTGCAAACATTCCCAAAACATCTGCAAACATTCCCAAACATCTGCAAACATTCCAAAATATTCCCAAACATCTGCAAACATTCCAAAATATTACCAAACATCCCCCAAAACATCTGCAAACATTCCCAAACATCTGCAAACATTCCCAAATATTCCCAAACATCTGCAAACATTCCCAAACATCCCCAAAACATCCGCAAACATTCCCAAATATTCCCAAACATCTGTTTACATTCCCAAAGATCCTCAAACATCTGTAAACATCCGCAAACATTCCCAAACATCCCCCAAAACATCCGCAAACATTCCCAAACATCTGCAAACATCCGCAAACTTCCCCAAACATCTGCAAACATCCACAAACATCTGCAAACATTCCCAAATATCCGCAAACATTCCCAAACATCTGCAAACTTCCCACAACATCTGCAAACATCCACAAACATCTGCAAACATTCCCAAACATCTGCAAACATTCCCAAACATCCGCAAACATCCTCAAACATTCCCATACATCTGCAAACATTCCCATTCATCTGCAAACATTCCCAACATCTGCAAACATTCCCAAACATCCTCAAATATTCCCAAACATCCGCAAACATTCCCAAACATCTGCAAACATTCCCAAACATCTGCAAACATTCCAAAACATCCTCAAATATTCCCAAACATCTGCAAACATTCCCAAACATCCACAAAACATCTGCAAACATCCTCAAACATTCCAAAACATCTGCAAACATTCCAAAACATCTGCAAACATCCTCAGACAACTTCAAACATTCCCAAACATCCCTGAACATCCCTAACATCTGCAAACATCCTCAAACATTCCCAAACATCCCCAAATATTCCCAAACATCATCAAACATTCCCAAACATCTACAAACATCCCCAAACATCTACAAACATCTTCAAACATTCCCAAACATCTGCAAAACATTTTAAAACATCCCCAAACATTCCCAAAACATTTCCAAACATCCACTAACATTCCCAAATTTCCCCAAAACATTCCCAAACATCCAGCAACATCTGCAAACATCCCCAAACCTTCCCAAACATCCGGAAATATCCCAAAACATCCTCAAACATCCGCAAACTTCTGAACTTTTGTAATTGTAATTTACTTTGAATTAAAAAACAAATAAGTATTCAACTTTATATTATTTCATTTTAATGCTTAGTAATCTTGCTTTGTTCGCTAATTTTTGTATTAATTATATTATTTGTTTGTTTGTGTGATTTACTGTTATGAAACAAGAATAAGTAATCATGCTGCCTTCTGTAAGGAGACTCACTAACGAAAGTGTGTTTTGTGACAGATATCGACGAGTGCACCATCATGAACGGCGGCTGCGACACACACTGCACGAACTCAGAGGGAAGTTACGAATGCAGCTGCAGCGAAGGTTACGCGCTCATGCCCGACCTCAGGACCTGCGCCGGTGAGACACACACACACACACACACACACACACACACGGGACGTCCTCTCAGACTGACCCTCGGCTCTTTCCGTAGACATCGACGAGTGCGAAGACTCTCCCGACATCTGCGACGGCGGCCAGTGTACGAACATCCCCGGAGAATATCGCTGCCTCTGCTACGACGGGTTCATGGCCTCCATGGACATGAGGACCTGCATCGGTGAGACACACAGCATCAGTGTATATGTGTGTGTGTGAGGACGAGACACGCAATGTACACACACGTTTGTGTAGACCTTTAAATGATATAAAAATATTAAAGTAATTTAATATATTTATAGTGTGTAACTTCAGTTCATACGTGTGTGAAGACAAGAGACTAAACTTATATATACGTTTGATTATATATCACTTTTAAATTATTAAAAAAGTAATTTATTTTAAATAATTTGAATTTGTTTGTTAGTGTAGTTTAGATTTAATTAAATAATAAAAAATATTACAAGTAACAATTTACTTTTAAGTAAATCATTTCACATAATTTCATTTTGATTTGTTTTATGATTTTTTCAAATTATTTAATTTGTTTGTTTGAGTAATTTACATTTAATTAAAATGTACATTCTTTTATTGATTTTATTTTATTTATGCGTTTATGTATTTATTAAATTTTTTATTATTTAATTTGTGTTTTTTTGTGTAATTTACTTTCAATTAAAAGTTGCATAATTTATTACATTTATTTATAAATGAATTGTTAATGAATGATTTAATTGGATCAATTTGTTTATTTTAAGTACTTATTTACTTTTAATAAAATAATTTGGGTATTACTTCATTTTAATGTGTAGTAACCTTGATTTGTTTTTTGTATTATTATTTAATTTGATTAATTTACTTTTAAACATCTTGATTTATTATTTAAAAATATATATAATAATTACATTTTATGAAATAATTTATATTGTTAAGTCATCTTGATATATATATATATATATATATATATATATATATATATATATATTTTTTTTTTTATGAATATTTTATTTCATCCATTTTTTTGTTATTTATGTGTAACATATTTTTATTCTAGTATTTACTAATGATATTGTGCTGTTTGTTGGTATCATTTCCTGATGTTATGGTCCAGATGTCAATGAGTGCGACCTGAACCCCAACATCTGTCTCCACGGCGACTGTGAGAACACTAAAGGATCCTTCATCTGCCACTGTCAGCTGGGATACTTCGTCAAGAAAGGCTCCACCGGATGCACAGGTACGAGAGTCCAGACCCTCAAACCAGCTTAAGTCAGGCTGGTTTTTGGAACATGCTTGCTGGTACGAAGTGATTTTTTTCTTCTCCAGATATCGATGAATGTGAGATCGGCGCTCATAACTGCGACATGCACGCGGCGTGCGTCAACGTTCCTGGGAGCTTCAAGTGCCGCTGTCGCGACGGCTGGGAAGGAGACGGGATCAAATGCATCGGTGAGTGTCAAACGATCATCAGGGTCACGTTCCTCTCTGAACCAAGCGTGCCGCACAAGTCCTGAAAAGTGAAGCCAAAGCGTCTCGATCGCCCCCCTGGTGGCTGGTCCCAGTATAGCTCATAAACCCCGACTCCCCATCAAGATTAATGGGACACGAGCGAAACTAAACAATCAAATTACACCTCAAATAAATTTTTTCCGAAGATGTTTTCGATAATTTTAGGTAGTTTTGATCACGCTGATGTAAGTTTAAGTGTTCGTTTTTTTAAATAAGTTTGTTCTTAGTTAGTTATTTGATTAACGGGAATGTGACGTCATGATTGACAGCTGTGATTGACAGCTTCTCTAAATGAAGTCACTGAAGCACCAATGGACTTTTGGGGGATTTTCTTTAATTTCTACATGTCCATAACTACATTGTCAGCAGCCATGTCACCCTGTAGCCCAAGACTGGTTGCCCACTGAAGCTAAGCAGGGCTGAGCCTGGTTAGTACCTGGATGGGAGACCTCCTGAGAAAACCAGGTTGCTGCTGGAAGAGGTGTTAGTGAGGCCAGCAGGGGGCGCTCACCCTGTGGTCTGTGTGGGTCCTAACGCCCCAGTATAGTGATGGGGACACTATACTGTCAAAGAGCACCGTCCTTCGGATGAGACGTTAAACCGAGGTCCTGACTCTCTGTGGTCATTAAAAATCCCAGGATGTCTTTCGAAAGAGTAGGGGTGTAACCCCGGTGTCCTGGCCAAATTTGCCCCTTGGCCTCTGTCCATCATGGCCTCCTAATCATCCCCATATACTGATTGGCTTCATCACTGTCTCCTCTCCACCAGTAAGCTGGTGTGTGGTGGGCGTTCTGGCGCAATATGGCTGCCGTCGCATCATCCAAGTGGATGCTGCACATTGGTGGTGGTTGAGGAGATTCCCCCCTTCTATGTAAAGCGCTTTGAGTGTCGAGAAAAGCGCTATATAAATGTAATGAATTATTATTATTATTATAACTGTTTATTTCACACTGACTTAATGAGTTGCTCTGCAGTAAACTTTGCTAACAGTTTCTGCGTGTGTGTGTGTGTGTGTGTGTGTGTGTATGTGTGTGTGTGTGTGTGTGTGAGAGTGTGGGCGGGGCCTTGATATCGCAGTTCCATTTCACGTTTTACTAAACGCAAAATCATGTCTGCGCCATATTAGGACATATTAGGAGGCTTCACTTTCACCAGTAGAAGAGAGTGAATGGGGTCGTCCATCTTTTTTTCCAGTCTCTGCTCTGAACGTAGTCTGAGTTCAGTTCTGATTGTGTCTCTGCAGATGTGGACGAGTGTGTCACTGAAGAGCACAACTGTAACCCCAACGCCGAGTGCATGAACACGCCGGGCTCGTACCGCTGCACCTGTAAAGAGGGATTCAACGGAGACGGCTTCACCTGCTCCGGTACAGCTCACACCTGACTCTATTACAGTGCAATTATCCTATAAAACAGACAGAAATCACACGATTGTTCTGAGATGTGGTTGAGATTCCTGTCTGTGTGCCTGTAGACATGGACGAGTGCGCGGATAACGTGAATCTGTGTGAGAACGGCCAGTGCCTGAACGCCCCGGGCGGATACCGCTGCGAGTGTGAGATGGGCTTCACCCCGACTGAGGACAGCAAGGCCTGCCAGGGTAAACACACACACTCTCACACACACACACACACACACACACACACACACGCATACACCTCTACAGTAACACACTCAAACACACACACACTCTACAGTAACACATACACACACACACACTCACTCACTGTACTGTTTTTATACTGTACAAACTGTATATTCTCTTTCCTTACACTGACCCTACCCATCAGACACACACACACACACACACACACACACACAGAAAACTCATTCTGTGTGATTAATAAGCTTGTTTCCTCATGGAGATCCACATTTAGGTCCCCACTGTGACACACGTCACTATGAGTCTGTGTGCATTCAGGTTGAAGTCCCCACTGGGATAGAAAAACATTGTGTACACACTCACACACACACACTTACAGTAACACACACACATACCTACAGTAACACACACACACACCTACAGTAACACACTCACTCACACGACAGTAACACACACACTTACAGTAACACACACACACATCTACAGTAACTCTCACTCACTCACAGCGCTGTGTGTCCTCCGTCAGATATCGACGAGTGCAACTTCCAGAACATCTGTGTGTTCGGGTCGTGTCAGAACCTGCCGGGGATGTTCCGCTGCGTCTGTGACTACGGCTACGAGCTGGACCGCAGTGGAGGAAACTGCACAGGTGACACACACACACACACACACACGATCTTCAACCTGCAGATCATCAGTTCATTTCAGCAAACATCTACAAAAGTGCCTCAGTGTGAACCTCATCTACAGTATTTATTTGTGTAATTTAATATATAACTTAACTGTAATAATGTTATTCTTAGAAGAGGCACTGAATGAGTTTCGGTTGTCACGGCCTCTAATCCCACTGGAAACACAGAGAGTGTGTGTTATTTCTCAGTTCTGTCTCACACTGTCTCCGTCTGCCTTAGACATCAACGAGTGTTTCGACCCGGTGAACTGCATCAACGGAGTGTGTGTGAACCTGCCCGGGAGCTACCTGTGCAACTGCCCGCCGGACTTCGAGCTCAACCCGTCCGGAGTCGGCTGTGTCGGTACGTCACACACTCAGCGCCTCATTACTAGGGTTGAGAGTCGAAAATCCTTTCCAAATCAGGAATCGGATACTTGTTTAAAATGTAAAATGTAAATAAAATGTACATTTCGATTCCTCTTATTGATTGATTCCTTTGTGAGCATTTCAATGTGACTTTAACCATTCAAGAGAGACGCGCGCTGTTTTCAGTTCTGCAGGAGTGTGTATCAGTATACTGGATCTGTGCAGCTCTTAAAGTGACAGCAGCCTAATATTCCTGACGCCGTCTCTATAGTAACACTGATCAAACTACAAAAGATAAAGAGAAAATGCACTCGTTCTTGACTGAATAACTTTTGAAAGCATATTTGTAATGTATATTTTATTTATAAAGTGCAGTGTTATTTCACATTTGATCACAGTTTCTGTACCTGAACACCTGGAAATCTTAAAACACTGTTTATTTCAGTCATTTCTTTGTTCAGTTGTATCTATTAGTTGTGATTGCTAGTTTTTTATTTGTTCTTTTTTAATTCCTTAGGGTTTACTTGTCTTTAATAATGCTTTACATTTATATTAGTTCGGCTAGTTGTTTTTCTGTGGTACTTGTGTAAGTGTTCTTTAGCCTGTTGACTGTTATTCATGATATTCAGATACAATTAAATGTTTTACAATAAGACTAAATGTGAATGATATCTAAGTTTTTAAGTTTTTTTACATATTGGAATCGAAATTAGGAATCAATAAAATTGAAACGATACCCGCCCCTCCTCATGCCTCTCATGTACTGTGATACGCGCGACACTAAAGAGCCGTGATCCTCTCCCCTCGGACAGACACGCGTGTGGGAAACTGTTTCCTGGACACTCTGGACCGGGGCGACGGCGGGATCTCCTGCAGCGCTGAGATCGGAGTGGGCGTGACCCGCGCGTCCTGCTGCTGCTCGCTGGGCGGAGCCTGGGGCAACCCGTGTGAACTCTGCCCTCTCGTCAACTCCTGTATGTGTCACACACACACACACACACACTCACTGCCCTCTCGTCAACTCCTGTATGGACACACACACACTCACTGCTGTCATACACACACACACACACACTGCCCTCTCGTCAACTCCTGTACGGACACACACACACTCACTGCTGTCATACACACACACACACTCACTGCCCTCTCGTCAACTCCTGTATGGACACACACACACTCACTGCTGTCATACACACACACACACACTGCCCTCTCGTCAACTCCTGTACGGACACACACACACTCACTGCTGTCATACACACACACACTCACTGCCCTCTCGTCAACTCCTGTACGGACACACACACACACACACACACACACACACACACACACACACACACACACACACACACACACACACACACACACACACACACTGCCCTCTCGTCAACTCCTGTACGGACACACACACACACACACACACACACACACTCACTGCCCTCTCGTCAACTCCTGTACGGACACACACACACTCACTGCTGTCATACACACACACACTCACTGCTGTCACACACACACTCACTGCTGTATTAAAAAAGAAGAATCTCTCCCAAACAGTGTTGGGGAAAGTTACTTTTAAAAGTAATGCATTACAATATTGTGTTACTCCCAAAAAAAGTAACTAATAGCGTTACTTAGTTACTTTTCATGTTAACTAAAGCAGTAAACTAATGTTAAACCTTATTGTAAAGTGTTACCATATACTCTATATTAACCATTTAAAAACACATGACAGTGGAAAACCCCAAACAGAGTCTTTGTGCCGTGAGCAAACATGAGCAAACGCCCTGATGAATTCTGTCTCCTCACAGCCGAGTACAAAACCCTGTGTCCCGGAGGAGAAGGCTTCCGGCCGAACCCCATCACGGTCATCCTGGAGGGTAAGTGTGGATCGGGCAGCGGGCAGCGGGATGAAGCCTGGGGGGTTTGCAGTAATAACGCTCTCTCTCTCTGTCCCACATCAGACATAGACGAATGCCAGGAGCTGCCCGGCCTGTGTCAGGGGGGAAACTGTGTCAACACCTTCGGCAGCTTCCAGTGCGAGTGTCCCGCCGGATACTACCTCAACGAGGAGACGCGCATCTGTGAAGGTCATCTGAGCTGCTGAAAACTCCTTTATTCCATCCATTTATCTTCATGTTTAGTAACCCCAATTCATTTATTATGAATTAATGATTTTTAACTAAATATTTGTATTAATATTTCAATTAAATATTATACTAAATTGATATTTTATGTAATAATCTGAATTTCAGCAAACATCAACAAAAGGGAGCAACCAGAGTTTGAGTGGTTTGAGTGGCTGAATACTGATATTTTTGACCGATTCTCACACAGATATTGATGAATGTACGGCACACATCGGCATCTGTGGCCCGGGAACCTGCTACAACACGCTGGGAAACTACACCTGTGTCTGTCCACCCGAATACATGCAGGTCAACGGAGGAAACAACTGCATGGGTAAGACCTCGCCATCTACTGTTCTGGCTCTTAAAGGAACAGTTCACGCAAAAATGAAAATTAGCCCATGATTTACTCACCCTCGAGTCATCCTAGGTGTATATGACATTCTTCTTTCAGACGAATACAATCAGAGTTATATTAAAAAATGTCCTGGCTCTTCCAAGCTTTATAATGGCAGTGAATGGGTTTTTGTTTTTGGAAGTCCATCAAAGTGCATCTGTCCATCATAAAAGTGCATCTGTCCATCATAAAAGTGCATTATCATGGATAGATGCACTTGATGGACTTCCAAAAACAAAAACCCATTCACTGCCATTATAAAGCTTGGAAGAGCCAGGACATTTTTTAATATAACTCTGATTGTATTCGTCTGAAAGAAGAATGTCATATACACCTAGGATGACTTGAGGGTGAGTAAATCATGGGCTAATTTTCATTTTTGGGTGAACTATCCCTTTAATCGGGGGCCTTTGGAGTCATTTTGTGTACTTTTGGATGTCCTGGATGTGCAGATATGAGGAAAAGCGTGTGTTATCGCAACTTCAACGACACCTGCGAGAACGAGCTGCCCTTCAACATGACCAAGAAGATGTGCTGTTGCTCGTATAACGTGGGCAAAGCCTGGAACAGACCGTGTGAGGCCTGTCCGACCCCGGCCACCAGTGAGTGTCTCTCAACGGGAAGATATACCTGAACCTGCTGCTAGTTTCAATATTCACACAGATCTGTGTATTTCTGTCTCCTGTAGCCGAGTACCAGCTTCTGTGTGGATATCTGGCTCCTGGTTTCATCATCGACATCCACACTGGAAAACCTATCGGTGAGTGAGTTCGACCTGAACCTCACATTTCACGTGACTAGCTTGTTGATTTCTTCAACAGTGTCTCGTACCATGAAAGGTAAGCGAGTTACGTCATTGTACGGGAAACGCACTCCTGATCACACAAACTTTTCCAGATATCGACGAGTGTCGCGAGATCTCGGGCCTCTGCGCTAACGGCGTGTGCATCAACCAGATCGGGAGCTTCCGCTGCGAGTGTCCCATGGGCTTCAGCTACAACAACATCCTGCTCATATGTGAAGGTAACGACGCTCCTGACGCATTTTACCAAAGATTGTTCTCGTATTTCTCGACTCAACGCCTTCTGGGCTTTTTCCACCACAGATATCGACGAGTGCAATAGCGGCGACAACCTGTGCCAGCGCAACGCTAACTGCATCAACATCCCCGGGAGCTACCGCTGCGAGTGTTCAGCCGGATTCAAGCTGTCGCCCAGCGGAGCGTGTGTGGGTGAGTCTTCAGCGGCATCATAGAATGCGGCATGATAAAATAATTTAAGCACTCATGATTTACTCAACGATTTCTGCAATTTTGCTCACAATGCACCATAATAAACTGCGCTATATTGTGTCATTTTAGAATACACTAGAATGTGCCATAATAGAATGCACCATTATAAAATGCACTATAATTGAATGCACCAGAAGGCACCATTATAAACTGCACCATAATGCGCCGTAATAGAATGCACTAGAATGTGTCATAATAGAATGCGCAGTTATAAAATGTGCCATAATAGAACGTGCTAGAATGCACCAGAATGCACCGTTATAAAATGCACTATAATTGAATGCGCCAGAACGCACCATTATAAAACTCTTCGTTTAACTATCTGTGCTGGTATTATATTGCAGTGTCTGTATTATAAAGTGTTAAACACTACTGCCATTTTTTCGGAGGAAAAACACCTTTTAATGCAAATGAGGCTCATAATAGAATGCACCAAAATAAAATAATTTAAGCAGTCATAATTTACTTAACTTTTTCTGCCGTTTTGATCTCAATTCACCATTATGCACCAGAATACTCTGTGCCATAATAGAATGCAGCATTATAAAATGCCGTAAAAGAATGCACTAGAATGTGCCATTATAGAATGCACTATATTATAATGCACCATAATTCACCGTAATAGAATGCATTAGAATGTCTTTTTAGAATGCACCATAATAGAATGTGCCATAATGCGCCGTAATAGAATGCACCGTTATAAAATGCGCCTTAACAGAATGCGCTAGATAGTGTCATAATAAAATGCGGCAAAATAAATAAAACTAAATAAAATAATTGAAGCTGTTATAATTTACTAAATTGTTTCTGCACTTGTGTAAAAATTTTCTCGCAAAACTCTTTGTTTAACTGTAAAGTGTAAAATAGTACTACTAAAATAGAACTTTTAATATATTTTTATATAATTTAAAAACTATTATAATATTTATTTTATTTTTATATTTTTGGTTTTCCTTTTTTCTAATTTTATTCTTTTGTATTTGTATTTTTTCTATTTAGCTTTAATTTATTTCCGTTTTAATAATTTTAACTCATTTTATTTCAATTAGTTGCCAGGGTTTTTCATCTAATATTTATATTTTATTTCAGCTTTATTTCAGTTCAAAAGCCTTTTTTAGCCCTCATTATTTCAACTTAGTTTTAAAATAATCGCGTTCAACAGTGGAATTCGTGGTGAAAAGCTACATTACCCATGATGCTGTTCAGAAAATTCCACTGAAACACTGCGAATGACATAATTGTGTACTCTCTCAAAATACTTAAATATTTTGAGAAAAAAAACTTCCGGAACCAACGCCTGCTGAAAAAGCGCATAACGAAATGACTAAAAATTTAACTTAAACTAACATGAAAATGAAAAATATAAAAAAATATATAAATATGAAAACAAGTGAAATGATTGTTCAGAGAGTCTACGCTCTTAAAATACTTAAATATTTTTAAATAATAATAATAATAATAATAAAATGACAAAAGCACATACTGAAATTACTAAAAATGAAACTGAAAAATATGAATGCAAGTGAACTGCCTGTTCCTCAGACCGCAACGAGTGTCAGGAGATCCCGAACGTCTGCAGTCACGGAGAGTGTATCGACACTCAGGGCAGCTTCCGCTGTCTGTGCCACAACGGCTTCAAGACCACGCCGGACCAGACCATGTGCATGGGTGAGTGAGCGTTCACGCCGCGCTGCTTTTCCCGCGGGAAGCGCTCTGACGCGGATCCTGACTGTGATGTCATTGTGTCCGGCAGATATCGACGAGTGTGACCGGCAGCCGTGTGGAAACGGCACGTGTAAGAACACCGTGGGCTCGTACAACTGCCTGTGCTTCCCCGGATTCGAGCTCACGCACAACAACGACTGCATGGGTGAGTCACACGCAATCACACCAATCACAAAATCACACCAATCACACCAATCACAGCCATCACAGCAATCACACCAATCACATTTACACTACTGTTTGAACATGAATTACATGGCCTTAACATGTTGCCACCAGGGTTTGAAATTAACTTTTTTCACTCACCGGCCAATTTGGCTTCTACATTTTTAAGTTACCGGCCATTTAGCGGGTCACGGCGCATTTTAAGATAAAACAACCAAAGAGAAAATATATTTTTGCATTTATTTTTTTTTAAGATTTTTTACAAAAGATTTAATATAATAAATGCTCATGCTTTTTGCATTTTCTTAAGATAAAATACCCATTAAAATGCCAAAGATAGAATATATTTTTGCTTTTATTTGATTAAATCTACATTTTCTGCATTTTTTAAGCTAAAATGCATTTTAAAATGCCAATGAGAAAATATATTTTTGCATTTATCCATTTTATATATATATATATTTTTTTTTTTTTTACAAAATATTTACTAAAAAAGACAAAGCATGTGCATTTATTTTAAGACAAAATATCTA
Source organism: Leuciscus leuciscus (assembly GCF_965113295.1). NCBI lineage: Eukaryota > Metazoa > Chordata > Actinopteri > Cypriniformes > Leuciscidae > Leuciscus > Leuciscus leuciscus. Next base: position 5,500,185 of record NC_138739.1, on the reverse strand, counting down.
AAGAGAAAATCTATTTTATAATAAATATAAATATATAATATAAATTCTCTTGCTTTCTGCCTTTTCATCGGCTAAAATGCCCCTTAAAAAGCCAAAGAGAGAATATATGTTGGCATTAAGGATGTCTAATTAGTATAAGCACTCAATTAAGAAGCAAAATCCAAAATGTAGGATTTTGAAATATGAGATATTATGCTAAATGCTGTGTGTGAGCCAATAATGTGCAGTGTAAACGGCGAAGATAACGTCATGTTGGATATTATTTAGGATGTTAATGAACATGAAGTTTCACAGTATTGATCCTCATTCATCTTTGATTCTACTAGTAACTGTGGGTTTAGCATCAGACTGTGTGTAGTTCATGAAAGCGGAGGGGTCAGAGTTCTGACAGGTGTGTGTGATTGACAGATGTCGACGAGTGCAGTGTTCACTCCAGTCAGGTGTGCAGAAACGGCCAGTGCATCAACAGCATGGGCTCCTTCAGGTGTTTGTGTCTGGACGGGTATAACCTGACGCCGGACGGCAAGAACTGTGTCGGTAAGAGCCGATTAACCTTCCATAGATCCCTAAAACCTTCCTATTGACCAACTAACCTTTCCAGTTCATCCTGCAGACTGACCGTAACAGAGTTAATTACACCTAAAGATCCATACAGTCCATCAGGGAAGAGCTAGCAGATCTCCAGGGGAAACAAACACTGAGTTATACTGTGACAAAATAAAAGTCTTATTATTTTAAAATAAGAGTCCTTACACAGCAATGTTTTATTTTTATTTTTTATGTTAGCAAAATAAATATTAATATTTACAGTTTATACATAAAATATAATTGTTCATAAGTACTTTTTAAAAAATATTATTTTGCAATTGAATTATTTTTTTATTGTTGTTTTATTAGTTTAATTAGCATGAATTTATATAAATATAGATACACACTGCATGTATGTATGTATATATATATATATATATATATATATATATATATATATATATATATATATATATTGTATATATATATATATATATATATATATATATATCATGTCTTTTATGTTTTATATATTTTGCCAGTAGGTAAATATTTACAAATAAAATACTATTTATTAAATTAATATTTAAACTATTTATAAATTTACACTCTGTAAATATTGATATTTTGCAAATGTTTTATTATTGTATTTCGCATAAATGAATGTTTTACATAAACATATAATATGCATATAAATTTTATTTATAAATATTTTTGTTAATAATAAATATGTTGCCATTTGTAACTATTTGATGTATATAAAGTGAACCTAGTGTAAAGGTATTAAATGTTATATAATAATCAGAAGCTTTATACTTTATATATACTATATATATAGTAGTCAACATTTGAAGTGGATCAAAAAAGTTCATCAAAGTTGTCCTGAGACAAGATCTGGTATTGTTCAAAGTTCATGTATAACTTTGATGAAAAGTTTTGATCCACTTCAAATGTTGATTAGTGTATATACAGTGTAAAGTGTCTGATTATTGTGTAATGCGGTTAGCTAGTTTCGGAGTAGCTTCCCCACATGGATCCGTGTGTAATCCGGTGTATATGTGTGTGACGGGTCAGATATCAACGAGTGTGTGACGCTGCCGGGCGCCTGCCAGCCGGGAACATGCCAGAACCTGGACGGATCCTTCCGCTGCATCTGTCCTGCGGGATACGAGGTGCAGAACGACAAGTGTGTGGGTAAGAGTGATGTATTTACTAGGGGTGTAACCATTCGATACATATCACGATACTGAACTCGCGATACGATATTATTGTGATACTCCAAGACAAAATGTTAACAAAAAATGTGCTGTTGATTAAAATGCTAAATTTGATACACTGTGTGTAAATGAATAGTCTTGAACTTGGTGCTGGAAACCCAAAGCTCAGGACAATAGAGACACCAGAATAACAATATTCATGATTCTGAAGCTGAAGCTGAAAATACTGAATTATTGTAGATGAATATATGCTTGATCTCTGTCACTGACTAGATATATTTAAAATAATGTAGCACTTTTAACTGGTAACATCAGACATCTGGCATTATCAGGACACACAAATATTTCCCCCATTGCATTATTATACATTATATTCAACATTATATATAGTAGTTTAACGTTGTACTGACACTAAAACTCGAATGCACAGTCATTTTCATTTTGGGTGAACTAGACACAATACATATTGTTGCATTTTTGTAATGCGATATATTGTGACATGATATATTGTTATTGTTATATTGTTGATATATTGTCACGATATATTGTTATATTGTTGATATATTGTCACGATATATTGTTATATTGTTGATATATTGTGACACGACATTGTTACATTGTTGATATATTGTGTCACGATATATAGTTACAAACCTCCTGCACACATGATCGTCTGTCATCGTGATCTGTGTGTTCTTCCACCTCTCTCTCTGTGCTCTTCTTCCTCAGACATCAACGAGTGCAACGTGGAGCCCAACATCTGTCAGTTCGGCTCGTGTAAGAACACGCCGGGAAGCTTCCAGTGCATCTGTCAGCCCGGATTCGTCCTGTCCGACAACGGGCGCCGCTGTTTCGGTAAGATCCCACGCCCATCCACACGTTCCTGGAGAACAGGACGTCTCTGAAATCTGATTGGGCGAAGCCAGACTCCTGTCATCTTATTTAATAGTTCTGAGTGTGTTTTTTATTGCAGAAATCTGTTTTGGATTTTTTTTTTTTTTTTTTATGCCTTAAAATAGCTTGATTGTAACTCGACACCTGTGTCTCATTTAGTATGTGCGGTTCTATGAATATGCAAATGAGCCCCGCCTCCACTCACTCACTCAGCTCAGAGATCCACTGGTTGACGATCACACGTTGATCTGGGGTGCGTTTCCCGAAAGCATCGTTAGCCAACTATGGTCGCAAGTTCCGTCGTTATCAGCATAGTTCAACGATTTGGTGTTTCCCGAAACCATCGTTCAAACGAACGTTCGCAAACGGCATCGCAAACTTGTGTGGTTGGAACGACAGCTCTCGAGCTGTCGTTAGAAGCATAGTTTCTAGTTTACATTAGATGTAGACTGAATAAATCCTTATCTTTAGCAAAATAAGCAAGCTGACATTCAGTACAACCCGTGTTATTTATTTAGAATACATACAAATGTAATTTATGTCTTTTAGTTTGTCAAGAGATTTAAAGCACCGTTTTTGAAGACTGCGCATGTGCGAACGTGCTCTACTATGTAAGAACGAGCCAAATATTGAGTCTGGTAATAAAGCAAAATAACTGAGAAAAATTAGAAATGGTCTTCAGATGCCATGTCTGTAACTTATATGACAAAATCTAGCGTTAATTCGATCTTAAACAGATTAATTAAAATAAGTTATTAGTCCACCACGTGCGAGACGTCATAAACCAACGTGGTTGAACGATACTTTGCGACAGACGGTTTCGGGAAACAGTCGTGACTAGCTAGTTGATTTATCCAACGATGCATCGTACTATGGTAGTTAAGCAGCGAGCTATATAGTTGTACGGGAAACGCACCCCTGATTGGTTACAAGGTAGTTTGTGACGTCAGAAACACCAGCGATTTCAAAGCGTGTGTTTGAGACTGTCTTTGGTTCACTGCAGTTTTACTCAGCAATGCTGTCGACTTATGAACTTACACATGGTTTGTCTTAAAGCGTATTAAAAACACCACATAGACACATAAACAACATTAAACGCTGGATTTTCACCACAAGGGGACTTCAAAAAAAATTACAGACAACTTTTAATAATTTTAATAATGTATTACTAAGGGTTGATAATATTAATGCTTTAGATTGTCTTTTTATTGTTAGTTCATGTCAGCTAATATAGAGTGTTACCAATGTTTCATACAATACGTTGCCATTTATAGCGGTTATTTTCTGTATGTAAAGTATGGTGTTTTATTGGTTTATAATGAACATGAATGTGTGTTTTGATGCCCTCAGACACGCGCGAGAGCTTCTGTTTCACGCGCTTTGAAGCGGGTAAATGCTCTGTGCCCAAACCACTGAACACCACTAAAGCCAAGTGTTGCTGCAGTCTGATGCCCGGAGAGGGATGGGGCGACCCCTGCGAACTGTGCCCGCGCGAGACCGAGGGTACGTCACAGTTCAAACCAACATTTCTCACATTATCACAGTTTATTCGCTATAGTTTAGAAAATGTTAATAAAATATGACAAGAACTCATAGAACATGAAAACTGAACATCTAAACTCAGTTGATATTTGACTGGTTTTGTCCGTCCTTCTGTTAGACTGTCTCACACATGAGTTATGTTGAATATCTGTCAGCTCTTAAATTGAACTACACAATTAGATAATACCAGTTTAGCTCAACCAGTTACCAAGCAATGCTTCATTTTGTTCAGTCTGTGTGTAAAAAATTCGCATTAGCAATTAAAGAAAAGAAAAAAACACTTCAGCAAAACAGTGTCTGAATAATTTTTGGTCTAAAAAAGTAGTTTTTAAATTTCATCATTTCATTTAATAGAAAACATCTGGAAAAAGAGTTTTATAGAATTTGGATTTTAGCATGTTGAACTCTTCCAAGATCAATTTTTCATGTTCCCATATTTTAATAAACATGAGAATATCTTCTGTGTGTGTGTTTGACATGTTTTTGTCCCTTCTCACCCGCAGCTGCGTTTCACACGTTGTGTCCCTACGGTCACGAGGCCGTCCCGAGCTCTGGAGGACGCGAGGGTGAGAAAACCTGCTCAACTTCTGCCAACTAAAGCACTTCTCCTTCCACCAACACTGGTGATATAACGTCATCTCTGCCTCCACAGACATGAACGAGTGTGTGGAGAACCCGGGAATCTGCGGAAACGGCCTGTGCATCAACACCGACGGCTCGTTCCGCTGCGAGTGTCCCTTCGGATACAACCTGGACTACACCGGCGTCAACTGCGTGGGTGAGTTCCCCTGCAAACTAATGTCCTAAACACACAAGCATGTTCGCTCTCCTCGATCAAAGCGGGAACGATGTAGGTTCAAATCCCATAGTTACAAGAGGATTGTCCACTTCAACTATCAACCCAATAAGTCATATGTCTTGTGAAGCGCACCTTTGATGATGGTTCTTGAGCTGATGGTTGATTTGTCCTCTTCCCAGATACGGACGAGTGCTCTATCGGAAACCCTTGTGGAAACGGGACGTGCTCAAACGTTCCTGGCGGATTTGAGTGTTCCTGTCAGGAGGGATTTGAACCCGGACCCATGATGACCTGTGAAGGTACACTAGATATGAGCTAAAGTGTGTTTCACAATATATACTCTGAAAAAAAAACACAATTATGCAACAGACAGATAGAAAGATAGAAACACAACAGACAGATAGATAGATAGAAACACAACAGACAGATAGATAGATAGATACACGATAGATAGATAGATAGAAACACAATAGGTAGATAGATAGATACACGATAGATAGATAGATAGATAGATAGATACATGATAGATAGATAGATAGATAGATAGAAACACAATAGGTAGATAGATAGATACACGATAGATAGATAGATAGATAGATAGATAGATAGATACATGATAGATAGATAGATACACAATAGATAGATAGATAGAAACACAATTGGTAGATAGATAGATACACGATAGATAGATAGATAGATAGATAGATAGATAGATACATGATAGATAGATACACAATAGATAGATAGATAGAAACACAATAGGTAGATAGATAGATACACGATAGATAGATAGATAGATAGATAGATAGATACATGATAGATAGATAGATAGATAGATACACAATAGATAGATAGATAGAAACACAATAGGTAGATAGATAGATACACGATAGATGGATAGATAGATACATGATAGATAGATAGATACACAATGGATAGATAGATAGATAGATAGATAGATAGATAGAAACACAATAGGTAGATAGATAGATACACGATAGATAGATAGATAGATAGATAGAAACACAATAGGTAGATAGATAGATACACGATAGATAGATAGATAGATACACGATAGCTAGATAGATCGATACACAATAGGTAGATAGATAGATACACGATAGATAGATAGATAGATACACGATAGATAGATAGATACACGATAGCTAGATAGATCGATACATGATAGATAGATACACAATAGGTAGATAGATAGATACACGATAGATAGATAGATAGATACATACACGATAGATAGATAGATAGATAGATAGAAACACAATAGGTAGATAGAAAGATACACGATAGATAGATAGATACACGATAGATAGATAGATAGATAGATAGATAGATACACGATAGCTAGATAGATAGATACATGATAGATAGATACACAATAGGTAGATAGACACACAGATAGATAGACAGATAGAGCATAATTGTGAAGATATACTATACAACAACACAACAACTATATATAGATTATAGATTGCTCTCTGTCAGTATAGTTCACACTGTTGTTCATGTGTGTGTCAGACATCAACGAGTGCGCTGTGAACCCGCTCCTCTGCGCCTTCCGCTGCGTCAACACCTTCGGCTCGTACGAGTGCATGTGTCCCACGGGATACGTGCTGCGCGACGACAACCGCATGTGCCGAGGTGAGACCAGACTCCACTCCTGTTCACAGCACGGAAATATTCATATTCATATTCATATTCATATTCATATTCATACTCTCTCACCTCAGACCAGGACGAGTGCGCTGAAGGCCTCGATGACTGTGCGTCCAGAGGCATGGCCTGCAAAAACCAGATCGGCACCTTCATGTGCATCTGTCCACCGGGCATGACCCGTCGTCCTGATGGAGAAGGCTGCATGGGTGAGAAACCAGCGCGCGCGTGTGTGTGTGTGTGTGTGTGTGTGTGTGTGTGTGTGTGTGAGAGAGAATGTGTCTGACATACTAAGAGAGGCTCTAAAGATAGAATGAGGCCTCTATGTTGTCATTGGAAAAATATACGATAATTCAAGTGAACTTACAATTTCCACCTAAAACGGGATTTAAAAATACATGTCTACAGACTATATTACAGAAACTTGACACTTGACAACCACCCAGGACACCTTAGCAACCATTTTGCAACATCTTAGCAACCGCATAGCAACAGCAACATTGTGGTGACAATTTCAGCATGAGCAAACACTCACATTTTTCTTCAGAAAATTGGAGTAACAGTGAATGTAGCATTATTGTTAATATAGTATTTTGTCAAATTATATTTACTTGGGTAAATTTGAATGTGTATTTTAAGAATATTTATAAAATAAAATAATCTGATATTTTATGCAATATTAATAACAAAAATATAATAGTAATTCATTTATATAAAAATTAACTCATTTATGATATATGAATATAATAGCAAATACAATATGAATCATATTTTATTTTATATAATTATTATTATTACTAAGTAACATTTTGAGCAATATTATGCAACTAAAATCTAGAATATTTTTATTTTATGTTGTCAAAACCATTTTCTATACTGTGTGCTTGATATAATTAAAACATTTAAGTAATTTTGTCACTTTTATAGAGTAAATGCGTAGTCTTCAGAAAATAAATGCAGTAACTATTGCATTTTGTCAAACTATATTTACTAGAATAGGGTAATAATAGTAATATATAATATTTAATGGAATATTCATATAAAATAAATCACAGTAAATAAAATGTATATATTATTTATAAAATTATAATCATCATAATTTGTAATATTTTGAGCAATATTATGCAATTAAAATCTCTAATATTTTTATTTAATGTTATCTAAACCATTTTCTGTATTGCTTGCTTGATATAATTCAAATTTCAAGTAATTTTGTCACTTTTACATAGTATGCACATTGTGCATTAGCCAGCTCTCTTGTTGCATAAGCCTCCTCAGATCACTGGATCATCCTTCTCTCTCTCTCTCTCTCTCTCTCAGACCTGAACGAGTGTCGCAGTAAGCCTGGGATCTGTAAGAACGGCCGCTGTGTGAACACTGTGGGGAGTTACCGCTGCGAGTGTAACGAGGGCTTCGAGTCGAGCTCCACGGGCACTGAGTGCATCGGTAAGAACAAGCGGCCAATCAGAACGCAGCTGACGGCGACGGCTCACACGTGTTCACGTGAAACTGAATCACCAGTTTTACATCCATTCGAATCAAATACAGTCAAACCAAGAATTATTCAGACACCAGATATCATTTTTGATACTTTTTTACCAGTAGATGCAGGACACTATAGTTCATTTATGTTAAGTGAAGAGAGCAAAATAAACTGACATATTATAACCAAAAATTCTTCATACAGTGATTACCAGTAAAATTTATTCAGACACTTTGAGCTGATCATGTTTTGCTGAAGTGTTTTTTCTTTAATTGCTAATGCGACCTTTTTACACACAGACTGAACAAAATGAAGCATTGCTTGGTGATTGGTTGAGCTAAACTGGTATTATCTAATTGTGTTGTTAAATTTAACATCTGACAGATATTCAACATAACTCATTTGTGAGACAGTCTAACAGAAGGATGGACAAAACCAGTCAAATATCAACTGATTTTATAACTCTGAGTTCTTGTCATATTTTATAACTGAATGTGAGAAATGTTGAAGGCGTCTGGTTTGACAGTAGCTGATTCCTCCCGTTGTCTAACTGTTCTCGAACTCTTGTTGTCGTCAGATAACAGGAAGGGCTTCTGTTTCACGGAGGTCCTGCAGACGATGTGCCAGCAGTCGTCCACTAACCGAAACACCGTCACCAAGTCTGAGTGCTGCTGTAACGGGGGTCGAGGATGGGGCTCGCTGTGTGAGCTGTGTCCTCTGCCCGGCACCGTTCAGTACAAGAGGATGTGTCCGCTCGGCCCGGGATACACCACTGACGGCAGAGGTCAGAGACACAACACACTACTCTTCTGAGAGACTTCATACAACAGCAATGTGCAAAAGATGTTCAGTAGCCATTCCTTTGGTAGATTTGACATGTACTGTATATGTGGATCTTTTTACCATATTGGATGTGTTTTGCAGACATCAATGAGTGTGAGGTGATGCCCGACCTGTGTAAGAACGGCCAGTGCATCAACAGTGTCGGCTCCTTCCGCTGCCATTGCAACGTGGGTTACACCAATGACTTTACTAGCACTTCCTGTGTCGGTACGTTGTCCTCGCTCACTGTAACCCATATTAAGCCTGTTTTTTGATGCAATATCAGCTAAATATTGTAATACTTCATGCCTTTTCCCATTGATGTCTTTTAAATTAGATATGGACGAATGCTCTCAGTCGCCCAAACCGTGTAACTTCTTGTGCAAGAACACTGAAGGCAGTTACCTGTGCTCATGTCCCAGAGGATACATCCTACAGCCTGATGGGAAGACCTGCAAAGGTTAGTTTATAATTAATGGGTACCATTCCTACTTGTCGGGATAACATCAGCTTATAAATCTAGTCCTAGTAATAATCCATCCCAATGACAAACCCAATTTCAAAACATGTGCTAATATGAAATACAGTCAAAACAAAAATTATTCAGACACCAGATCTAATTTTTTTACTAGTGGGTGCAGGACACTATAGTTCATTTATGTACGTGAGGATAGTAAAATAAAGTGAACTGTGACATATTATACCCAAAAATTCTTCATACAGTGACTACCAGTGACATTTATAAACCAAAAATTATTCAGACACTTTGATCTGACCATGTTATGTGTTTTTTCTTGGATTGCTAATGTGATCTTTTTACACACAGACTGAACAAAATGAAGCATTGCTTGGTAACTGGTTGAGCTAAACTGGTATTATCTAATTGTGTAGTTAAATTTAAGAGCTGACAGATATTCAACATAATTCATTTGTAAGACAGTCTAACAGAAGGATGGACAAAACCAACTGATTTGATAACTCTGAGTTCTTGTCATATTTGAATACCATTTTCTAAACTATAGCGAATAAATAGTGATAATGTGAGAAATGTTGAATGTGTCTGAATAACTGAACAATTGACTGTATTACTTATTTTTTCCCAGATTTGGACGAGTGCTCAACCAAGCAACACAACTGTCAGTTCCTATGCGTCAACACGATCGGTGGTTTCACCTGTAAATGCCCCACGGGCTTCACGCAGCACCAGACGGCTTGCATAGGTGAGTGATATGAACTCAAAACCGCCCCGCTAACATGCCTAGCCCAGAGCCTAAATAATTGAGCAGGTCATTTGGAGCTAAAATTGCCCCCATGCTTCATCTCTTAGACAACAACGAATGCGGCAATCAGCCAAATGTGTGCGGTTCCCGCGCCTCCTGCCTGAACACTCCCGGCAGCTTCAACTGCGAGTGTCAGAAAGGCTTCTCTCTGGACGACACTGGACACAACTGTGATGGTTAGTCTCCCATTTTGGGCTCAGATTAAATATTTTTGCGCTTATGGTATTGGCACTAATCTTGCTAAGGGCCCATACTATGACCCCAATGTTTATTCATGAGATTGACCCTAGAACCAACCCGGCTATATTAGAAGCACATGCCAACCTGAGATCAGTTTATGATCTTTTTTTTTTTTTTTTGGTTTCTTACAGATGTTGATGAATGTGGCGGAAACCACCGGTGCCAACACGGTTGCCAGAACATGCTGGGAGGTTATCGCTGCGGCTGCCCGCAGGGTTACGTTCAACACTACCAGTGGAACCAGTGTGTGGGTAAGTCCTTCTGCATGAATGACGCAACATAAAAGCACAGCAGTTTTTTCATTGCGGATTGCTAATTTCTCTGTCTTCCTTTCACCCAGATGAGAACGAATGTGCCGGGAACCAACTCTGTGGGTCGGCGTCTTGCTATAACACTCTGGGCAGCTTTAAGTGCGTGTGCCCATCAGGTTTCGACTTTGAGTCTTCTGCTGGCGGCTGCCAGGATGTTAATGAATGCTCCCAGGGCAATAACCCTTGCAGCTATGGCTGTTCCAACACAGATGGCGGATACTTGTGCGGATGTCCTGGAGGCTTCTACCGAGCAGGACAAGGGTGAGTATTTAGGCTAAAGTTCTATTCTCATTTGAACATTGCATGTTAAACTCTGGATTATCACAGTTCATTATGCCAGGAGTGTGCAATCCTGCTTCCGGAGGGATGCTTTTATGCAGAGTTTCAGTCCAACCTTCACCAGCACACCTGTCTGGACGTTTCTAGCAACCCTAAAAACCATCATTAGTTGGTTCAGGAGCTAAAGTCTATAGGAAGGTTCTTTTTGAACATTTTAAGTTTACTTTATGCAAGAAGTGTCCAATCATGCTCCCGGAGGCCCGCTTTTATGCAAAGTTTCAGTCCAACCTTCTCCAGCACACATGCCTGGACTTTTCTAGCAACCCTACCTTCAGGAGCTAAAGTCTGTAGGAAGGTTCTTATTTAAAAATTGCAATTTAACTCTGGATTACCAGAGTTTGCCTTAGTGCCAGGAGTGTCCAATCCTGCTCCCGCTTTTATGCAGAGTTTCAGTCCAACCTTCTACAGCACACATGTCTGGACTTTATAGGAAGGTTCGTTTTGAACATTGTAAGTTTACTTTATGCCAGAAGTGTCCAATCATGCTCCCGCTTTTATGCAGAGTTTCAGTTCAACCTTCTCCAGCACACATGCCTGGACTTTTCTAGTAACCCTAAAGACCTTCATTAGCTAGTTCAGGAGCTAAACTCAGATAATCCAGTTAACTCGCAATGTTCAAATATTTCCTTCCTACAGAGTTCATTTTATGCCAGAAGTGTCCAATGCTGCTCCCGGAGGGCCGCTTTTATACAGAGTTTCAGTCCAACCTTCTCCAGCACAAATGTCTGGATGTTTCTAGTAACCCTAAAGACCTTTATTTGCTAGTTCAGGAGCTAAAGTCTGTAGGAAGGTGGTCTTTCAGGAACAAGATTGGACACTCAAATTGTTTTAACATACACTATATAGCCAAGTATGTTGACACCTAAACTTTCTTGAGCATTCAGAAACATTGCCAGCTTCCAATTTTCTCAGCATCAGCATTCAGAAACATTGGCAGCTTCCACTTTTCTCAGCATCAGTGATGTCTGGTATTGATCTTTGTAAGGGATTGGTTTGTAATTGACATCCCAAATCATTCCAAACGTGTTAAAGAAGGTTCAGGTCTCGCCTTGGAGTAGGCCAGACCAGACCTGTTAATTAGAAGGGGATGTCTACATACTTTTACAATGCAGTATAGATCCATTTGCTTGCCTGAAAGTGTGAATAAATTCCAACCTTAACCCTTGTCAAGTCTTTATAATAATAATAATAATTCATTACATTTATATAGCGCTTTTCTCGGCACTCAAAGCGCTTTACATAGAAGGAGGGGAATCTCCTCAACCACCACCAATGTGCAGCATCCACTTGGATGATGCGAAGGCAGCCATATTGCGCCAGAACGCCCACCACACACCAGCTTACTAGTGGAGAGGAGACAGTGATGAAGCCAATAAGTATATGAGGATGATTAGGAGGCCATGATGGACAGAGGCCAAGGGGCAAATTTGGCCAGGATGCCGGGGTTACACCCCTACTCTTTCGAAAGACATCCTGGGATTTTTAATGACCACAGAGAGTCAGGACCTCGGTTTAACGTCTCATCCGAAGGCCATTGTCCAAGTTTGATGACGCACAGATTGTCGAGCAGGAGTCTGCACTAGCATGGTCTTAACATGGGTGCAAGCACCCTTCTGGACCATAAAACGGGATAATCTATGATCTTGTGGTCTCCATAGAGCTATGCAGGTAGAGAAAGCATATTAAGTGCGCTATTTGGGGCAAGGAATAAACCAGGGGTGTTGAATCCTGCTCATGGAAAGCCACTGTCCTGAAGAGTTTAGCCCCAATTAAAAACCTGAGCCAAGGTAATAAAGGTCTTCAGGATGACTACAAAATTCCCCCAAATATGGTGGGACAAGTTGGAGCTAAACTCTGGACTTCTAGGACCAGGATTGGAAATCACTGGCTTAAATGTAATATTAAAGCAAGTGTAATGTTTCACCCTTTTCTTCTCTAGGCACTGCATCACAGGAGTGGGCTTCCAGGGTCAGTTCGGCTCGGAGGGAGGGGATGACGAAGAGTCACTCTCACCGGAGGCCTGCTATGAATGCAAGATCAATGGTGACCTGGGAAAGAAAGGCCGTCATAGGCGCAATGCTGGTGATAATGAGCTCAAGGTACTTTTGAGGCCGTGGTTGTGTTGCTAACACTATGGCCACATACACTCTGCTATCACTTACCTTATCTCTAACTCTAAATTAAGGGTATAAAAGTATATCAAGAGTTTCAACCTGTTCTATTCTGCCCTCAGGAGACGGTGAGCATGGCCAGCATGGATGTTCAGACCTCCATCCCCATGAACCTGAGTCTGGCGCAGCTACAAAACAAGGAACCCCTTCTTGAGTTGCTTCCAGCTCTGGAGCCACTTGAGCACCGCGTGCGCTACGTCATAACGCACGGAAACCAGGGCGAACACTTCCGTATCCTTGAGCGCCGCGACGGGAAGAGCGTTCTGCGGCTGGGCCGGAAACCACCCACTCCAGGTTTGTACCGCCTGGAGATCGCCAGCTTGCGCCTGTTTGGTCCCCGCAAACTTCAGGACCTGGAGGACCAGCATGACAGCGACTACTTGCTGGGCGAGATCGGTGATGCACTGCGCATCAAGCTGCACGTCCACCTGCACTGAGACTGACCCTTGACCCCGTGCCCTTCACTGCAGGGCGTAAGCTCTGAGAAACTGTCTCCATTTACCGCCATGTTTCGGATTTGTTTTTATTTGCCATCCTTTCATGTCAACGCCCACTGATTCTACCAAGTTTGGTGGAAAATGTACACATACCATTTTAAATTAGCAGGAGTGCGTTAGCACTAGTATTAGCACCCACTTTTACAAGAGAGACAATCAGAAATATTAGTCGTGAGGACGATTAAATTTTAGTACGGCTGTTACAAAACGGTCAAATTTATCATGAAATGACATTTCAGTCTTTAGTGCACATAAAACACTGCATTATAGATGATGAAGAAAAATATGACTTTTCACACACCTCATTATCTCAATGCAAACTGGGGTCAAAGTTTATTCCATTCAGTATTTAGAGTCCAGTATTGTACTGTTAACGATGAAAAAAAGAGGTCACAGAAAGGACTGTAGCAACTACGGCTATTTTTCAGGTTTAAATGAGAGTTGAGCGTTCAAACGGCTTATGGTTCTCGAAACTGATACTAAACGTACTTTTAGGTTTCTGGGATTTTCTGGAGTGTTTGCATGAGCTGCCACATCGCGTTACCTCATTTCACACACATATACGTACAGCAGTTAGGACAGGAGTTGTGCTAAACGCTCAATTTGCACTGGGACTCCTCTGCGTTTTTAAATCAGGGAAATTTCATTCCAAAAATGGCAACACCCAAAGGGTTTTCGAATATGCATGTGATGTAGAACAAACATTCGAACATACAAATTCGAACCATTTCTTCTCCATACTTGTGTGCTCAGAGTGCTCGTCTTTGTATTTGGCAAAGACACAAACAGAGCAAACAGAGCATATATGAATGGAGAATTGAAAGCCTGCTGGGTAAACCAACCAGATGCCATTTTTGATTGCAGCTGGAGACGTGCGGTCTCAATGGTACATAAGGACTGTTTGGCAAGCTGTCCTCCGAAACACTCCAGATGTGGACATGCAAACACAACTTTTCAACTTCAGTGTGGGAACGGAAAAAAAACGACCCTCGTTTCTTAGTTTCTCAGTAAATCGCAAGGTGCTATGATTCCAACTTCCGTTGTACTACGAACATGCTTGATTTGTGGATTTCAAACGTGACATTTTTTTTTTTCAAAAGGTCTTTTGTGTTTTATTTTTTATTTTGTGTGATTGTCTTTTGTACTGTCTCAATGCTGAAAAAAAAAAATCAATACTATCAAAGCTTGTTGAAAATTTAAATTGTATATTTTAAAGTGAAATGTAGATTTCGTTTGTATTTCTTTTTGTGTATTCTTGAGCATCAAGACTGCCAAACCAAATATTTACTTGTAAACATTAGATAAATAGCCTTTAAGAGCTGTTGACTTTGTTTTTCCTCTGAAGACGGACAATTAATGATCACAGCGTCCTTAATTAACTGTCACTGAGCACTACGTGACAGACGTCACTGTTTACATGAGCCTGTCCATCGATCATCTGAACGCATAATTTGAATAATACTGTTGTTTACTGCGACGATCAGCAACATTGGACTGTTTTCAAAGGCTGTGCCCTGAATTTAATCTTCAGGACATTTGATTTAAACAAGTAATTTGGACATATACAAGTTCTGGTGCTAGAATGATGAAATAGTTTCTTGAACATCAAAGTAACTGCACTGTATGACAGCCTGAGCTATATTTATGCATAACCATTTGTCTAACATGGGAACTTTGTATACTTTACATATCTTTTCTGTTTTTATTGATGCCACTACATGTAAAAGAGCGAATGTGCGTGACTGTACTGTATGTCAAAAATCAACAGCAAACTTGAAATAGTCATCAAGCTGGTGTTGAGTTACAAACTTCAGACCAAAGAAAGTGGACCAGGTCGCTCAGGATAAATGTCAGTTCTGATAAATCTCTAAGTTGCATTGATAACGGCGTCTGTATGAATTTTTTGAGCCATAAAGATCCATGACGGAGAAACCTGAGCACCCAGAACACTGCTAATGAGTAATTCAAAATGCATTGTTTTTATACTGTTTTCGATTGGATGCATCCATCTGTCAGATCCGAGTGATCCGCACAATGTTCGTAAACATCTGTATGAAACAACAAATGGCAATAAAACATGGGTTATATTTTTAAACCTTTTGTCTTTCTGTTCTCTGCGTGCAAAAGCCATTTTTAGCCAAGTTGAAGAGATTCAGCGAGTGCATCGGAGTAGAAATGGCTTATTGATCTCCGGGGAGTGGAAGGCACTTCGGCACACTTTGTCCTGAAGATACAGAAAGCCTTAAGTGAATAAACTCAGTTTTTATTTCAGACAAAAAGGAATTAGGAAAATATCCAATCTACTTACAAAACTCACAAAGCAAATGCAGGCTCATCCGTTTCCTGGCACATTAGCACTCTTTGCACATCAAGTCCAAATGACAGAAACAAATTCGAGATGACACGTTAGCAAAAAGGGAACTCCAAATCTTGAGTCAGGATATAAAAATAAAGCTTTCACTAGTTTCTAACGCTCTCTTAGCTCACGACAGATTCAGAGAGCTCGGCAGATTGGCAAACAAACAACCAAAGACACGAACACCTTAGAGATACGAGAACATATGGCTTATATACATCTAGTCAAAGAAGACAAAGGACAGGAAAGAGTCTAAAAGGCAATACAAGGATTGACACTCAGTTCTGGAGTCTTAAAGGGGTTTTTTTTGTTCCAAATCCTCAGGAAATATAAAGCACAGAGTTTAGAGTGGATCTGTCGAAGGCAGCAGGTATGTTGGACAATCCTAGGGCTTTCCAACAACGCTGAAGATGTTTTTAGCACAAGATCATGCTAAATAGACAAAAATCATACTTAATGGACCATAATCAGGGTAGATGGCATATTTTATTTGACACAAACAAAAAATGAGGCTGTGAAGGTGGAAATGGTTTATAAAACACGAGTAGAACAAAGTGTAAATTGTTTGCAAATCCGCTTCTTGCGCAATTTCTTCATTCAAATGCAGTGATTAACAATTTAGCGACAGATTTCGGTGTAAATTGTTCGTTAAACTTTTCAATTGTTCGATTCATGAACAAATTTCATAAAAACTTATGGCTCAACAGGTCTCACGTTCCTAAATCATGTAATCGTAAAAAAATTTAACACAATTTCGTTTTTTACAATTTTTTTTTAGGTTTCATTTTTTTTTTTTTGTCCACTGGATTTTTTTTCTAAATACATAGTTATGTTTATACATATAAACCTACAGACAGAAATACACTTTTACACACCAACAGTTATCAACCAGTTGCCAGTCGAGATATGCTTGTGAATTCTATCAAAATATCTCAAGTCAATCCAGATCTTATTTTCTGCACTGCATATACTCATAGAACAACTAATATTAAAGATATTGTATTAAAGAATTGGTGTGTTCTTAAAGATGATCCAAAACTAAATGGGACATTTAATAAGGTACCAGTAATTGTTTATAAAAGGGCCAGTAATATAAAAAATAGAGCTGTAAAAGCCTGTCCTACAAAACAAACATCACAAAATAACTCTAGGTCAAACTCTATTTGGTCATTTCAAATGTGGTAATCATCAATTTACAAAAAAATTATAATAATGTTACGTTTTTTAATCATCTTGGAAATAAGAGTCCTATATATATATATATATATATATATATATATATAAAGAGTTTTATAACATGTAAGACAAAAAATTTGATTTATGATTCAATGTGAAAATCTTGTTCATTAAAAGAGAGGATAAGAGAACATAGAAGTGCAATAAATGGAAAGGATCGAAAGAGTCCTGTTGCAAGACTTTTTTGTGAGTGTAACCATAAAATATCATCTTTTTTCTTTCTTGGTATTGAAAAGATAAAACAGTACAAGAAATGGAAACACTGATTATGTGAGGAAAAAACTAAAGAGGCTTTGAAGGTATGAATGAGTACTTTTGTCTTTAAGTTTCTGTGATGTTTATTGTATGAATCTTTTTTTATTTTTTTTATGGAAGATGTGACCTTGTTATTTGATGACTCAATTTTTTATAATGTAGAAATGGGTAAAACATGCAAACTTGATGAGGATGTGTTCTGATTGGGTGACTGTTTCATTTTGATAATTAACCTTTTTCACCTATTAGAGTGACGGCTTGAGTGGAGCTTGTAAACTGTTTTTAACTTTCTTCGTGTGAGTAACTCGAAATGTAGATGTTTTAAAATCTTCATGCATTGTGTCTGTTGTGCACCCTGAGGAAGGCTATTAAGCCGAAATGCGTTGGTATATTTTTTTTTTTAAACTATTAAAGTTCCTCTTAACACAAAAGTGTTACTGAATTCCCTATTTGTACTTGTAAATAAATTTTGATCAATGTTTCATTGGCTGAACGATCGATGGTGCATCATCTATCCTTATTTTCAGTTGTGTTAAATTAAATATGCCACCTACTAAGGTCCATTGAGAAGATTCATCATCTTTTACAATTAAGATATATCTACATCAACAATGAAATATGTACAGTCGTCGACTTTGTGTAGGGTAGTAACAGTTCACAGTGAGTGTCGTGTTGGGCACCTTGAACCACTGACTTCATGCTCCGCGTGCATTCGTTGTAGACCGTCCTGAGGATGTAGCTACAGCGGAAGAAATGGACGACCCTGTTAATTAAGATGTGTTGGGAAAGTAGCGTACATTGACGCAATTGGTATGCGCGACTTTCAAGGTGCTTTGCCTTTGGCGTAGTCGGCGCCATGAGCTACAGGTTGGGCTAAGGCTCTCTCGGTCATGTGACTACACCAAGGCATAGTCAAACTGGCCCCGCTCGAAGCCGTCTTTATGATCGGTCCAAGAGGAAGAGGGCATTCGGCTGTAGGGATCCAGCAATATCCGGAAGCAACGCACCAACAGGAAAATCAAAAACAGCATCAGGAGACCAACGAACGCGAAGGCCGTCCTTTGCTCGGAGTCTCCTCCAAAAGGTGGGCTGCTGGGAACCCCAGCGAACGAAGGCCCCGGCAAAAGCAGCTCATAGTCCAGTGTGGACACATCGCTCATCCTCCAAGGAGGGCGACGGCAGAACTTGCAAGCTGTCTGGAGGGTGGGTTGGAC
The DNA here is from genome assembly GCF_965113295.1 of Leuciscus leuciscus. Lineage (NCBI taxonomy): Eukaryota > Metazoa > Chordata > Actinopteri > Cypriniformes > Leuciscidae > Leuciscus > Leuciscus leuciscus. The sequence goes on along the minus strand of NC_138739.1, from coordinate 5,481,330 downwards.
TGAGAGGTTGGCCAGATTGGTACAGTGACCTCGATGTGGACAACCGAGGCCAAAGTCAACCCTCCCGACACTTCTGCCCGCGTGACGGACACGCAAACTGACACAAGTGGAGCAATCCGGGACTTCGCTGCTCAAAACGACAGGCCTGTTTATTTCAGACCTGTCACATCTGATCTGACCCTCAAGTGGCACGGCGCAAGTCGATGGGACATGACACAACAGGCTGCCACGGTGGATAAAAACAGCAGCGCGTGCAGGGACTCGAGTCACACACTCGTTCCTCGTGGCTCTTCGCTGCAGGGCTAGGGCTAATTGGATCCAGATGGGACGCGGTATGCAGGTGTTGTGCCCCACGTTGGGCGCCACTTTACACTAAAGCAAAATTTGCACCGACGGCAAGTTTCTCATTTCTGGCTTGTGCAGAAAGTGGCAGACAGAAGAATTTCAGGCACCTTATCGGATCAGCAGGGCACTAGATCAACATGCGAACCGCTGCGAGCATTAAATGAGCCGTTTTCAGAGCCAGTTTGATTAGTGAGCTGCTGTCTGTCCATTAGGTTGGTAAATCGGATGATCTGCTCCTTCTTGCTTGCCTCTGAACGCGTTTTCTCACACAGAAACGTCTTGCAAGGTTGGTACTATCGATCGGGTTGGGATCAGATGTAGGCGGACAGCACAGAGTCAAGGAAATGACGCCTTCGCTGCAGTGTGTTTGGCCTCTGGTCTGTTGTACTTCAACCTGTTAACACACAACATACACATATTCAACATTTAATTCAGCCTAGTGGCATGACTATTAACTGTTCCTAGCCAAAACCTCAAAGTGAAGCAAGATTATATGCTTTTTACCTTAAAAGACTGTCTACTGAATCTTAACACAAAATATATAAAATAAGTACATTTTTCATGTTTAGTTTTTTGGAAGTTCTGAAGAAAAAAAACTCAAGTAAGAAATAATCAAGGCATGTTTTATATACTATTTATTACTTGTAAGTAACACTATTTAAATTAACACACAAAAACATGTTTTTAAATGCATATTAATCTAAACTGAAAAATAATGTATTATTAAATATTTGAACCATTTCAATTTATATCCATATAAATAAATGTATTAGGAATATTAATACAAATGACACACAGATACATTTTCTTTAAACCATCATACAAAATATTAAGTAAGCATGCGTTAGAGTAATTATTTTGAAATATCAATGTAAATATAAAACATTAACAATATAACCATATAAAAGTGAAATCAGTGTTATAATATTTTGAGTTAGTTTTATATTTTTCGTTTTTATTTTAAACTTTCAGTCATTTTGTTGTGTTTGTCATTTTTATAAAACAAGTTTCAAGTTTTTGTTTTTATAAAATATGTCTATACCATTTTTATTTCAGTTTTAGTTTAAGTAGATCAAGTTAAACTAAATGAAAAAGAGAAATATTGCCATGTCAACTAGCTGAAATAAAATATGTTTTTATATATTTTATATTTATTTTATTTCAAACAACAACAAAAAAATCTTTTTTTAATGGTTTTAGGCCCAGTTAACTAAAATAACCCTGAGTGAAATAAGTCAAAGATTTCTCTTCAAAAATGGAATATTTCGGATATATGATATGCTATAAAAAGTCATATTTCCAGAAAAGACTAAGAGGGCAAAGGACATGAAAACCACATATAGCAGGTGTTTCAGTACGGTGTTAATCATGTTAATGATGTGGAGGCTTTAGAAAGTCAATCATCCATTAGGATAGAGTGAATGAGTGTTTCAACGAATCCAATCAAAACTCCCATAATTACCCTGACATTCTGCGTAACGGTGAAACTGATTACAAAACGGTGATACCAGCAAAACTGTGTGTTGTAAATGTCGTCTTTATCCGTCAGTGAGGCGTTTTAACGAAGCATTAGCCGACTGTTGGAGGAAACCAAACAACCATTCATGAATAATACGAGTTAGGCTGTCGCTAGTCTGGGATCACGGGATACGAAATGTCAGCAGACGATTATCTTAAAGCTGAACAGCGACGGCGTGATTAAAGCGATCGGACGAAGACGAGGGGAAAGATGGATGGTGGGCACAGAAGTGGCTGGCGCTGAATGGACGCGTCTCAGTGTCATGATGAATGAGAGGAAGATGTGAAGATCTGTGTGGCGCTCTCTCTCTCTCGGCCACTTCATCAACTGGACTTAATCAATCAGGGCTTCATCAGACTCACTGAACAGAGACAAACACTCAGAGAACACGTCATAATGGAAGAAGAAATCAAACAAAAATACTAATAATAATAATTCATTAAAAAATTTTTTAATAAAATACTAGTAAAATATGCTATCAATTATATTGTTATTCTTTTTTGTATTTTTATTCATGATTATTATTATTATAATGAAATGAATAAATAAAATGCTAAAAAAAAGTTAATACATATTTCATTTATTTATTCATTCATTTAATAATATTAATTATATATATAATAAAATTGCCCATAACAAATACTACTAATAAAATGTGCAATTGTTATTAATTTTGTATTCACATAATTATTATTGTAATGAAATTAATAAATAAAATGCTAAAAATGTTATAATACATATTTTACTTATTCATTCAATACTACTAATAATTATTTATATAGTGAAGTATATTTTGAAATGAAGATAAATTATTGTATTTTTATTAATTCATAATATAACGTGCTGTAAATTGTTTAATTATTAGCATTTAATTAATTTATTAAATATATAAATACTAAGCATGTTATAACCCATATTTCATTATTAGTACTTTATTCATTTCATCATAATTTTTATGTCATTATAAATAAATACATAGTACTAATAAACATGCTTTCCTTTATTAATTGCATTTTTCATTATTAAATACATAAATAAACAAAATTACTAAAAATATGCTTTAAATTATAATGTGTATAAATGTTAATATTTACCTAAATGTATATGGTTATCTTAATAATAATAATATATTAATACTACTAATAAAGATATGCGATCATCTTATCTGGGGTGATTCGCATGAAGGAGTCTGAGAGTTTGATGACGAATGTTAAAGCTCATATTGAGACTTTTGCTCCTTCTGAACCTCGAGAAGAGAACTGTGAGGAAAGCTCTCCATGTGACCTTGAGGCACTGTTGAGATGTTAAAGCCTAATGTTATGTGTTTTATATTTCATACGCCGGTGGGTTCAGCATTCGTGCTCGAGCAGATGGTGCCCCAGCAGGTCTCCGAAAATCACAGGTCACACAAACAGAGGACATTAAACCCTCTCAACGACTTCACTCTGAACTCGGCTTGACTGAACCAACTCAGAGACGAGCGGCGTGAGGAATCAGGCCTCTTTTTTCCAATAACAAGGCCGGTTGCCAGATCCTCAGGTTCGGCTTCATGTTTTCCATTACGGCAGCAACTCAAGCCTGTGCGTGTTTGAGCAAGACTCTCGCTCATCCTTTTATTCTGCTGTTCCTCGCGTTCATAATGACCCTCAGCGAATCGGTGACGCGCCTCAGAGCCTCTGGGACGCTCATTTACTGCCGTTAGAGTCCGTGTCGAGGGCCAAACAAACTGCATTTCATTAACCAGCTCCTCGGGGAGGAAACGCCAGCGTGTTTTTGCTTTCATTTCAGCCTCCGAGGAAAACGACTGAAGCCGATCCCATTATTCACTGACCCCCGCTAGAGTCGTGACGCGCCGAACACACGGATTTGTCATTATTTGTCCCGAAAAGCCTCTCGAAAACTAATTAGAGGCCACAATCGGATGAGAAATGAAGGTGGTTGGCTTCAAACCGAACCGTACCGAGGGCTAAGAGAGAATCGGGGGAAATTCAGGTGTTTATCAAGATAAAGATTTGAACGAGAAGTGTAACATTCAAAAATAAAATTGAGGGGAAAATGAAAAATATAATAAAATATAATATATAATATAAATAAAGTCAAATAAAAAGGCTAAGTAATAAACCAATAAAAAAAATTAAAAAAATGAGCATAAAATATATAATAAAATGTTAAATAAAAATCACGTAAATAAAAAAGTAAAATAAAATGGCTAAATAATATGAAACCGAGCATAAAAACATAATGAAAAATTAAATGAAAAATATAATAAAGTAAAATAAAAATGCTGAATTTAAAACAAAATGTAAAATAAATATATAATTATCTAAAAAAAATTATATAATAAATGAAATATAAAATAATGAAAAACAAATGCTGGTTTCATGAAATCAAACTCTTAGGGGCCGTTTACACGTCACCGCTTTCAACTAAAAACGCACTTTTTAAGCGTTCCGGCCGACATCTCCGTGTAAACTACAAAAACGTGAATCTCTGAAAACGGTGACGTCATGCACATGCGTATTACGTTATTAGACTTTTTTTTTTTTTTGCACATGAAAGGATACAGATATTAACAGCAAGAAATAAAGGGGTATACGGAAAGTATTTTCACAAATCAACACTATAACATTGTCATCATGAAAAATGAAAGATTCCTTAAAACAGACTCAAGGATGATAGATGTTGTCGAAGCCTTTGAGTACAAAGGATTTGACATTTTCTTGAAGTAAAACGGGACTTTATATCAGAGGAGAACATTCTAAAATTGCGATTAAAGTGAATGTTTCTGGTTGTGTGAAGATGAAATTTCTCCAGAAGACAAAGTAATAACACAGTATCATCAAGATTAACATCCTTAGAATAAAAATCGGACATAAAACATTTTAGATTATGTAATGTGTCTATAGACACTATAACGAGGATCGTTTTGATCGTTTTTAGTACATAATTGTCGTATAAACGCAACCTTATGAATGAGGTTTGCTGAAATTGTCCAACCAAGTGTGTGTTTATCAGGATAAAACGGGTCTGAAAAGAAGGAGCCATGTGCAGGTCTCAGGGAAACGCCTGGAAACAGACCTGATGCCATCCATCACAGCCCTTACTGGTGACATTCTGTGATTTTTCCTTTTATATTTCGGTTTGTCCGTGTTCATTCATCAATAACGGATCGCTATCGCCGCATCGGCAGGATTGTGGGAAACGTCCGGGTCACCTTGAGCTCGGGACAAACTCCAAGTGTCATGTGTGATGGAAAACCGTACTGTACTGCTCAAGCATCAAGATGTTTCCCTGATAATACAATACAGTGTCAAATAATTAAATATATATAAAATAGAACATACATTTATAGTAAAATGTAAAAAATTAAATATCAAAATAATGTAATAAGTTAAATGTAAATGTTAATAAAAAATAAATTAAAAAAAGCAAAATCATAAAGAAACTATGTAAAATAAAAAGAATAATGTAATTAAATATATAAAAAATGCTAAATAATAATTTTACATAATGTAAAAAATTTATAAAATAAAAAAATATTATATATAATATAAAAAAAATAAAATGTAAAAAATAAAATATATAAAATAAAAATGCTAAATAAATAAACTACATATACAATAAATGTATAATAAAATGTGAAATAAAAATAATTTATAATATAATATCAGAAATATTACAATATAATTTAACAAAAACAATAGATATGATATAAGAAAATATATCGTAAGTCTCAATCTGATCACAACATTAAATATATTAAAGAGAAGTTCTATTTTATTTTCTATAAGTTATGCCACAGATAACTCGACTTTGGTGAGACCAGAGGCTCTTTTTCTCTTTTTCCATCTAATCTCATCACTGTTCGAGAGAGACAACTGGGATATTGAAGCGGTCTCACTTTATTATTTATATTTTCTATAATGCTTGCGTTCACACCACACGCGAATTGAGCGCCAAATTCGCGTCTAGTTGGACGCTTGAACATTTTGAATTGGACGCGCGTATAAAGCGAGCATTTGAAGCGAAATAGAAGCAAATATATTCGAACGCGTGTTCGAGGTGAAATCCACTTCTTGTGGGAGGGGCAAGTGCTAGGCGTTGTCTATTTGCAAGATGGCTGATGTTGATCGAGCATTCATCGAGAGAGTCACCGCTCGTATTTGCTCTGGAGAGCAGAACAGCGGTGTAGGGGTCATCGTCGCCGTACTTGGTCCACCAGACCCTCCGGAGGCGTTCCTAGTTTGGCGAGTTTCACCACTTGCTCCAGGAGCTGCGCTTTTAGCGGTAATTCCGCATGTCCCGCGCCGAGTTTGAGGACCGGTTGTCCCGCATCGGAGCAAGGATCACCCTCGCCCTCACCCACCTAATCTGTCATTTATTTTTGTTTTGATGATAAACGGAGCCAGCCTCCAAAAGTAATTAACCTGTCCTGCGATTTGCTTTATTTCTTCTCACACAACACTGTCCAGACACGAACTATGATCTTATACACTGAAGTATGTTGGTTGTCTTTACATTAGAATAATGTTTCATATAATCTGGATTTAGATTTGGAATAAATAGCATATTCAATACAAAATGAATATGTCTCATATCTTGAAATCAAGTTTTTATGTGATAAAAGATTTGCTTTGTTTTTACTTCACCACGTGACAGCAGCAAGCAGGCTCCTGATTGGTTAACGCGGTGCGAACAGGCGCCAAAGTTCAGATTTTTCAACTCGGGCGTCAAACGCGAATTCGCTTCAAACGCGTGAATGCACAAAAAGCACCAAATAAAATCACTTGCGCGTATCGCACCAGACGCTCAATTAGCCTCTTTCGCGCCGCGCTAAACGCGTCTAGCAGGATCTCCAGACGAGCGTGAACGCGTCTTGACTTAACATGGAAATCACTCGCTCCAGAACTCAATTCGCGTGCGGTGTGAACGCAACATAAGGATTTCCGTTTGCAGGAAAGACATTCTGAGCTCATTCTGAGATTATTTCTGACAGCAAACATTGTTGACGTGGCAAATCTGAAACAGAAGAACATGTTCAGCAAAGGCTCGAGTTGATCGCCATCTAACCCTAATTCTGTCTTTGAACAACAATAGACATATTAAGAAGAGATTATGAGTTGTGATTTTCCTCCCTGTGGCTGTACATGTACACCGGGAACGCTTCCAAACTGTCCTACAATGGGTTTATTTCAGTTCACAGCCGTCATCTCTATATAATCCTCCTCTTGACAGCAGGAGACAGAAATCTCACCCCACGCGTTTGCTGAGTGGGCAAGAAGAAGAGAAGACGTGAAGACGCCTCAAACTGCTGACCCTCCAGAAACACCAGGACAGGAGGGAGAGAAACTAGTTTGATATTCATGCGTCCGCTCGGGTGTGTGACGCTTGAGGAATGGGGCTCGCAGGATTAAGAAAACGTGTCCATTAGCGTTTATACATGACATGTTAGCTTTAGCAATCTCATATACGTCTCCATACGATCCGTGTGTGTCCAGTGAGGACGATTTGCGCACAGTTTGAGACACTATTGAGATCCGGATTTAGATTTAAGGAAATGTAGAAGTAATATATTATAAAATGTAAAAAAAAAAAAAAAAAATTTTTTTTTTTAGATATATAGATAAATAAATGAACACATAATAATCTTAAAGTAAAAATTTAAAATAAAGAGTTTATAATATTAGAAATAATATGATAAAATGTAAAATAATTTAAAACGATATAAAATTTAACGTTATAAATTATAAAATCAAAAAATATTTTTTTTTTTAAGTAAAATTGTTTAAGATATATAAAATAGAATGTTAATAAATTGTAATATATATATATATATATATATATAAATAATACTTTTTTAAAGTAAAAAAGAAAAAAAATACGCAAATTATAAAAATACATATAAAGAACGTAAGAATGTAATAAAATGTAAAGAAATATATAATTTGTTATAAATTATATATAAAATAGAACGTGAATAAATTGTAAGAAAAATGTTATATAAATACTTTTTTAAAGTAAAAATTTGTATTTTTAAAACGCAAATAGTAAAAAAAAATTATTAAAAAAATAATAAAATGTAAAGAAAATATAATTTGTAAATACAACTACTTTTTTTTTTTTTTTTATGTATCAAATTGAACGAAAACATAATCAATTGCAAAAATAAAAGGTATATGTAATGTAATAAAATGTAACATTTCTAATATATTAGAAATATGAGTCTCATACGTCTCCATACGACGTGTGTGTGTCCAGCGCAGACTTTTTAGACAGGGTTATTAAAGTTGACAAAAACAAGAGTTCTCCGCGGTATCACTGAAGAATTATTAGCGTAATTCAACAACAGCGGCGTGACTCTGAGCCGCTGCGCAGCATAATGACTCGGATACCTCAGACCCAGCTGGCTGTCCGTGGAAACAGCCGTGTAATTTTCCCTTAAGTGCCCGTGTCACCAATATCTGTCAGAAGCGGGACCTCTATACAGACGGCCTGCTGCTGATGGGAACGATTTTAAGAGCTTCGGTCCTCAGTGTCAAACACACACGTCTCTCCTGCTGCCGAGACAAGCACAAATATAGACAAGCTCCACATGATAACTGCTCATTTAAACCAAATGAAGGAAAAAGATGGCTTTGAACTCCTGTGCCTGTACAGCAATACAGGAATAGAGGATAATAAATAGTGCACACACACACACACACACACACACACACACACACACACACACACACACACGTGTGTGTATATATATATATATATATATATATATATATATATATATATTAGGGGTGTAACGGTTCACAAAATTCGCGGTTCGGTTCGATACGATACACTTGTGTCACGGTTCGGTACGGTTCGGTACGTTTTCCATTGGCTACAGCAAAAATAAATAAATGCCAGAGAAATTTCCTTGAATTAAATTTTTTTTAATTATTATTTTGTTTAATGAAACTAACATCATAAAGTATGATTTTTTTTTTTTTTTTTTTTTTTTTACTGAGCAATAATGGAGCTATACTTGACTCTTCTTATGAGCATATAAAACAAAACAGCTCCTTGGACAAAATGAAATGTAATATTGTAGTAGTAGGCTAGTTATAAACACAGGTTTATTTTAGTTCAGATTAACATTTGAGGGCAGCAATTGTATTCATAATGTCAAAATAAAACAGACATAATGTTACTTGAAAGCATTATAGCCCACTATTCCTGACAAACTTCCATACCTTGCATTTAGTGTTACTACACTACATGGTGAATGTTGCTGATCTGTGGACATCGGCCAGTTCATTCATGGCACGATGTTTCTTCCTGGTTTCCACGTCAGCGCTGTTTGATCCGTTAATAACAGAGAAATGTGCATGTTTCTCACTAGATCTCGCAGCGATGTTATTACTTCAGTGGCGAATTCAAAAAGCATTTGAAATTCAAATGCATTCTTTACTGGTCTGGATCTCTAAGCGCTGTGTGGTGTTGCTTGATCAGGCTCGCGCATAGGGGCTCGCGAGTCCCGCTTCACAGGTCAAAACTGATAAACGGTCCACACAAACACAATAACAGTAGCTCAGTTTCGTTCCTTACATTGCATTTGCCAGTTGATGTTGTGGTCGCGCCAGCCTCTATGAGCGCGCTTGCCACCCGCGACGCGCCTTCATTTGAAATAACGAAATTTTGGTCGGCAGAAAAAAATGGTCCAATTGACCATTACGTTCGGTACGTAATGCGTACCGAAAACCGAACCGAAAGCCTCGTACCGAACGGTTCGATACGAATACGCGTATCGTTACACCCCTAATATATATATATATATATATATATATATATATATATATATATATACACACACATAAAACCCGTTTTATACCCGTTTATTATCTGTTCTTGTCTTATGACAACATTGATTAACTTTAATGATCCACTTCAAATTTTGACTACTGTTATGTGTATATGGAAAGGAGTGACTGAATCATTATTTCAAATGATTAGTTCAAAAGCACTGATTTATTTATCAACGTAACAAGTCGCTGCCTTTATGAATGTAAGTGAATCATTCACTCAACCGATTCGTTCAAACCATAGACTGTAAAAAAAATATGGACGACGTCCCTTCGCTCTCTTCCATTGGTGAGAACTGAAGCCGCCAGTGTCCCGATATGGCGCTGACATCTTGGGGCTTGAGTCTGCGCAGTAGCGATCTCGGCACCAGACCTGCGCAGTCGTGAGCAGGAAGTAAAGCCGCAAAATCAACGCTCCGCCCTCACTCTCGGTGTGAAATAATTAATTATAGAAAATTTTATATTAAATTTAAAGCTCCAATCTCCTCAGTCCTCCGATCCCCAAAAAAGTCTGTTGGTGCTTCAGTGACTACTTCGCTCAGAGAACCTGTCAATCACTGCTGTCAATCATGACGTCACAACACCGTTTTTATAGCATCAAATAACTAACTAAAAACAAACTTATTTTTAAAACAAACACTTGAATTTACATCAGCGTGATAAAAACTACAGTAAATGACAGAAACCACCTTCGGAAAAAAGATATTTGAAGTGTAATTAAATTGTTTAGTTGGTCTCAAGTCCCGTTGAATAACACGGGGAGGCGGGGCTTATGACCTATACTAGGACCAGTCACCGGGGGGCGATCGAGACGTTTTGGCTTCACTTTTCAGGGCTTGTGCGGCAAAAATATATGTGTGGCTTTCCTTCTCAAAAATACTGACATTTAGATAAAAGTACTGCATATGGAGTATCGTGAAGTAAAACTTTGTAAGGACTGCTGGCTCTAGATCAGTCTACATCAGTAAAGCATGAGATGGGATGACAGAGGAGTTGGTGTCAGCACTCCTGATGTCTTTAATTCACATCCCAAATCAAAGCATGAATTATTGAGCCGCCGGAGCGGATGATGGACGGAGGGAATGGCAGTGAGTGAGCGGGTCGGACAGCGCTGGGCCTTAGTGGACCTCAACAAACGAGGGCGAGTTGTGGAAACAAACTTTTGAACTACTTTACTAGGCCTACATAAACTTATATTTACAGTAAATGCTACTAATAAAACTACACGCTTAAAATCAAAAACACTGTGATGAACAGCGACTTGTTTGTCAGCTGTAGGTATTTTTTAAAGTAAAAAATAAATAAAATAAAAAGATGTGCTCCACAAAATAATGGCATGGAAAATAATTTTGTTTCATCAGTCTGATGTGATTCACACACACACACAAAAATGTGTGTGTCATTTAACCCTTTCGCACGTACGATCACACCGGTGTGATCAGTCTAGGCTGGTCCCTGGAGCGTACGATCACACCGGTGTGATTAGAACGGTCAGTACATGACGTGATCAACTGCTAAATTCAAATGGGCTTTCCCGCGTTGGCTGGCGCTGAGCCAGAGACAGGCGCGCTCATATATCACAACTTTTCAGTGTTTTCAACCACATAATGTTTATTTTAGGTTTCAGACATATAAGTACTAAATAAACAATACATTTAGAGTTTATAAAATACACACTGATGTCAAAGGAAGAGGCAATAATAATCCTTTCCATTATAATTAGTTTTATTCATCAGATACACATTGTGTAAGTAACTTTAAAGTTTACACTATTCTTCT
>NC_138739.1:5341799-5469649 GCF_965113295.1 Leuciscus leuciscus | reverse complement strand
CCGGATGCACAGGTACGAGAGTCCAGACCCTCAAGCAGCTTAAGTCAGGCTGGTTTTTGGAACATTGCTAGCTGGTACGAAGTGGTTTGATTTTTTTCTTCTCCAGATATCGATGAATGTGAGATCGGCGCTCATAACTGCGACATGCATGCGGCGTGCGTCAACGTTCCCGGGAGCTTCAAGTGCCGCTGTCGTGACGGCTGGGAAGGAGACGGCATCAAATGCATCGGTGAGTGGCGAACGTTCCTCTCTGAACCAGGCGTGCCGCACAAGTCCTGAAAAGTGAAGCCAAAGCGTCTCGATCGCCCCCCCCTGGTGGCTGGTCCCAGTATAGCTCATAAACCCCGCCTCCCCATCAAGATTAATGGGACACGAGCGAAACTAAACAATCAAATTACACCTCAAATAAATTTTTTCCGAAGATGTTTTCGATAATTTTAGGTAGTTTTGATCACGCTGATGTAAATTTAAGTGTTCGTTTTTTTAAATAAGTTTGTTCTTAGTTAGTTATTTGATTAACGGGAATGTGACGTCATGATTGACAGCTGTGATTGACAGCTTCTCTAAATGAAGTCACTGAAGCACCAATGGACTTTTGGGGGATTTTCAGGAGGAGATTGGAGCTTTAACTTTAATTTCTAAATGTCCATAACTGTTTATTTCACACTGACTTAATGAGTTGCTCTGCAGTAAACTTTGCTAACAGTTTCTGCGTGTGTGTGTGTGTGTGTGTGTGTGTGTGTGTGTGTGTGTGAGAGTGTGGGCGGGGGCCTTGATATCGCGGTTCCATTTCACGTTTTACTAAACGCAATATCATGTCCGCGCCATATTAGGACATATTAGGCGGCTTCACTTTCACCAGTAGAAGAGAGTGAATGGGGTCGTCCATCTTTTTTTACAGTCTCTGCTCTGAACGTAGTCTGAGTTCAGTTCTGATTGTGTCTCTGCAGATGTGGACGAGTGTGTCACTGAAGAGCACAACTGTAACCCCAACGCCGAGTGCATGAACACGCCGGGCTCGTACCGCTGCACCTGTAAAGAGGGATTCAACGGAGACGGCTTCACCTGCTCCGGTACAGCTCTTACCTGACTCTATTACAGCGCAATTATCCTATAAAACAGACAGAAATCACACGATTGTTCTGAGATGTGGTTGAGATTCCTGTCTGTGTGCCTGTAGACATGGACGAGTGCGCGGATAACGTGAATCTGTGTGAGAACGGCCAGTGCCTGAACGCCCCGGGCGGATACCGCTGCGAGTGTGAGATGGGCTTCACCCCGACTGAGGACAGCAAGGCCTGCCAGGGTAAACACACACACTCTCACACACACACACACACACACACACACACACACACACACACACACACACACACACACACACACACACACACACACACACACACGCATACACCTCTACAGTAACACACTCTCACACACACACACACACACCTCTACAGTAACACATACACACACACACACACACTCACTCACTGTACTGTTTTTATACTGTACAAACTGTATATTCTCTTTCCTTACACTGACCCTACCCATCAGACACACACACACACACACACACACACACACACACACACACACACACAGAAAACTCATTCTGTGTGATTAATAAGCTTGTTTCCTCATGGAGATCCACATTTAGGTCCCCACTGTGACACACGTCACTATGAGTCTGTGTGCATTCAGGTTGAAGTCCCCACTGGGATAGAAAAACATTGTGTACACACTCACACACACACACTTACAGTAACACACACACATACCTACAGTAACACACACACACACACACACACACACACACACACACACACACACACACACACACACACTCACTCACACGACAGTAACACACACATCTACAGTAACACACACACACACACACACATCTACAGTAACACACACACACACATCTACAGTAACACACACACACACCTACAGTAACACACACACACACATCTACAGTAACTCTCACTCACACACACACCTACAGTAACACACTCACTCACACGACAGTAACACACACACTTACAGTAACACACACACACATCTACAGTAACACACACACACACACACACACACACACACACACACACACACACACACACCTACAGTAACACACACACATACCTACAGTAACACACACACACACACACACACACACACACACACACACACCTACAGTAACACACTCACTCACACGACAGTAACACACACACTTACAGTAACACACACACACACACACACACACATCTACAGTAACACACACACACACTTACAGTAACACACACACACACCTACAGTAACACACACACACATCTACAGTAACTCTCACTCACACACACACCTACAGTAACACACTCACTCACACGACAGTAACACACACACTTACAGTAACACACACACACATCTACAGTAACACACACACACACACCTACAGTAACACACACACATACCTACAGTAACACACACACACACACACACACACACACACACACACACACACACCTACAGTAACACACTCACTCACACGACAGTAACACACACACCTACAGTAACACACACACACATCTACAGTAACTCTCACTCACACACACACACCTACAGTAACACACTCACTCACACGACAGTAACACACACACTTACAGTAACACACACACACACATCTACAGTAACACACACACACACACCTACAGTAACACACACACATACCTACAGTAACACACACACACACACACACACACACACACACACACCTACAGTAACACACACACATACCTACAGTAACACACACACACACACACACACACACACACACACACACACCTACAGTAACACACTCACTCACACGACAGTAACACACACACCTACAGTAACACACACACACATCTACAGTAACTCTCACTCACACACACACCTACAGTAACACACTCACTCACACGACAGTAACACACACACTTACAGTAACACACACACACACACACACACACACACACACACACACACACACACATCTACAGTAACACACACACACACCTACAGTAACACACACACATACCTACAGTAACACACACACACCTACAGTAACACACTCACTCACACGACAGTAACACACACACCTACAGTAACACACACACACACACCTACAGTAACACACACACACACCTACAGTAACACACACACATACCTACAGTAACACACACACACACACACACACACACACACACACACACACACACACACCTACAGTAACACACTCACTCACACGACAGTAACACACACACCTACAGTAACACACACACACACACCTACAGTAACACACACACACATACACAGTAACTCTCACTCACTCACAGCGCTGTGTGTCCTCCGTCAGATATCGACGAGTGCAACTTCCAGAACATCTGTGTGTTCGGGTCGTGTCAGAACCTGCCGGGGATGTTCCGCTGCGTCTGTGACTACGGCTACGAGCTGGACCGCAGTGGAGGAAACTGCACAGGTGACACACACACACACACACACACACACACGATCTTCAACCTGCAGATCATCAGTTCATTTCAGCAAACATCTACAAAAGTGCCTCAGTGTGAGCCTCATCTACAGTATTTATTTGTGTAATTTAATATATAACTTAACTGTAATAATGTTATTCTTAGAAGAGGCACTGAATGAGTTTCGGTTGTCACGGCCTCTAATCCCACTGGAAACACAGAGAGTGTGTGTTATTTCTCAGTTCTGTCTCACACTGTCTCCGTCTGCCTTAGACATCAACGAGTGTTTCGACCCGGTGAACTGCATCAACGGAGTGTGTGTGAACCTGCCCGGGAGCTACCTGTGCAACTGCCCGCCGGACTTCGAGCTCAACCCGTCCGGAGTCGGCTGTGTCGGTACGTCACACACTCAGCGCCTCATTACTAGGGTTGAGAATCGAAAATCCATTCCAAATCAGGAATCGGATACTTGTTTAAAATGTAAAATGTAAATAAAATGTAAATTTCGATTCCTCTTATTGATTGATTCCTTTGTGAGCATTTCAATGTGACTTTAACCATTCAAGAGAGACGCGCGCTGTTTTCAGTTCTGCAGGAGTGTGTATCAGTATACTGGATCTGTGCAGCTCTTAAAGTGACAGCAGCCTAATATTCCTGACGCCGTCTCTATAGTAACTCTAATCAAACAACAAAAGATAAAGAGAAAATGCACTCGTTCTT
The DNA here is from genome assembly GCF_965113295.1 of Leuciscus leuciscus. Classification (NCBI taxonomy): domain Eukaryota; kingdom Metazoa; phylum Chordata; class Actinopteri; order Cypriniformes; family Leuciscidae; genus Leuciscus; species Leuciscus leuciscus. The sequence goes on along the minus strand of NC_138739.1, from coordinate 5,465,420 downwards.
GACTGAATAACTTTTGAAAGCATATTTGTAATGTATATTTTATTTATAAAGTGCAGTGTTATTTCACATTTGATCACAGTTTCTGTACCTGAACACCTGGAAATCTTCCTTAAAACACTGTTTATTTCAGTCATTTCTTTGTTCAGTTGTATCTATTAGTTGTGATTATACTGTGCTAGTTTTTTATTTGTTCTTTTTTAATTCCTTAGGGTTTACTTGTCTTTAATAATGCTTTACATTTATATTAGTTCGGCTAGTTGTTTTTCTGTGGTACTTGTGTAAGTGTTCTTTAGCCTGTTGACTGTTATTCATGATATTCAGATACAATTAAATGTTTTACAATAAGACTAAATGTGAATGATATCTAAGTTTTTAAGTTTTTTTACATATTGGAATCGAAATTAGGAATCAATAAAATTGAAACGATACCCGCCCCTCCTCATGCCTCTCATGTACTGTGATACGCGCGACACTAAAGAGCCGTGATCCTCTCCCCTCGGACAGACACACGTGTGGGAAACTGTTTCCTGGACACTCTGGACCGGGGCGACGGCGGGATCTCCTGCAGCGCTGAGATCGGAGTGGGCGTGACCCGCGCGTCCTGCTGCTGCTCGCTGGGCGGAGCCTGGGGCAACCCGTGTGAACTCTGCCCTCTCGTCAACTCCTGTATGTGTCACACACACACACACACACACACACACACACACTCACTGCCCTCTCGTCAACTCCTGTACGGACACACACACACTCACTGCTGTCACACACACACACACACACACACACACACACACACACTCACTGCCCTCTCGTCAACTCCTGTACGGACACACACACACTCACTGCTGTCACACACACACACACACACACACACACACACACACACTCACTGCCCTCTCGTCAACTCCTGTACGGACACACACACACTCACTGCTGTCATACACACACACACACTCACTGCCCTCTCGTCAACTCCTGTACGGACACACACACACTCACTGCTGTCATACACACACACACACACTCACTGCCCTCTCGTCAACTCCTGTACGGACACACACACACTCACTGCTGTCACACACACACTCACTGCTGTATTAAAAAAGAAGAATCTCTCCCAAACAGTGTTGGGGAAAGTTACTTTTAAAAGTAATGCATTACAATATTGTGTTACTCCCAAAAAAAGTAACTAATAGCGTTACTTAGTTACTTTTCATGTTAACTAAAGCAGTAAACTAATGTTAAACCTTATTGTAAAGTGTTACCATAAACTCTATATTAACCATTTAAAAACACATGACAGTGGAAAACCCCAAACAGAGTCTTTGTGCCGTGAGCAAACATGAGCAAACGCCCTGATGAATTCTGTCTCCTCACAGCCGAGTACAAAACCCTGTGTCCCGGAGGAGAAGGCTTCCGGCCGAACCCCATCACGGTCATCCTGGAGGGTAAGTGTGGATCGGGCCGCGGGCAGCGGGATGAAGCCTGGGGGGTTTGCAGTAATAACGCTCTCTCTCTCTGTCCCACATCAGACATAGACGAATGCCAGGAGCTGCCCGGCCTGTGTCAGGGGGGAAACTGTGTCAACACCTTCGGCAGCTTCCAGTGCGAGTGTCCCGCCGGATACTACCTCAACGAGGAGACGCGCATCTGTGAAGGTCATCTGAGCTGCTGAAAACTCCTTTAATCCATCCATTTATCTTCATGTTTAGTAACCCCAATTCATTTATTATGAATTAATGATTTTTAACTAAATATTTGTATTAATATTTCAATTAAATATTATACTAAATTTATATTTTATGTAATAATCTGAATTTCAGCAAACATCAACAAAAGGGAGCAACCAGAGTTTGAGTGGTTTGAGTGGCTGAATACTGATATTTTTGACCGATTCTCACACAGATATTGATGAATGTACGGCACACATCGGCATCTGTGGCCCGGGAACCTGCTACAACACGCTGGGAAACTACACCTGTGTCTGTCCACCCGAATACATGCAGGTCAACGGAGGAAACAACTGCATGGGTAAGACCTCGCCATCTACTGTTCTGGCTCTTAAAGGGACAGTTCACCCAAAAATGAAAATTAGCCCATGATTTACTCACCCTCAAGTCATCCTATGTGTATATGACTTTCTTCTTTCAGACGAACACAATCAGAGTTATATTAAAAAATGTCCTGGCTCTTCCAAGCTTTATAATGGCAGTGAATGGGTTTTTGTTTTTGGAAGTCCATCAAAGTGCATCTGTCCATCATAAAAGTGCATCTGTCCATCATAAAAGTGCATTATCATGGATAGATGCACTTGATGGACTTCCAAAAACAAAAACCCATTCACTGCCATTATAAAGCTTGGAAGAGCCAGGACATTTTTTAATATAACTCTGATTGTATTCGTCTGAAAGAAGAAAGTCATATACACCTAGGATGAGTTGAGGGTGAGTAAATCATGGGCTAATTTTCCTTTTTGGGTGAACTATCCCTTTAATCGGGGGCCTTTGGAGTCATTTTGTGTACTTTTGGATGTCCTGGATGTGCAGATATGAGGAAAAGCGTGTGTTATCGCAACTTCAACGACACCTGCGAGAACGAGCTGCCCTTCAACATGACCAAGAAGATGTGCTGTTGCTCGTATAACGTGGGCAAAGCCTGGAACAGACCGTGTGAGGCCTGTCCGACCCCGGCCACCAGTGAGTGTCTCTCAACGGGAAGATATACCTGAACCTGCTGCTAGTTTCAATATTCACACAGATCTGTGTATTTCTGTCTCCTGTAGCCGAGTACCAGCTTCTGTGTGGATATCTGGCTCCTGGTTTCATCATCGACATCCACACTGGAAAACCTATCGGTGAGTGAGTTCGACCTGAACCTCACATTTCACGTGACTAGCTTGTTGATTTCTTCAACAGTGTCTCGTACCATGAAAGGTAAGCGAGTTACGTCATTGTATGGGAAACGCACTCCTGATCACACAAACTTTTCCAGATATCGACGAGTGTCGCGAGATCTCGGGCCTCTGCGCTAACGGCGTGTGCATCAACCAGATCGGGAGCTTCCGCTGCGAGTGTCCCATGGGCTTCAGCTACAACAACATCCTGCTCATATGTGAAGGTAACGACGCTCCTGACGCATTTAACCAAAGATTGTTCTCGTATTTCTCGACTCAACGCCTTCTGGGCTTTTTCCACCACAGATATCGACGAGTGCAATAGCGGCGACAACCTGTGCCAGCGCAACGCTAACTGCATCAACATCCCCGGGAGCTACCGCTGCGAGTGTTCAGCCGGATTCAAGCTGTCGCCCAGCGGAGCGTGTGTGGGTGAGTCTTCAGCGGCATCATAGAATGCGGCATGATAAAATAATTTAAGCACTCATGATTTACTCAACGATTTCTGCAATTTTGCTCACAATGCACCATAATAAACTGCGCTATATTGTGTCATTTTAGAATACACTAGAATGTGCCATAATAGAATGCACCATTATAAAATGCACTATAATTGAATGCACCAGAAGGCACCATTATAAACTGCACCATAATGCGCCGTAATAGAATGCACTAGAATGTGTCATAATAGAATGCGCAGTTATAAAATGTGCCATAATAGAACGTGCTAGAATGCACCAGAATGCACCGTTATAAAATGCACTATAATTGAATGCGCCAGAACGCACCATTATAAAACTCTTCGTTTAACTATCTGTGCTGGTATTATATTGCAGTGTCTGTATTATAAAGTGTTAAACACTACTGCCATTTTTTCGGAGGAAAAACACCTTTTAATGCAAATGAGGCTCATAATAGAATGCACCAAAATAAAATAATTTAAGCAGTCATAATTTACTTAACTTTTTCTGCCGTTTTGATCTCAATTCACCATTATGCACCAGAATACTCTGTGCCATAATAGAATGCAGCATTATAAAATGCCGTAAAAGAATGCACTAGAATGTGCCATTATAGAATGCACTATATTATAATGCACCATAATTCACCGTAATAGAATGCATTAGAATGTCTTTTTAGAATGCACCATAATAGAATGTGCCATAATGCGCCGTAATAGAATGCACCGTTATAAAATGCGCCTTAACAGAATGCGCTAGATAGTGTCATAATAAAATGCGGCAAAATAAATAAAACTAAATAAAATAATTGAAGCTGTTATAATTTACTAAATTGTTTCTGCACTTGTGTAAAAATTTTCTCGCAAAACTCTTTGTTTAACTGTAAAGTGTAAAATAGTACTACTAAAATAGAACTTTTCATATATTTTTATATAATTTAAAAACTATTATAATATTTATTTTATTTTTATATTTTTGGTTTTCCTTTTTTCTAATTTTATTCTTTTGTATTTGTATTTTTTCTATTTAGCTTTAATTTATTTCCGTTTTAATAATTTTAACTCATTTTATTTCAATTAGTTGCCAGGGTTTTTCATCTAATATTTATATTTTATTTCAGCTTTATTTCAGTTCAAAAGCCTTTTTTAGCCCTCATTATTTCAACTTAGTTTTAAAATAATCGCGTTCAACAGTGGAATTCGTGGTGAAAAGCTACATTACCCATGATGCTGTTCAGAAAATTCCACTGAAACACTGCGAATGACATAATTGTGTACTCTCTCAAAATACTTAAATATTTTGAGAAAAAAAACTTCCGGAACCAACGCCTGCTGAAAAAGCGCATAACGAAATGACTAAAAACGAAACTTAAACTAACATGAAAATGAAAAATATAAAAAAATATATAAATATGAAAACAAGTGAAATGATTGTTCAGAGAGTCTACGCTCTTAAAATACTTAAATATTTTGAAATAATAATAATAATAATAATAAAATGACAAAAGCACATACTGAAATGACTAAAAATGAAACTGAAAAATATGAATGCAAGTGAACTGCCTGTTCCTCAGACCGCAACGAGTGTCAGGAGATCCCGAACGTCTGCAGTCACGGAGAGTGTATCGACACTCAGGGCAGCTTCCGCTGTCTGTGCCACAACGGCTTCAAGACCACGCCGGACCAGACCATGTGCATGGGTGAGTGAGCGTTCACGCCGCGCTGCTTTTCCCGCGGGAAGCGCTCTGACGCGGATCCTGACTGTGATGTCATTGTGTCCGGCAGATATCGACGAGTGTGACCGGCAGCCGTGTGGAAACGGCACGTGTAAGAACACCGTGGGCTCGTACAACTGCCTGTGCTTCCCCGGATTCGAGCTCACGCACAACAACGACTGCATGGGTGAGTCACACGCAAACACACCAATCACACGCAATCACACCAATCACAAAATCACACCAATCACACCAATCACAGCCATCACAGCAATCACACCAATCACATTTACACTACTGTTTGAACATGAATTACATGGCCTTAACATGTTGCCACCAGGGTTTGAAATGAACTTTTTTCACTCACCGGCCAATTTGGCTTCTACATTTTTAAGTTACCGGCCATTTAGCGGGTCACGGCGCATTTTAAGATAAAACAACCAAAGAGAAAATATATTTTTGCATTTTTTTTTTTTTACGATTTTTTACAAAAGATTTAATATAATAAATGCTCATGCTTTTTGCATTTTCTTAAGATAAAATACCCATTAAAATGCCAAAGATAGAATATATTTTTGCTTTTATTTTATTAAATCTACATTTTCTGAATTTTTTAAGCTAAAATGCATTTTAAAATGCCAATGAGAAAATATATTTTTGCATTTATCCATTTTATATATTTAAAAAAAAATATTTACTAAAAAAGACAAAGCATGTGCATTTATTTTAAGAAAAAATATCTAAAGAGAAAATCAATTTTATAATAAATATAAATATATAATATAAATTCTCTTGCTTTCTGCCTTTTCATCGGCTAAAATGCCCCTTAAAATGCCAAAGAGAGAATATATTTTGGCATTAAGCATGTCTAATTAGTATAAGCACTCAATTAAGAAGCAAAATCCAAAATGTAGGATTTTGAAATATGAGATATTATGCTAAATGCTGTGTGTGAGCCAATAATGTGCAGTGTAAACGGCGAAGATAACGTCATGTTGGATATTATTTAGGATGTTAATGAACATGAAGTTTCACAGTATTGATCCTCATTCATGTTTGATTCTACTAGTAACTGTGGGTTTAGCATCAGACTGTGTGTAGATCCTGAAAGCGGAGGGGTCAGAGTTCTGACAGGTGTGTGTGATTGACAGATGTCGACGAGTGCAGTGTTCACTCCAGTCAGGTGTGCAGAAACGGCCAGTGCATCAACAGCATGGGCTCCTTCAGGTGTTTGTGTCTGGACGGGTATAACCTGACGCCGGACGGCAAGAACTGCGTCGGTAAGAGCCGATTAACCTTCCATAGATCCCTAAAACCTTCCTATTGACCAACTAACCTTTCCGGTTCATCCTGCAGACTGACCGTAACAGAGTTAATTACACCTAAAGATCCATACAGTCCATCAGGGAAGAGCTAGCAGATCTCCAGGGGAAACACTGAGTTATAGTGTGACAAAATAAAAGTCTTATTATTTTAAAATAAGAGTCCTTACACAGCAATGTATTTTTTATTTTTTTTATTTTTTTTTATGTTAGCAAAATAAATATTAATATTTACAGTTCATACATAAAATATAATTGTTCATAAGTACTTTTTAAAAAATATTATTTTGCAATTGAATTATTTTTTTATTGTTGTTTTATTAGTTTAATTAGCATGAATTTATATAAATATAGATACACACTGCATGTATGTATGTATATATATATATATATATATATATATATATATATATTTCATGTCTTTTATGTTTTATATATTTTGCCAGTAGGTAAATATTTACAAATAAAATACTATTTATTAAATTAATATTTAAACTTTATTTATAAATTTACACTCTGTAAATATTGATATTTTGCAAATGTTTTATTATTGTATTTCGCATAAATGAATGTTTTACATAAACATATAATATGCATATAAATTTTATTTATAAATATTTTTGTTAATAATAAATATGTTGCCATTTGTAACTATTTGATGTATATAAAGTGAACCTAGTGTAAAGGTATTAAATGTTATATAATAATCAGAAGCTTTATACTTTATATATACTATATATATAGTAGTCAACATTTGAAGTGGATCAAAAAAGTTCATCAAAGTTGTCCTGAGACAAGATCTGGTATTGTTCAAAGTTCATGTATAACTTTGATGAAAAGTTTTGATCCACTTCAAATGTTGATTAGTGTATATACAGTGTAAAGTGTCTGATTATTGTGTAATGCGGTTAGCTAGTTTCGGAGTAGCTTCCCCACATGGATCCGTGTGTAATCCGGTGTATATGTGTGTGACGGGTCAGATATCAACGAGTGTGTGACGCTGCCGGGCGCCTGCCAGCCGGGAACATGCCAGAACCTGGACGGATCCTTCCGCTGCATCTGTCCTGCGGGATACGAGGTGCAGAACGACAAGTGTGTGGGTAAGAGTGATGTATTTACTAGGGGTGTAACCATTCGATACATATCACGATACTGAACTCGCGATACGATATTATTGTGATACTCCAAGACAAAATGTTAACAAAAAATGTGCTGTTGATTAAAATGCTAAATTTGATACACTGTGTGTGTAAATGAATAGTCTTGGACTTGGTGCTGGAAACCCAAAGCACAGGACAATAGAGACGCCAGAATAACAATATTCATGATTCTGAAGCTGAAAATACAGAATTATTGTAGATGAATATATGCTTGATCTCTGTCACTGACTAGATATATTTAAAATAATGTAGCACTTTTAACTGGTAACATCAGACATCTGGCATTATCAGGACACACAAATATTTCCCCCATTGCATTATTATACATTATATTCAACATTATATATAGTAGTTTAATGTAGTACTGACACTAAAACTCGAATGCACAGTCATTTTCATTTTGGGTGAACTAAACACAATACATATTGTTGCATTTTTGTATTGCGATATATTGTGACATGATATATTGTTATTGTTATATTGTTGATATATTGTCACGATATATTGTTATATTGTTGATATATTGTGTCACGATATATTGTTATATTGTTGATATATTGTCACGATATATTGTTACATTGTTGATATATTGTCACGATATATTGTTACATTGTTGATATATTGTCACGATATATTGTTATATTGTTGATATATTGTCACGATATATTGTTATATTGTTGATATATTGTGTCACGATATATTGTTATATTGTTGATATATTGTCACGATATATTGTTACATTGTTGATATATTGTCACGATATATTGTTATATTGTTGATATATTGTTACATTGTTGATATATTGTGTCACGATATTTTGCTATTGTTATATTGTTGATATATTGTGTCATGAATATATTGTTATTGTTGATATATTGTGTCACGATATATAGTTACAAACCTCCTGCACACATGATCGTCTGTCATCGTGATCTGTGTGTTCTTCCACCTCTCTCTCTGTGCTCTTCTTCCTCAGACATCAACGAGTGCAACGTGGAGCCCAACATCTGTCAGTTCGGCTCGTGTAAGAACACGCCGGGAAGCTTCCAGTGCATCTGTCAGCCCGGATTCGTCCTGTCCGACAACGGGCGCCGCTGTTTCGGTAAGATCCCACGCCCATCCACACGTTCCTGGAGAACAGGACGTCTCTGAAATCTGATTGGGCGAAGCCAGACTCCTGTCATCTTATTTAATAGTTCTGAGTGTGTTTTTTATTGCAGAAATCTGTTTTTGATCTTTTTTTTTTTCTTCTTCTTTTTTTACAAAAAATGTCTTCATGCCTTAAAATAGCTTAATTGTAACTCGACACCTGTGTCTCATTTAGTATGTGCGGTTCTATGAATATGCAAATGAGCCCCGCCTCCACTCACTCACTCAGCTCAGAGATCCACTGGTTGACGATCACACGTTGATCTGATTGGTTACAAGGTAGTTTGTGACGTCACAAACACCAGCGATTTCAAAGCGTGTTTTTGAGACTGTCTTTGGTTCACTGCAGTTTTAAGGAGGAAATACTCAGCAATGCTGTCGACTTATGAACTTGCACATGGTTTGTCTTAAAGCATATTAAAAACACCACATACACATATAAACTACAATAAAAGCTGGATTTTCACCACAAGGGGACTTAAAAAAAAATTACAGACAACTTTTAATAATTTTAATAATGTATTACTAAGGGTTGATAATATTAATGCTTTAGATTGTCTTTTTATTGTTAGTTCATGTCAGCTAATATAGAGTGTTACCAATGTTTCATACAATACGTTGCCATTTATAGCGGTTATTTTTTGTATGTAAAGTATGGTGTTTTATTGGTTTATAATGAATATGAATGTGTTTTGATGCCCTCAGACACGCGCGAGAGCTTCTGTTTCACGCGCTTTGAAGCGGGTAAATGCTCTGTGCCCAAACCACTGAACACCACTAAAGCCAAGTGTTGCTGCAGTCTGATGCCCGGAGAGGGATGGGGCGACCCCTGCGAACTGTGCCCGCGCGAGACCGAGGGTACGTCACAGTTCAAACCAACATTTCTCACATTATCACAGTTTATTCGCCATAGTTTCGAAAATGTTAATAAAATATGACAAGAACTCATAGAACATGAAAACTGAACATCTAAACTCAGTTGATATTTGACTGGTTTTGTCCGTCCTTCTGTTAGACTGTCTCACAAAGGAGTTATGTTGAATATCTGTCAGCTGTTAAATTTAACTACACAATTAGATAATACCAGTTTAGCTCAACCAATCACCAAGCAATGCTTCATTTTGTTCAGTCTGTGTGTAAAAAAGTCGCATTAGCAATTAAAGAAAAAAAAAAAAACACTTCAGCAAAACAGTGTCTGAATAATTTTTGGTCTAAAAAAGTAGTTTTTAAATTTCATCATTTCATTTAATAGAAAACATCTGGAAAAAGAGTTTTATAGAATTTGGATTTTAGCATGTTGAACTCTTCCAAGATAAATTTTTCATGTTCCCATGTTTTAATAAACATGAGAATATCTTCTGTGTGTGTGTTTGACATGTTTTTGTCCCTTCTCACCCGCAGCTGCGTTTCACACGTTGTGTCCCTACGGTCACGAGGCCGTCCCGAGCTCTGGAGGACGCGAGGGTGAGAAAACCTGCTCAACTTCTGCCAACTAAAGCACTTCTCCTTCCACCAACACTGGTGATATAACGTCATCTCTGCCTCCACAGACATGAACGAGTGTGTGGAGAACCCGGGAATCTGCGGAAACGGCCTGTGCATCAACACCGACGGCTCGTTCCGCTGCGAGTGTCCCTTCGGATACAACCTGGACTACACCGGCGTCAACTGCGTGGGTGAGTTCCCCTGCAAACTAATGTCCTAAACACACAAGCATGTTCGCTCTCCTCGATCAAAGCGGGAACGATGTAGGTTCAAATCCCATAGTTACAAGAGGATTGTCCACTTCAACTATCAACCCAATAAGTCATATGTCTTGTGAAGCGCACCTTTGATGATGGTTCTTGAGCTGATGGTTGATTTGTCCTCTTCCCAGATACGGACGAGTGCTCCATCGGAAACCCTTGTGGAAACGGGACGTGCTCAAACGTTCCTGGCGGATTTGAGTGTTCCTGTCAGGAGGGATTTGAACCCGGACCCATGATGACCTGTGAAGGTACACTAGATATGAGCTAAAGTGTGTTTCACAATATATACTCTGAAAAAAAAACACAATTATGCAACAGACAGATAGAAAGATAGAAACACAATAGGTAGGTAGATAGATACACGATAGATAGATAGATAGATAGATAGATAGATAGATAGATAGAAACATGATAGATAGATAGATAGAAACACAATAGGTAGATAGATAGATACACGATAGATAGATAGATAGATAGATAGATAGATAGATACATGATAGATAGATAGATACACAATAGATAGATAGATAGATAGAAACACAATAGGTAGATAGATAGATACACGATAGATAGATACACGATAGATAGATAGATAGATAGATACACAATAGGTAGATAGATAGATACACGATAGATAGATAGATAGATAGATAGATAGATACACAATAGATAGATAGATAGATACACGATAGATAGATAGATAGATAGATAGATAGATAGAAAGAAACACAATAGGTAGATAGATACACGATAGATAGATAGATAGATACACGATAGCTAGATAGATAGATAGAAACACAATAGGTAGATAGATAGATACACGATAGATAGATAGACACACGATAGCTAGATAGATAGATAGAAACACAATAGGTAGATAGATAGATACACGATAGATAGATAGATACACGATAGCTAGATAGATAGATAGATACACAATAGGTAGATAGATAGATACACGATAGATAGATAGATACACGATAGCTAGATAGATAGCTAGATAGATAGCTAGATAGATAGATAGATAGATAGATACACGATAGATAGATAGATAGATAGATAGATAGATACACGATAGATAGATAGATAGATAGATAGATAGATAGATAGATTCACGATAGCTAGATAGATAGACAGATAGATACATGATAGATAGATACACAATAGGTAGATAGATAGATAGATAGATAGATAGATAGATAGATAGATAGATAGATACACGATAGATAGATAGATAGATAGATACACGGTAGCTAGATAGATAGATAGATAGATAGATACACGATAGATAGATAGATAGATTCACGATAGCTAGATAGATAGATAGATAGATACACGATAGCTAGATAGATAGATAGATAGATAGATAGATAGATACACGGTAGCTAGATAGATAGATAGATAGATAGATAGATACACGATAGATAGATAGATAGATTCACGATAGCTAGATAGATAGATAGATAGATACACGATAGCTAGATAGATAGATAGATAGATAGATACACGATAGATAGATAGATTCACGATAGCTAGATAGATAGATAGATAGATAGATAGATAGATACACGATAGATAGATAGATAGATAGATACACGATAGCTAGATAGATAGATAGATAGATAGATACACGATAGATAGATAGATAGATTCACGATAGCTAGATAGATAGATAGATAGATACACGATAGATAGATAGATAGATAGATTCACGATAGCTAGATAGATAGACAGATAGAGACATGATAGATAGATACACAATAGATTGATAGACACACAGATAGACAGATAGAGCATAATTGTGAAGATATACTATACAACAACACAACTCTATATATAGATTATAGATTGCTCTCTGTCAGTATAGTTCACACTGTTGTTCATGTGTGTGTCAGACATCAACGAGTGCGCTGTGAACCCGCTCCTCTGCGCCTTCCGCTGCGTCAACACCTTCGGCTCGTACGAGTGCATGTGTCCCACGGGATACGTGCTGCGCGACGACAACCGCATGTGCCGAGGTGAGACCAGACTCCACTCCTGTTCACAGCACGGAAATATTCATATTCATATTCATATTCATACTCTCTCACCTCAGACCAGGACGAGTGCGCTGAAGGCCTCGATGACTGTGCGTCCAGAGGCATGGCCTGCAAAAACCAGATCGGCACCTTCATGTGCATCTGTCCACCGGGCATGACCCGTCGTCCTGATGGAGAAGGCTGCATGGGTGAGAAACCAGCGCGCGTGTGTGTGTGTGTGTGTGTGTGTGTGTGTGTGTGTGTGTGAGAGAGAATGTGTCTGACATGCTAAAAGAGGCTCTAAAGATAGAATGAGGCCTCTATGTTGTCATTGGAAAAATATACGATAATTCAAGTGAACGCACACTTACAATTTCCACCTAAAATGGGATTTAAAAATACATGTCTACTGACTATACTACAGAAACTTGACACTTGACAACCACCCAGGACACCTTAGCAACCATTTTGCAACATCTTAGCAACCGCATAGCAACAGCAACATTGTGGTGACAATTTCAGCATGAGCAAACACTCAAATTTTCTTCAGAAAATTGGAGTAACAGTGAATGTAGCATTATTGTTAATATAGTATTTTGTCAAATTATATTTACTTGGGTAAATTTGAATGTGTATTTTAAGAATATTTATAAAATAAAATAATCTGATATTTTATGCAATATTAATAACAAAAATATAATAGTAATTCATTTATATATAAAATTAACTCATTTATGATATATGAATATAATAGCAAATACAATATGAATCATATTTTATTTTATATAATTATTATTATTACTAAGTAACATTTTGAGCAATATTATGCAACTAAAATCTAGAATATTTTTATTTTATGTTGTCAAAACCATTTTCTATACTGTGTGCTTGATATAATTAAAAAAAATAAGTAATTTAGTCACTTTTATAGAGTAAATGCGTATAGTCTTCAGAAAATAAATGCAGTAACTATTGTATTTTGTCAAACTATATTTACTAGAATAGGGTAATAATAGTAATATATAATATTTAATGGAATATTCATATAAAATAAATCACAGTAAATAAAATAAATATATTATATAAATATTATTATTATTATATTATTTATAAAATTATAATCATCATAATTTGTAATATTTTGAGCAATATTATGCAATTAAAATCTCTAATATTTTTATTTAATGTTATCTAAACCATTTTCTGTATTGCTTGCTTGATATAATTCAAATTTCAAGTAATTTTGTCACTTTTACATAGTATGCACATTGTGCATTAGCCAGCTCTCTTGTTGCATAAGCCTCCTCAGATCACTGGATCATCCTTCTCTCTCTCTCTCTCTCTCTCTCAGACCTGAACGAGTGTCGCAGTAAGCCTGGGATCTGTAAGAACGGCCGCTGTGTGAACACTGTGGGGAGTTACCGCTGCGAGTGTAACGAGGGCTTCGAGTCGAGCTCCACGGGCACTGAGTGCATCGGTAAGAACAAGCGGCCAATCAGAACGCAGCTGACGGCGACGGCTCACACGTGTTCACGTGAAACTGAATCACCAGTTTTACATCCATTCGAATCAAATACAGCCAAACCAAGAATTATTCAGACACCAGATATAATTTTTGATACTTTTTTACCAGTAGATGCAGGACACTATAGTTCATTAATGTAAGTGTAGAGAGCAAAATAAAGTAAACTGTGACATATTATACCCAAAAATTCTTCATACAGTGATTACCAGTAAAATTTATTCAGACACTTTGAGCTGATCATGTTTTGCTGAAGTGTTTTTTCTTTAATTGCTAATGCTCTTTTTACACACAGACTGAACAAAATGAAGCATTGCTTGGTAACTGGTTGAGCTAAACTGGTATTATCTAATTGTGTAGTTAAATTTAACATCTGACAGATATTCAACATAACTCATTTGTGAGACAGTCTAACAGAAGGATGGACAAAACCAGTCAAATATCAACTGATTTTATAACTCTGAGTTCTTTTCATATTTTATAACTGAATGTGAGAAATGTTGAAGGCGTCTGGTTTGACAGTAGCTGATTCCTCCTGTTGTCTAACTGTTCTCGAACTCTTGTTGTCGTCAGATAACAGGAAGGGCTTCTGTTTCACGGAGGTCCTGCAGACGATGTGCCAGCAGTCGTCCACTAACCGAAACACCGTCACCAAGTCTGAGTGCTGCTGTAACGGGGGTCGAGGATGGGGCTCGCTGTGTGAGCTGTGTCCTCTGCCCGGCACCGTTCAGTACAAGAGGATGTGTCCGCTCGGCCCGGGATACACCACTGACGGCAGAGGTCAGAGACACAACACACTACTCTTCTGAGAGACTTCATACAACAGCAATGTGCAAAAGATGTTCAGTAGCCATTCCTTTGGTAGATTTGACATGTACTGTATATGTGGATCTTTTTACCATATTGGATGTGTTTTGCAGACATCAATGAGTGTGAGGTGATGCCCGACCTGTGTAAGAACGGCCAGTGCATCAACAGTGTCGGCTCCTTCCGCTGCCATTGCAACGTGGGTTACACCAATGACTTTACTAGCACTTCCTGTGTCGGTACGTTGTCCTCGCTCACTGTAACCCATATTAAGCCTGTTTTTTGATGCAATATCAGCTAAATATTGTAATACTTCATGCCTTTTCCCATTGATGTCTTTTAAATTAGATATGGACGAATGCTCTCAGTCGCCCAAACCGTGTAACTTCTTGTGCAAGAACACTGAAGGCAGTTACCTGTGCTCATGTCCCAGAGGATACATCCTACAGCCTGATGGGAAGACCTGCAAAGGTTAGTTTATAATTAATGGGTACCATTCCTACTTGTCGGGATAACATCAGCTTATAAATCTAGTCCTAGTAATAATCCATCCCAATGACAAACCCAATTTCAAAACATGTGCTAATATGAAATACAGTCAAAACAAAAATTATTCAGACACCAGATCTAATTTTTTTACTAGTGGGTGCAGGACACTATAGTTCATTTATGTACGTGAGGATAGTAAAATAAAGTGAACTGTGACATATTATACCCAAAAATTCTTCATACAGTGACTACCAGTGACATTTATAAACCAAAAATTATTCAGACACTTTGATCTGACCATGTTATGTGTTTTTTCTTGGATTGCTAATGTGATCTTTTTACACACAGACTGAACAAAATGAAGCATTGCTTGGTTACTGGTTGAGCTAAACTGGTATTATCTAATTGTGTAGTTAAATTTAAGAGCTGACAGATATTCAACATAATTCATTTGTAAGACAGTCTAACAGAAGGATGGACAAAACCAACTGATTTGATATCTCTGAGTTCTTGTCATATTTGAATACCATTTTCTAAACTATAGCGAATAAATAGTGATAATGTGAGAAATGTTGAATGTGTCTGAATAACTGAACAATTGACAGTATTACTTATTTTTTCCCAGATTTGGACGAGTGCTCAACCAAGCAACACAACTGTCAGTTCCTATGCGTCAACACGATCGGTGGTTTCACCTGTAAATGCCCCACGGGCTTCACGCAGCACCAGACGGCTTGCATAGGTGAGTGATATGAACTCAAAACCGCCCCGCTAACATGCCTAGCCCAGAGCCTAAATAATTGAGCAGGTCATTTGGAGCTAAAATTGCCCCCATGCTTCATCTCTTAGACAACAACGAATGCGGCAATCAGCCAAATGTGTGCGGTTCCCGCGCCTCCTGCCTGAACACTCCCGGCAGCTTCAACTGCGAGTGTCAGAAAGGCTTCTCTCTGGACGACACTGGACACAACTGTGATGGTTAGTCTCCCATTTTGGGCTTAGATTAAATATTTTTGCGCTTATGGTATTGGCACTAATCTTGCTAAGGGCCCATACTATGACCCCAATGTTTATTCATGAGATTGACCCTAGAACCAACCCGGCTATATAAGAAGCACATGCCAACCTGAGATCAGTTTATGATCTTTTTTTTTTTTTGGTTTCTTACAGATGTTGATGAATGTGGCGGAAACCACCGGTGCCAACACGGTTGCCAGAACATGCTGGGAGGTTATCGCTGCGGCTGCCCGCAGGGTTACGTTCAACACTACCAGTGGAACCAGTGTGTGGGTAAGTCCTTCTGCATGAATGACGCAACATAAAAGTACAGCAGTTTTTTCATTGCGGATTGCTAATTTCTCTGTCTTCCTTCCACCCAGATGAGAACGAATGTGCCGGGAACCAACTCTGTGGGTCGGCGTCTTGCTATAACACTCTGGGCAGCTTTAAGTGCGTGTGCCCATCAGGTTTCGACTTTGAGTCTTCTGCTGGCGGCTGCCAGGATGTTAATGAATGCTCCCAGGGCAATAACCCTTGCAGCTATGGCTGTTCCAACACAGATGGCGGATACTTGTGCGGATGTCCTGGAGGCTTCTACCGAGCAGGACAAGGGTGAGTATTTAGGCTAAAGTTCTGTTCTCATTTGAACATTGCATGTTAAACTCTGGATTATCACAGTTCATTATGCCAGGAGTGTGCAATCCTGCTTCCGGAGGGATGCTTTTATGCAGAGTTTCAGTCCAACCTTCACCAGCACACCTGTCTGGACGTTTCTAGCAACCCTAAAAACCATCATTAGTTGGTTCAGGAGCTAAAGTCTATAGGAAGGTTCTTTTTGAACATTTTAAGTTTACTTTATGCCAGAAGTGTCCAATCATGCTCCCGCTTTTATGCAGAGTTTCAGTCCAACCTTCTCCAGCACACATGCCTGGACTTTTCTAGTAACCCTAAAGACCTTCATTAGCTAGTTCAGGAGCTAAACTCAGATAATCCAGTTAACTCGCAATGTTCAAATATTTCCTTCCTACAGAGTTCATTTTATGCCAGAAGTGTCCAATGCTGCTCCCGGAGGGCCGCTTTTATACAGAGTTTCAGTCCAACCTTCTCCAGCACAAATGTCTGGATGTTTCTAGTAACCCTAAAGACCTTTATTTGCTAGTTCAGGAGCTAAAGTCTGTAGGAAGGTGGTCTTTCAGGAACAAGATTGGACACTCAAATTGTTTTAACATACACTATATAGCCAAGTATGTTGACACCTAAACTTTCTTGAGCATTCAGAAACATTGCCAGCTTCCAATTTTCTCAGCATCAGCATTCAGAAACATTGGCAGCTTCCACTTTTCTCAGCATCAGTGATGTCTGGTATTGATCTTTGTAAGGGATTGGTTTGTAATTGACATCCCAAATCATTCCAAACGTGTTAAAGAAGGTTCAGGTCTCGCCTTGGAGTAGGCCAGACCAGACCTGTTAATTAGAAGGGGATGTCTACATACTTTTACAATGCAGTATAGATCCATTTGCTTGCCTGAAAGTGTGAATAAATTCCAACCTTAACCCTTTTCAAGTCTTTATAATAATAATAATAATTCATTACATTTATATAGCGCTTTTCTCGGCACTCAAAGCGCTTTACATAGAAGGAGGGGAATCCTCCTCAACCACCACCAATGTGCAGCATCCACTTGGATGATGCGAAGGCAGCCATATTGCGCCAGAACGCCCACCACACACCAGCTTACTGGTGGAGAGGAGACAGTGATGAAGCCAATCAGTATATGAGGATGATTAGGAGGCCATGATGGACAGAGGCCAAGGGGCAAATTTGGCCAGGATTACACCCCTACTCTTTCGAAAGACATCCTGGGATTTTTAATGACCACAGAGAGTCAGGACCTCGGTTTAACGTCTCATCCGAAGGCCATTGTCCAAGTTTGATGACGCACAGATTGTCGAGCAGGAGTCTGCACTAGCATGGTCTTAACATGGGTGCAAGCACCCTTCTGGACCATAAAACGGGATAATCTATGATCTTGTGGTCTCCATAGAGCTATGCAGGTAGAGAAAGCATATTAAGTGCGCTATTTGGGGCAAGGAATAAACCAGGGGTGTTGAATCCTGCTCATGGAAAGCCACTGTCCTGAAGAGTTTAGCCCCAATTAAAAACCTGAGCCAAGGTAATAAAGGTCTTCAGGATGACTACAAAATTCCCCCAAATATGGTGGGACAAGTTGGAGCTAAACTCTGGACTTCTAGGACCAGGATTGGAAATCACTGGCTTAAATGTAATATTAAAGCAAGTGTAATGTTTCACCCTTTTCTTCTCTAGGCACTGCATCACAGGAGTGGGCTTCCAGGGTCAGTTCGGCTCGGAGGGAGGGGATGACGAAGAGTCACTCTCACCGGAGGCCTGCTATGAATGCAAGATCAATGGTGACCTGGGAAAGAAAGGCCGTCATAGGCGCAATGCTGGTGATAATGAGCTCAAGGTACTTTTGAGGCCGTGGTTGTGTTGCTAACACTATGGCCACATACACTCTGCTATCACTTACCTTATCTCTAACTCTAAATTAAGGGTATAAAAGTATATCAAGAGTTTCAACCTGTTCTATTCTGCCCTCAGGAGACGGTGAGCATGGCCAGCATGGATGTTCAGACCTCCATCCCCATGAACCTGAGTCTGGCGCAGCTACAAAACAAGGAACCCCTTCTTGAGTTGCTTCCAGCTCTGGAGCCGCTTGAGCACCGTGTGCGCTACGTCATAACGCACGGAAACCAGGGCGAACACTTCCGTATCCTTGAGCGCCGTGACGGGAAGAGCGTTCTGCGGCTGGGCCGGAAACCACCCACTCCAGGTTTGTACCGCCTGGAGATCGCCAGCTTGCGCCTGTTTGGTCCCCGCAAACTTCAGGACCTGGAGGACCAGCATGACAGCGACTACTTGCTGGGCGAGATCGGTGATGCACTGCGCATCAAGCTGCACGTCCACCTGCACTGAGACTGACCCTTGACCCCGTGCCCTTCACTGCAGGGCGTAAGCTCTGAGAAACTGTCTCCATTTACCGCCATGTTTCGGATTTGTTTTTATTTGCCATCCTTTCATGTCAACGCCCACTGATTCTACCAAGTTTGGTGGAAAATGTACACATACCATTTTAAATTAGCAGGAGTGCGTTAGCACTAGTATTAGCACCCACTTTTACAAGAGAGACAATCAGAAATATTAGTCGTGAGGACGATTAAATTTTAGTACGGCTGTTACAAAACGGTCAAATTTATCATGAAATGACATTTCAGTCTTTAGTGCACATAAAACACTGCATTATAGATGATGAAGAAAAATATGACTTTTCACACACCTCATTATCTCAATGCAAACTGGGGTCAAAGTTTATTCCATTCAGTATTTAGAGTTCAGTATTGTACTGTTAACGATGAAAAAAAGAGGTCACAAAGGACTGTAGCAACTACGGCTATTTTTCAGGTTTAAATGAGAGTTGAGCGTTCAAACGGCTTATGGTTCTCGAAACTGATACTAAACGTACTTTTAGGTTTCTGGGATTTTCTGGAGTGTTTGCATGAGCTGCCACATCGCGTTACCTCATTTCACACACATATACGTACAGCAGTTAGGACAGGAGTTGTGCTAAACGCTCAATTTGCACTGGGACTCCTCTGCGTTTTTAAATCAGGGAAATTTCATTCCAAAAATGGCAACACCCAAAGGGTTTTCGAATATGCATGTGATGTAGAACAAACATTCGAACATACAAATTCGAACCATTTCTTCTCCATACTTGTGTGCTCAGAGTGCTCGTCTTTGTATTTGGCAAAGACACAAACAGAGCAAACAGAGCATATATGAATGGAGAATTGAAAGCCTGCTGGGTAAACCAACCAGATGCCATTTTTGATTGCAGCTGGAGACGTGCGGTCTCAATGGTACATAAGGACTGTTTGGCAAGCTGTCCTCCGAAACACTCCAGATGTGGACATGCAAACACAACTTTTCAACTTCAGTGTGGGAACGGAAAAAAAACGACCCTCGTTTCTTAGTTTCTCAGTAAATCGCAAGGTGCTATGATTCCAACTTCCGTTGTACTACGAACATGCTTGATTTGTGGATTTCAAACGTGACATTTTTTTTTTTCAAAAGGTCTTTTGTGTTTTATTTTTTATTTTGTGTGATTGTCTTTTGTACTGTCTCAATGCTGAAAAAAAAAATCAATACTATCAAAGCTTGTTGAAAATTTAAATTGTATATTTTAAAGTGAAATGTAGATTTCGTTTGTATTTCTTTTTGTGTATTCTTGAGCATCAAGACTGCCAAACCAAATATTTACTTGTAAACATTAGATAAATAGCCTTTAAGAGCTGTTGACTTTGTTTTTCCTCTGAAGACGGACAATTAATGATCACAGCGTCCTTAATTAACTGTCACTGAGCACTACGTGACAGACGTCACTGTTTACATGAGCCTGTCCATCGATCATCTGAACGCATAATTTGAATAATACTGTTGTTTACTGCGACGATCAGCAACATTGGACTGTTTTCAAAGGCTGTGCCCTGAATTTAATCTTCAGGACATTTGATTTAAACAAGTAATTTGGGCATATACAAGTTCTGGTGCTAGAATGATGAAATAGTTTCTTGAACATCTAAGTAACTGCACTGTATGACAGCCTGAGCTATATTTATGCATAACCATTTGTCTAACATGGGAACTTTGTATACTTTACATATCTTTTCTGTTTTTATTGATGCCACTACATGTAAAAGAGCGAATGTGCGTGACTGTACTGTATGTCAAAAATCAACAGCAAACTTGAAATAGTCATCAAGCTGGTGTTGAGTTACAAACTTCAGACCAAAGAAAGTGGACCAGGTCGCTCAGGATAAATGTCAGTTCTGATAAATCTCTAAGTTGCATTGATAACGGCGTCTGTATGAATTTTTTGAGCCATAAAGATCCATGACGGAGAAACCTGAGCACCCAGAACACTGCTAATGAGTAATTCAAAATGCATTGTTTTTATACTGTTTTCGATTGGATGCATCCATCTGTCAGATCCGAGGGATCCGCACAATGTTTGTAAACATCTGTATGAAACAACAAATGGCAATAAAACATGGGTTATATTTTTAAACCTTTTGTCTTTCTGTTCTCTGCGTGCAAAAGCCATTTTTAGCCAAGTTGAAGAGATTCAGCGAGTGCATCGGAGTAGAAATGGCTTATTGATCTCCGGGGAGTGGAAGGCACTTCGGCACACTTTGTCCTGAAGATACAGAAAGCCTTAAGTGAATAAACTCAGTTTTTATTTCAGACAAAAAGGAATTAGGAAAATATCCAATCTACTTACAAAACTCACAAAGCAAATGCAGGCTCATCCGTTTCCTGGCACATTAGCACTCTTTGCACATCAAGTCCAAATGACAGCAACAAATTCGAGTGACACGTTAGCAAAAAGGGAACTCCAAATCTTGAGTCAGGATATAAAAATAAAGCTTTCACTAGTTTTCTAACCCTCTCTTAGCTCACGACAGATTCAGAGAGCTCGGCAGATTGGCAAACAAACAACCAAAGACACGAACACCTTAGAGATACGAGAACATATGGCTTATATACATCTAGTCAAAGAAGACAAAGGACAGGAAAGAGTCTAAAAGGCAATACAAGGATTGACACTCAGTTCTGGAGTCTTAAAGGGTTTTTTTGTTCCAAATCCTCAGGAAATATAAAGCACAGAGTTTAGAGTGGATCTGTCGAAGGCAGCAGGTATGTTGGACAATCCTAGGGCTTTCCAACAACGCTGAAGATGTTTTTAGCACAACATTATCATGCTAAATAGACAAAAATCATACTTAATGGACCATAATCAGGGTAGATGGCATATTTTATTTGACACAAACTAAAAATGAGGCTGTGAAGGTGGAAATGGTTTATAAAACACAAGTAGAACAAAGTGTAAATTGTTTGCAAATCCGCTTCTTGCGCAATTTCTTCATTCAAATGCAGTGATTAACAATTTAGCGACAGATTTCGGTGTAAATTGTTCGTTAAACTTTTCAATTGTTCGATTCATGAACAAATTTCATAAAAACTTATGGCTCAACAGGTCTCACGTTCCTAAATCATGTAATCGTAAAAAAATTTAACACAATTTCGTTTTTTACAATTTTTTTTTAGGTTTCATTTTTTTATTTTTGTCCACTGGATTTTTTTTCTAAATACAGTTATGTTTATACATATAAACCTACAGACAGAAATACACTTTTACACACCAACAGTTATCAACCAGTTGCCAGTCGAGATATGCTTGTGAATTCTATCAAAATATCTCAAGTCAATCCAGATCTTATTTTCTGCACTACATATACTCATAGAACAACTAATATTAAAGATATTGTATTAAAGAATTGGTGTGTTCTTAAAGATGATCCAAAACTAAATGGGACATTTAATAAGGTACCAGTAATTGTTTATAAAAGGGCCAGTAATATAAAAAATAGAGCTGTAAAAGCCTGTCCTACAAAACAAATATCACAAAATAACTCTAGGTCAAACTCTATTTGGTCATTTCAAATGTGGTAATCATCAATTTACAAAAAAATTATAATAATGTTACGTTTTTTAATCATCTTGGAAATAAGAGTCCTATATATATATATATATATATATATATATATATATATATATATATATATATATATATATATATATTAAGAGTTTTATAACATGTAAGACAAAAAATTTGATTTATGATTCAATGTGAAAATCTTGTTCATTAAAAGAGAGGATAAGAGAACATAGAAGTGCAATAAATGGAAAGGATCGAAAGAGTCCTGTTGCAAGACTTTTTTGTGAGTGTAACCATAAAATATCATCTTTTTTCTTTCTTGGTATTGAAAAGATAAAACAGTACAAGAAATGGAAACACTGATTATGTGAGGAAAAAACTAAAGAGGCTTTGAAGGTATGAATGAGTACTTTTGTCTTTAAGTTTCTGTGACGTTTATTGTATGAATCTTTTTTTTTTTTTATGGAAGATGTGACCTTGTTATTTGATGACTCAATTTTTTATAATGTAGAAATGGGTAAAACATGCAAACTTGATGAGGATGTGTTCTGATTGGGTGACTGTTTCATTTCGATAATTAACCTTTTTCACCTATTAGAGTGACGGCTTGAGTGGAGCTTGTAAACTGTTTTTAACTTTCTTCGTGTGAGTAACTCGAAATGTAGATGTTTTAAAATCTTCATGCATTGTGTCTGTTGTGCACCCTGAGGAAGGCTATTAAGCCGAAATGCGTTGGTATATATATTTTTTTAAACTATTAAAGTTCCTCTTAACACAAAAGTGTTACTGAATTCCCTATTTGTACTTGTAAATAAATTTTGATCAATGTTTCATTGGCTGAACGATCGATGGTGCATCATCTATCCTTATTTTCAGTTGTGTTAAATTAAATATGCCACCTACTAAGGTCCATTGAGAAGATTCATCATCTTTTACAATTAAGATATATCTACATCAACAATGAAATATGTACAGTCGTCGACTTTGTGTAGGGTAGTAACAGTTCACAGTGAGTGTCGTGTTGGGCACCTTGAACCACTGACTTCATGCTCCGCGTGCATTCGTTGTAGACCGTCCTGAGGATGTAGCTACAGCGGAAGAAATGGACGACCCTGTTAATTAAGATGTGTTGGGAAAGTAGCGTACATTGACGCAATTGGTATGCGCGACTTTCAAGGTGCTTTGCCTTTGGCGTAGTCGGCGCCATGAGCTACAGGTTGGGCTAAGGCTCTCTCGGTCATGTGACTACACCAAGGCATAGTCAAACTGGCCCCGCTCGAAGCCGTCTTTATGATCGGTCCAAGAGGAAGAGGGCATTCGGCTGTAGGGATCCAGCAATATCCGGAAGCAACGCACCAACAGGAAAATCAAAAACAGCATCAGGAGACCAACGAACGCGAAGGCCGTCCTTTGCTCGGAGTCTCCTCCAAAAGGTGGGCTGCTGGGAACCCCAGCGAACGAAGGCCCCGGCAAAAGCAGCTCATAGTCCAGTGTGGACACATCGCTCATCCTCCAAGGAGGGCGACGGCAGAACTTGCAAGCTGTCTGGAGGGTGGGTTGGACTGAGAGGTTGGCCAGATTGGTACAGTGACCTCGATGTGGACAACCGAGGCCAAAGTCAACCCTCCCGACACTTCTGCCCGCGTGACGGACACGCAAACTGACACAAGTGGAGCAATCCGGGACTTCGCTGCTCAAAACGACAGGCCTGTTTATTTCAGACCTGTCACATCTGATCTGACCCTCAAGTGGCACGGCGCAAGTCGATGGGACATGACACAACAGGCTGCCACGGTGGATAAAAACAGCAGCGCGTGCAGGGACTCGAGTCACACACTCGTTCCTCGTGGCTCTTCGCTGCAGGGCTAGGGCTAATTGGATCCAGATGGGACGCGGTATGCAGGTGTTGTGCCCCACGTTGGGCGCCACTTTACACTAAAGCAAAATTTGCACCGACGGCAAGTTTCTCATTTCTGGCTTGTGCAGAAAGTGGCAGACAGAAGAATTTCAGGCACCTTATCGGATCAGCAGGGCACTAGATCAACATGCGAACCGCTGCGAGCATTAAATGAGCCGTTTTCAGAGCCAGTTTGATTAGTGAGCTGCTGTCTGTCCATTAGGTTGGTAAATCGGATGATCTGCTCCTTCTTGCTTGCCTCTGAACGCGTTTTCTCACACAGAAACGTCTTGCAAGGTTGGTACTATCGATCGGGTTGGGATCAGATGTAGGCGGACAGCACAGAGTCAAGGAAATGACGCCTTCGCTGCAGTGTGTTTGGCCTCTGGTCTGTTGTACTTCAACCTGTTAACACACAACATACACATATTCAACATTTAATTCAGCCTAGTGGCATGACTATTAACTGTTCCTAGCCAAAACCTCAAAGTGAAGCAAGATTATATGCTTTTTACCTTAAAAGACTGTCTACTGAATCTTAACACAAAATATATAAAATAAGTACATTTTTCATGTTTAGTTTTTTGGAAGTTCTGAAGAAAAAAAACTCAAGTAAGAAATAATCAAGGCATGTTTTATATACTATTTATTACTTGTAAGTAACACTATTTAAATTAACACACAAAAACATGTTTTTAAATGCATATTAATCTAAACTGAAAAATAATGTATTATTAAATATTTGAACCATTTCAATTTATATCCATATAAATAAATGTATTAGGAATATTAATACAAATGACACACAGATACATTTTCTTTAAACCATCATACAAAATATTAAGTAAGCATGCGTTAGAGTAATTATTTTGAAATATCAATGTAAATATAAAACATTAACAATATAACCATATAAAAGTGAAATCAGTGTTATAATATTTTGAGTTAGTTTTATATTTTTCGTTTTTATTTTAAACTTTCAGTCATTTTGTTGTGTTTTTGTCATTTTTATAAAACAAGTTTCAAGTTTTTGTTTTTATAAAATATGTCTATACCATTTTTATTTCAGTTTTAGTTTAAGTAGATCAAGTTAAACTAAATGAAAAAGAGAAATATTGCCATGTCAACTAGCTGAAATAAAATATGTTTTTATATATTTTATATTTATTTTATTTCAAACAACAACAAAAAAATCTTTTTTTAATGGTTTTAGGCCCAGTTAACTAAAATAACCCTGAGTGAAATAAGTCAAAGATTTCTCTTCAAAAATGGAATATTTCGGATATATGATATGCTATAAAAAGTCATATTTCCAGAAAAGACTAAGAGGGCAAAGGACATGAAAACCACATATAGCAGGTGTTTCAGTACGGTGTTAATCATGTTAATGATGTGGAGGCTTTAGAAAGTCAATCATCCATTAGGATAGAGTGAATGAGTGTTTCAACGAATCCAATCAAAACTCCCATAATTACCCTGACATTCTGCGTAACGGTGAAACTGATTACAAAACGGTGATACCAGCAAAACTGTGTGTTGTAAATGTCGTCTTTATCCGTCAGTGAGGCGTTTTAACGAAGCATTAGCCGACTGTTGGAGGAAACCAAACAACCATTCATGAATAATACGAGTTAGGCTGTCGCTAGTCTGGGATCACGGGATACGAAATGTCAGCAGACGATTATCTTAAAGCTGAACAGCGACGGCGTGATTAAAGCGATCGGACGAAGACGAGGGGAAAGATGGATGGTGGGCACAGAAGTGGCTGGCGCTGAATGGACGCGTCTCAGTGTCATGATGAATGAGAGGAAGATGTGAAGATCTGTGTGGCGCTCTCTCTCTCTCGGCCACTTCATCAACTGGACTTAATCAATCAGGGCTTCATCAGACTCACTGAACAGAGACAAACACTCAGAGAACACGTCATAATGGAAGAAGAAATCAAACAAAAATACTAATAATAATAATTCATTAAAATTTTTTTTAATAAAATACTAGTAAAATATGCTATCAATTATATTGTTATTCTTTTTTGTATTTTTATTCATGATTATTATTATTATAATGAAATGAATAAATAAAATGCTAAAAAAAAGTTAATACATATTTCATTTATTTATTCATTCATTTAATAATATTAATTATATATATAATAAAATTGCCCATAACAAATACTACTAATAAAATGTGCAATTGTTATTAATTTTGTATTCACATAATTATTATTGTAATGAAATTAATAAATAAAATGCTAAAAATGTTATAATACATATTTTACTTATTCATTCAATACTACTAATAATTATTTATATAGTGAAGTATATTTTGAAATGAAGATAAATTATTGTATTTTTATTAATTCATAATATAACGTGCTGTAAATTGTTTAATTATTAGCATTTAATTAATTTATTAAATATATAAATACTAAGCATGTTATAACCCATATTTCATTATTAGTACTTTATTCATTTCATCATAATTTTTATGTCATTATAAATAAATACATAGTACTAATAAACATGCTTTCCTTTATTAATTGCATTTTTCATTATTAAATACATAAATAAACAAAATTACTAAAAATATGCTTTAAATTATAATGTGTATAAATGTTAATATTTACCTAAATGTATATGGTTATCTTAATAATAATAATATATTAATACTACTAATAAAGATATGCGATCATCTTATCTGGGGTGATTCGCATGAAGGAGTCTGAGAGTTTGATGACGAATGTTAAAGCTCATATTGAGACTTTTGCTCCTTCTGAACCTCGAGAAGAGAACTGTGAGGAAAGCTCTCCATGTGACCTTGAGGCACTGTTGAGATGTTAAAGCCTAATGTTATGTGTTTTATATTTCATACGCCGGTGGGTTCAGCATTCGTGCTCGAGCAGATGGTGCCCCAGCAGGTCTCCGAAAATCACAGGTCACACAAACAGAGGACATTAAACCCTCTCAACGACTTCACTCTGAACTCGGCTTGACTGAACCAACTCAGAGACGAGCGGCGTGAGGAATCAGGCCTCTTTTTTCCAATAACAAGGCCGGTTGCCAGATCCTCAGGTTCGGCTTCATGTTTTCCATTACGGCAGCAACTCAAGCCTGTGCGTGTTTGAGCAAGACTCTCGCTCATCCTTTTATTCTGCTGTTCCTCGCGTTCATAATGACCCTCAGCGAATCGGTGACGCGCCTCAGAGCCTCTGGGACGCTCATTTACTGCCGTTAGAGTCCGTGTCGAGGGCCAAACAAACTGCATTTCATTAACCAGCTCCTCGGGGAGGAAACGCCAGCGTGTTTTTGCTTTCATTTCAGCCTCCGAGGAAAACGACTGAAGCCGATCCCATTATTCACTGACCCCCGCTAGAGTCGTGACGCGCCGAACACACGGATTTGTCATTATTTGTCCCGAAAAGCCTCTCGAAAACTAATTAGAGGCCACAATCGGATGAGAAATGAAGGTGGTTGGCTTCAAACCGAACCGTACCGAGGGCTAAGAGAGAATCGGGGGAAATTCAGGTGTTTATCAAGATAAAGATTTGAACGAGAAGTGTAACATTCAAAAATAAAATTGAGGGGAAAATGAAAAATATAATAAAATATAATATATAATATAAATAAAGTCAAATAAAAAGGCTAAGTAATAAACCAATAAAAAAAATTAAAAAAATGAGCATAAAATATATAATAAAATGTTAAATAAAAATCACGTAAATAAAAAAGTAAAATAAAATGGCTAAATAATATGAAACCGAGCATAAAAACATAATGAAAAATTAAATGAAAAATATAATAAAGTAAAATAAAAATGCTGAATTTAAAACAAAATGTAAAATAAATATATAATTATCTAAAAAAAATTATATAATAAATGAAATATAAAATAATGAAAAACAAATGCTGGTTTCATGAAATCAAACTCTTAGGGGCCGTTTACACGTCACCGCTTTCAACTAAAAACGCACTTTTTAAGCGTTCCGGCCGACATCTCCGTGTAAACTACAAAAACGTGAATCTCTGAAAACGGTGACGTCATGCACATGCGTATTACGTTATTAGACTTTTTTTTTTTTTTGCACATGAAAGGATACAGATATTAACAGCAAGAAATAAAGGGGTATACGGAAAGTATTTTCACAAATCAACACTATAACATTGTCATCATGAAAAATGAAAGATTCCTTAAAACAGACTCAAGGATGATAGATGTTGTCGAAGCCTTTGAGTACAAAGGATTTGACATTTTCTTGAAGTAAAACGGGACTTTATATCAGAGGAGAACATTCTAAAATTGCGATTAAAGTGAATGTTTCTGGTTGTGTGAAGATGAAATTTCTCCAGAAGACAAAGTAATAACACAGTATCATCAAGATTAACATCCTTAGAATAAAAATCGGACATAAAACATTTTAGATTATGTAATGTGTCTATAGACACTATAACGAGGATCGTTTTGATCGTTTTTAGTACATAATTGTCGTATAAACGCAACCTTATGAATGAGGTTTGCTGAAATTGTCCAACCAAGTGTGTGTTTATCAGGATAAAACGGGTCTGAAAAGAAGGAGCCATGTGCAGGTCTCAGGGAAACGCCTGGAAACAGACCTGATGCCATCCATCACAGCCCTTACTGGTGACATTCTGTGATTTTTCCTTTTATATTTCGGTTTGTCCGTGTTCATTCATCAATAACGGATCGCTATCGCCGCATCGGCAGGATTGTGGGAAACGTCCGGGTCACCTTGAGCTCGGGACAAACTCCAAGTGTCATGTGTGATGGAAAACCGTACTGTACTGCTCAAGCATCAAGATGTTTCCCTGATAATACAATACAGTGTCAAATAATTAAATATATATAAAATAGAACATACATTTATAGTAAAATGTAAAAAATTAAATATCAAAATAATGTAATAAGTTAAATGTAAATGTTAATAAAAAATAAATTAAAAAAAGCAAAATCATAAAGAAACTATGTAAAATAAAAAGAATAATGTAATTAAATATATAAAAAATGCTAAATAATAATTTTACATAATGTAAAAAATTTATAAAATAAAAAAATATTATATATAATATAAAAAAAATAAAATGTAAAAAATAAAATATATAAAATAAAAATGCTAAATAAATAAACTACATATACAATAAATGTATAATAAAATGTGAAATAAAAATAATTTATAATATAATATCAGAAATATTACAATATAATTTAACAAAAACAATAGATATGATATAAGAAAATATATCGTAAGTCTCAATCTGATCACAACATTAAATATATTAAAGAGAAGTTCTATTTTATTTTCTATAAGTTATGCCACAGATAACTCGACTTTGGTGAGACCAGAGGCTCTTTTTCTCTTTTTCCATCTAATCTCATCACTGTTCGAGAGAGACAACTGGGATATTGAAGCGGTCTCACTTTATTATTTATATTTTCTATAATGCTTGCGTTCACACCACACGCGAA
Organism: Leuciscus leuciscus; assembly: GCF_965113295.1. Taxonomy (NCBI): domain Eukaryota; kingdom Metazoa; phylum Chordata; class Actinopteri; order Cypriniformes; family Leuciscidae; genus Leuciscus; species Leuciscus leuciscus. The sequence continues at coordinate 5,435,185 of NC_138739.1, read as the reverse complement.
TTGAGCGCCAAATTCGCGTCTAGTTGGACGCTTGAACATTTTGAATTGGACGCGCGTATAAAGCGAGCATTTGAAGCGAAATAGAAGCAAATATATTCGAACGCGTGTTCGAGGTGAAATCCACTTCTTGTGGGAGGGGCAAGTGCTAGGCGTTGTCTATTTGCAAGATGGCTGATGTTGATCGAGCATTCATCGAGAGAGTCACCGCTCGTATTTGCTCTGGAGAGCAGAACAGCGGTGTAGGGGTCATCGTCGCCGTACTTGGTCCACCAGACCCTCCGGAGGCGTTCCTAGTTTGGCGAGTTTCACCACTTGCTCCAGGAGCTGCGCTTTTAGCGGTAATTCCGCATGTCCCGCGCCGAGTTTGAGGACCGGTTGTCCCGCATCGGAGCAAGGATCACCCTCGCCCTCACCCACCTAATCTGTCATTTATTTTTGTTTTGATGATAAACGGAGCCAGCCTCCAAAAGTAATTAACCTGTCCTGCGATTTGCTTTATTTCTTCTCACACAACACTGTCCAGACACGAACTATGATCTTATACACTGAAGTATGTTGGTTGTCTTTACATTAGAATAATGTTTCATATAATCTGGATTTAGATTTGGAATAAATAGCATATTCAATACAAAATGAATATGTCTCATATCTTGAAATCAAGTTTTTATGTGATAAAAGATTTGCTTTGTTTTTACTTCACCACGTGACAGCAGCAAGCAGGCTCCTGATTGGTTAACGCGGTGCGAACAGGCGCCAAAGTTCAGATTTTTCAACTCGGGCGTCAAACGCGAATTCGCTTCAAACGCGTGAATGCACAAAAAGCACCAAATAAAATCACTTGCGCGTATCGCACCAGACGCTCAATTAGCCTCTTTCGCGCCGCGCTAAACGCGTCTAGCAGGATCTCCAGACGAGCGTGAACGCGTCTTGACTTAACATGGAAATCACTCGCTCCAGAACTCAATTCGCGTGCGGTGTGAACGCAACATAAGGATTTCCGTTTGCAGGAAAGACATTCTGAGCTCATTCTGAGATTATTTCTGACAGCAAACATTGTTGACGTGGCAAATCTGAAACAGAAGAACATGTTCAGCAAAGGCTCGAGTTGATCGCCATCTAACCCTAATTCTGTCTTTGAACAACAATAGACATATTAAGAAGAGATTATGAGTTGTGATTTTCCTCCCTGTGGCTGTACATGTACACCGGGAACGCTTCCAAACTGTCCTACAATGGGTTTATTTCAGTTCACAGCCGTCATCTCTATATAATCCTCCTCTTGACAGCAGGAGACAGAAATCTCACCCCACGCGTTTGCTGAGTGGGCAAGAAGAAGAGAAGACGTGAAGACGCCTCAAACTGCTGACCCTCCAGAAACACCAGGACAGGAGGGAGAGAAACTAGTTTGATATTCATGCGTCCGCTCGGGTGTGTGACGCTTGAGGAATGGGGCTCGCAGGATTAAGAAAACGTGTCCATTAGCGTTTATACATGACATGTTAGCTTTAGCAATCTCATATACGTCTCCATACGATCCGTGTGTGTCCAGTGAGGACGATTTGCGCACAGTTTGAGACACTATTGAGATCCGGATTTAGATTTAAGGAAATGTAGAAGTAATATATTATAAAATGTAAAAAAAAAAAAAAAAAAATTTTTTTTTTAGATATATAGATAAATAAATGAACACATAATAATCTTAAAGTAAAAATTTAAAATAAAGAGTTTATAATATTAGAAATAATATGATAAAATGTAAAATAATTTAAAACGATATAAAATTTAACGTTATAAATTATAAAATCAAAAAATATTTTTTTTTTTAAGTAAAATTGTTTAAGATATATAAAATAGAATGTTAATAAATTGTAATATATATATATATATATATATATAAATAATACTTTTTTAAAGTAAAAAAGAAAAAAAATACGCAAATTATAAAAATACATATAAAGAACGTAAGAATGTAATAAAATGTAAAGAAATATATAATTTGTTATAAATTATATATAAAATAGAACGTGAATAAATTGTAAGAAAAATGTTATATAAATACTTTTTTAAAGTAAAAATTTGTATTTTTAAAACGCAAATAGTAAAAAAAAATTATTAAAAAAATAATAAAATGTAAAGAAAATATAATTTGTAAATACAACTACTTTTTTTTTTTTTTTTATGTATCAAATTGAACGAAAACATAATCAATTGCAAAAATAAAAGGTATATGTAATGTAATAAAATGTAACATTTCTAATATATTAGAAATATGAGTCTCATACGTCTCCATACGACGTGTGTGTGTCCAGCGCAGACTTTTTAGACAGGGTTATTAAAGTTGACAAAAACAAGAGTTCTCCGCGGTATCACTGAAGAATTATTAGCGTAATTCAACAACAGCGGCGTGACTCTGAGCCGCTGCGCAGCATAATGACTCGGATACCTCAGACCCAGCTGGCTGTCCGTGGAAACAGCCGTGTAATTTTCCCTTAAGTGCCCGTGTCACCAATATCTGTCAGAAGCGGGACCTCTATACAGACGGCCTGCTGCTGATGGGAACGATTTTAAGAGCTTCGGTCCTCAGTGTCAAACACACACGTCTCTCCTGCTGCCGAGACAAGCACAAATATAGACAAGCTCCACATGATAACTGCTCATTTAAACCAAATGAAGGAAAAAGATGGCTTTGAACTCCTGTGCCTGTACAGCAATACAGGAATAGAGGATAATAAATAGTGCACACACACACACACACACACACACACACACACACACACACACACACACACGTGTGTGTATATATATATATATATATATATATATATATATATATATATTAGGGGTGTAACGGTTCACAAAATTCGCGGTTCGGTTCGATACGATACACTTGTGTCACGGTTCGGTACGGTTCGGTACGTTTTCCATTGGCTACAGCAAAAATAAATAAATGCCAGAGAAATTTCCTTGAATTAAATTTTTTTTAATTATTATTTTGTTTAATGAAACTAACATCATAAAGTATGATTTTTTTTTTTTTTTTTTTTTTTTTACTGAGCAATAATGGAGCTATACTTGACTCTTCTTATGAGCATATAAAACAAAACAGCTCCTTGGACAAAATGAAATGTAATATTGTAGTAGTAGGCTAGTTATAAACACAGGTTTATTTTAGTTCAGATTAACATTTGAGGGCAGCAATTGTATTCATAATGTCAAAATAAAACAGACATAATGTTACTTGAAAGCATTATAGCCCACTATTCCTGACAAACTTCCATACCTTGCATTTAGTGTTACTACACTACATGGTGAATGTTGCTGATCTGTGGACATCGGCCAGTTCATTCATGGCACGATGTTTCTTCCTGGTTTCCACGTCAGCGCTGTTTGATCCGTTAATAACAGAGAAATGTGCATGTTTCTCACTAGATCTCGCAGCGATGTTATTACTTCAGTGGCGAATTCAAAAAGCATTTGAAATTCAAATGCATTCTTTACTGGTCTGGATCTCTAAGCGCTGTGTGGTGTTGCTTGATCAGGCTCGCGCATAGGGGCTCGCGAGTCCCGCTTCACAGGTCAAAACTGATAAACGGTCCACACAAACACAATAACAGTAGCTCAGTTTCGTTCCTTACATTGCATTTGCCAGTTGATGTTGTGGTCGCGCCAGCCTCTATGAGCGCGCTTGCCACCCGCGACGCGCCTTCATTTGAAATAACGAAATTTTGGTCGGCAGAAAAAAATGGTCCAATTGACCATTACGTTCGGTACGTAATGCGTACCGAAAACCGAACCGAAAGCCTCGTACCGAACGGTTCGATACGAATACGCGTATCGTTACACCCCTAATATATATATATATATATATATATATATATATATATATATATATACACACACATAAAACCCGTTTTATACCCGTTTATTATCTGTTCTTGTCTTATGACAACATTGATTAACTTTAATGATCCACTTCAAATTTTGACTACTGTTATGTGTATATGGAAAGGAGTGACTGAATCATTATTTCAAATGATTAGTTCAAAAGCACTGATTTATTTATCAACGTAACAAGTCGCTGCCTTTATGAATGTAAGTGAATCATTCACTCAACCGATTCGTTCAAACCATAGACTGTAAAAAAAATATGGACGACGTCCCTTCGCTCTCTTCCATTGGTGAGAACTGAAGCCGCCAGTGTCCCGATATGGCGCTGACATCTTGGGGCTTGAGTCTGCGCAGTAGCGATCTCGGCACCAGACCTGCGCAGTCGTGAGCAGGAAGTAAAGCCGCAAAATCAACGCTCCGCCCTCACTCTCGGTGTGAAATAATTAATTATAGAAAATTTTATATTAAATTTAAAGCTCCAATCTCCTCAGTCCTCCGATCCCCAAAAAAGTCTGTTGGTGCTTCAGTGACTACTTCGCTCAGAGAACCTGTCAATCACTGCTGTCAATCATGACGTCACAACACCGTTTTTATAGCATCAAATAACTAACTAAAAACAAACTTATTTTTAAAACAAACACTTGAATTTACATCAGCGTGATAAAAACTACAGTAAATGACAGAAACCACCTTCGGAAAAAAGATATTTGAAGTGTAATTAAATTGTTTAGTTGGTCTCAAGTCCCGTTGAATAACACGGGGAGGCGGGGCTTATGACCTATACTAGGACCAGTCACCGGGGGGCGATCGAGACGTTTTGGCTTCACTTTTCAGGGCTTGTGCGGCAAAAATATATGTGTGGCTTTCCTTCTCAAAAATACTGACATTTAGATAAAAGTACTGCATATGGAGTATCGTGAAGTAAAACTTTGTAAGGACTGCTGGCTCTAGATCAGTCTACATCAGTAAAGCATGAGATGGGATGACAGAGGAGTTGGTGTCAGCACTCCTGATGTCTTTAATTCACATCCCAAATCAAAGCATGAATTATTGAGCCGCCGGAGCGGATGATGGACGGAGGGAATGGCAGTGAGTGAGCGGGTCGGACAGCGCTGGGCCTTAGTGGACCTCAACAAACGAGGGCGAGTTGTGGAAACAAACTTTTGAACTACTTTACTAGGCCTACATAAACTTATATTTACAGTAAATGCTACTAATAAAACTACACGCTTAAAATCAAAAACACTGTGATGAACAGCGACTTGTTTGTCAGCTGTAGGTATTTTTTAAAGTAAAAAATAAATAAAATAAAAAGATGTGCTCCACAAAATAATGGCATGGAAAATAATTTTGTTTCATCAGTCTGATGTGATTCACACACACACACAAAAATGTGTGTGTCATTTAACCCTTTCGCACGTACGATCACACCGGTGTGATCAGTCTAGGCTGGTCCCTGGAGCGTACGATCACACCGGTGTGATTAGAACGGTCAGTACATGACGTGATCAACTGCTAAATTCAAATGGGCTTTCCCGCGTTGGCTGGCGCTGAGCCAGAGACAGGCGCGCTCATATATCACAACTTTTCAGTGTTTTCAACCACATAATGTTTATTTTAGGTTTCAGACATATAAGTACTAAATAAACAATACATTTAGAGTTTATAAAATACACACTGATGTCAAAGGAAGAGGCAATAATAATCCTTTCCATTATAATTAGTTTTATTCATCAGATACACATTGTGTAAGTAACTTTAAAGTTTACACTATTCTTCTCCCAGTTCACCTGCCACTTACTTGTTTTATGTATTTCGGGAGAAGTGGATGAATTCACGTGTTGTAAATCCAACAGATCCGATTCTCTGAACTGCGTCTGCGGCACAAACTAAGATGGCGGCGCCCATCGCGAATACAGCTGAACTAACGCGATCGTTATAAAGGTGTTTAAACAACAAAATACTTCCACTTGCATATATTTGACAATCGGAATATCAGATATTTCATGTCATATCTAACAAATTTGTGAATATTTTGAATAAAAAAGGAAAAATGACATAAAAGCAGATCGTCATTCATTCAGCTCTGTTGTTGCTGCGGTGTGTCACGTGACAAGCAATGACGCGTCACCATGGAAACCATAAAGTGACACATTCTAAATAACGGTCGCCTTGAAAAACTCACGCTGGGGGGTCAGCCAGAATATTTTAAACTTACGTGTGAAAGGGTTAAACTGGTTCTTTTTAGTGATGTGAATCAAATGCATGCATTTACAAACAAATGACTCATTTAAACCGGTTCTTTTAAGTGAATCAAAACATATAGTGCAATCAGCGTAGTACGATTCACACAAAATGAGTAATTTAAATCGGTTATTTTTAGTGAATCAACGTACGATTCACACAAAATGAGTCATTTAAACCAGTTATTTTTAGTGAATCAAAAAATACAGCGCAATCAGTATTGTACGATTCACACAAAATGAGTCATTTACACCAGTTCTTTTTAGTGAATCAACACATACAGTGTAGTACTGTACGATTCACACAAAATGAGTCATTTAAATTGGTTCTTTTTAGTGAATCAACGTACGATTCACACAAAATGAGTCATTTAAATCGGTTCTTTTTAGTGAATCAACACATACAGTGTAGTACTGTAAAATTCACACAAAATGAGTCATTTAAATCGGTTCTTTTTAGTGAATCAACGTACGATTCACACAAAATTAGTCATTTAAATCGGTTCTTTTTAGTGAATCAACGTACGATTCACACAAAATGAGTCATTTAAATCGGTTCTTTTTTAATCAACACATACAGTGCATTCACTGTTCAATTCACAAACAATTTACTTTTTTGAGCCGGTCCTTTAAATGAGTCATTAAAAAAAAAAAAAAATCTCAAGCTCAGAAGTTAATGTTTATATAATAATTGAACAATTGAATCAAAAGCTAATTATGTAAAAAATTATATTTTTGTAATGTACCATGTCTAAAAGTTTCCCAGTATAAGCAACAGCATTAGCAAGGAGACACCTTTCATATAAATGCAGAATCGACATGCAAGTTCAATAAATGCTCAAATGAATTAGAACCGAATCAAATTCAAACAGAACGCAATCAGGGAATCCAGTGTGTAGATCTTTCCAGCAGGGTCAGAGGTCACAGGGCTGATTGTGGGACAGAGTCGCCTGAGGTGAGCTGACAAACAAGTGCACGCAACTGAATACTGAACAGCACTCGCTCCGCGGGGAGAGACATCAGCAAATATGAGATGAAAAGTGTGTGACGCCGTCGGGAGGGCAAGATGGAGGCGCCGGAGGAGATAAAACGATTCCAGGCAAATCTTGACAATGGGAGATCCCAGCGCAGATGTACAGGAGCACAGCTATTAAGAACGGATTATTAAATCACCACAGATGGAAAAGAAAATGCTGATTCCAGGCAAACGCAACAATCACTTTGCCAGCGCCCTGAAAGCTCAAATTCATCTTTCAACAGAGGCAAAAAAAGCTGGAGAAAGATGCGGTGGCGCTGGGGGCAAAGAACAGGACAAGGTTAAAACTAATATCCAGCTTTTCCAAATCCTGTTGCCTCACGAATATATCCCAAACTAAACAAATCTGAAGAAGAAAACGTCTGGTGGAACATATACAGGACTGACTTCAAAACCATTATAATAACAAAATGTTTTGCCAATGTTCATATTACGTAATGAATTATATAATTATTTGTTAAAAGATGGCGATCCCGATTCAAACTCCCACTCGATCTTATTCCTAAATGACAACGATGCTCTTGTGTCTATTAAACATTTGACAAAATCATTCCGGAATAATTCAGATCTGCGTTTGATCCAGAGCGAGTCATGTATTGTACAAGTATGAAACTGCTTCACATACAGTCTTTTCAACCACACAGTATTGTTATTTTTGTGTTGCAAATATTCATATTAACACAGAAGAACTGGGATAAAAGTTTTTAGTTCAGATATAGGCTAAACACTGATGTCTACGGTAGCGATCAAAATAGAGTAAATCATCTTTTGAAAGCAACTTGGCGCTTCAAATAATGATTTTATCAATTACGCTGTTACACCAGTAGGTGGCGACAAGTTACTGTTAAAAACATGTATTTATCATTGAATCATTCAAGAGTCTCGTTCAAAACACCCTGATTCATTCAGTAATGAAACAAATAAGTATTTATGAGGAAGTCATTGAAACCAATTTCTTAAAAGTCCCCCTGTGGTGAAAATCCAGCTTTTAATGTTGTTTGTGTGTCTATATGGTGTTTTTAATATGCTTTAAGACAAACCATGTGTAAATTCATAAGTCGACAGCATTGCTGAGTATTTTCTCCTTAAAACCAAAAGACAGTCTCAAACACACGCTTTGAAATCGCTGGTGTTTCTGACGTCACAAACTACCTTGTAACCAATCAGATCAACGTGTGATCGTCAACGAGTGGATCTCTGAGCTGCTGTGAGTGAGTGGAGGCGGGGCTCATTTGCTAAATGAGGCAAGTGTGTCGAGTTACATTCAATGTATGAAGACATTTTTTCAAGGAAAAGTCGTTTAAATGTCATATTGGTGATCAAAGATGAGTTTAAGGGATACAATTATTGACTACAGGGGGACTTTAAATAATTCATCCAGATATAATAAACATTTTAAATAGACCGTAGCAATTATCATTTTGTCAGAACCTCTAGTAAATTACATGTCATTTTGTTTAGTTGTAGTAGTTTTGAAACAAAAAACATGATTCTAAATTTATGCAGAATCGTGCAGGGCTAAATTTTGCGAACATTATGGGATTGATGTTTTTGACTGTTTTCTGAACATTCTGAAACAAGTAGTAGCATTTGAAAAATGTTAAGACGAATATCCAAATAAAAAGTTGCAAAACAGATAAACGTATAAATAACGTTTTGAGAACATTATTAAAGAGCAGATAAGCGAATATTCTATTAACATTACAGGAAGAACGTTTGTTCATAACACTGAGAGAACGTTCTGATAACGTTCCGTTAACTGGGTAGTTTGCTTCCTAATCTAGTCCTGCTTGCCATTGTAAGAATAGCCGTTTGTTCCTCTTTTGTAAGTTGCTTCGGATAAAAAGCATCTGCTAAATGCATAACTGTAAATTATAACCTAAACAAACTGAAATAATCAATCCCAGTCCTGTGTGGATTATCAAACGCTTTCAGAGTCGGTGGTGATAAATGTCTTCATCTGAACTCTGCAAACCACTGCCAGCTGTAATACGCAAATGGAAATGTGAATATAAGTGCATTAACTAATGAAAAAGTATTCAAACGTGATTAAATTCACATCGCTCGTCTGATCAGGCCTAAAGATGTGCATTATCATACGGCTACGCCCCATCCGTCACATCAAGCTAATTTTCGAGTGTAATTGCCTGACGCTGTAATTAATTTCGACTGAAGCGTGTACTATTTTTGCACCGAAAATCTCATGAATTGTTTCTGCCATGTACTTGCTGACTAAGATTAATAACGCTGAACTTTACAGCAATGCTTTATGGATATGGGAGACGGACCTAATTGAATAGGAGCAGATCAGCAGCAAAAGTTTCCATAATGTGAAAAATGATCCTAGATCAGAGTGAAGTATCTGTGCCATAATATCTCCATTATATCAACTAGGCTTATGTTTTATAGTCTTATTTCATTAAAAGCAGATTAATGCATTGTTTTAGAAGACTTTTTATACTTGGTTCCAAGCCATACTTTATAATTCATCAATTTAGGTTTGATATAGAGCTGCATGTAGGCTGACTTTCATAATATACTGATTATATCTCAAGGTTTTTAATATATAATCATAATGTGTATGGTGTGAGAAAAGATGTAAATTTTTGATGAAGTGCATTATCATCAAATGTAGAAACGTGCCATCAAATGTGCCTTTAAAATGTAGAAATACCCTGAAATTAGATATTACCTTGATTTAACTGTATTGAAAATGACATAGTATTTGTATTAATGCAAAAATATATAATCATGGAACTGAACGAAAAAAGTGCTGTGGTGGAAACATGCTAGTATACCATGGTACTCCAAAGTGTGTGTGGGGGGGGGGAATAACTATCTTCTAGTTTTATATATTATATTACTAATATGATAGTAAGGTGGTAATAATGATAACTAGAAGATATGGGATGGTAACACATGTGGCCATGGCATTTTTGTACCAAAAAAACAAGGTAATATGGTAACGTTACGTACAAACAAAAACATACATAAAGTAAGTACTTCAAAGAGAACAAGGTACTAGTACCATAGTAAATGTCCAACAAACATTTTTACTACTTTCCTGTTAAAACGACCAGCTTTAAGCAAATACATCCAGTAATCTTGACTGCCTTAAGTTTAAATTCAATTTTTAGGCTCTATATGACCGAATAAATTAAAGTTTCTCATATTTCGTCTAATATATTTAGTTCGTATTCTGCGTAAAATAACTGATATTTCATCTTTACTCTCATATATGCCGTTCAAAACGCTTTACACATCTACATCCCCCTCAGATATTTATTAATACAGATTAAAATGACATTTAAAATGTAAAAACTCACCTGTATGGGGTTAAGTCTAATCTGTGAGGAGAATCGCCTCATCTGCGTCTGGCGCGAAACTTGGGCGCGTTTAGCCACTGCGCGTTCACGCTGCCGCTCCAACTGATAGCGCGCGAGCAGGCGCGCGACCTGCTCTTAAAGAACCCGCACGCACGACAGAAACCAATCACAGAGGAAAAGAGGGATTTCTTTCATTATTATTTATTTACAGAGATTGACTTGTATCTAGCAGGGTGAATGTGGTAGGCCTACTATTGTATAAATACCTAATCATTAATAAATCATGAACAAATAGAATGATTAACAAGGACAATTCTATTTACTTTAGTTAATAAAATAATTAATAAAATAATCTGTATAATAATAGATTAGTAAAATAATCTGAATAAATAAATAACTATATATTATGTTTACAGGCCTATATTAATAATAAATATTAATTTAACATAAATTCAAATATTATATATAGAGAAATAGCAGCTTATATATAGAAATATAATATTTGTAATATTTAATACGTTTTAGTTTTTAGTTTTTCTGGTATTGTGACAGTTTCAACCACAAATGTAATGTTTTTTTAACATCAAAACAAAACACAATCTATCAAGTCACCGTTATCAGGGGTTCATGTGAAGTGTCATAAAAATTATGTTTTGACTGCTCAGAAATAACAACATAACACATCCCTCTGTGATCAATGTGGCCCCCCATCTGTTCATGACAGCATCGGCCATCTGCTGCCAACAATAAACCACATTCGCCCAATTACATAACATGGATCTTTCCCAAATGACTAAATTTAAACAAATATGATGCTAGGTTAGGGGAAAAAAACATGTAAATTATAGCATTAATATTTTAGGCCTGCTACTTAGTAAGTGATTTCTGAGAAAGGTAAATATTTGAAATCACCAAAACAAACACGCGTCAACCCCAAAGGATCACGCCCCTATCTTAATAGCTCCGCCCCCAAATGTACAAACATGCTATGCAACCATAGACTATAAAAATGTATGGACGCAGTGTCCGTGACGTCACCCGTGGTGTTTCTGAAGAGCATTTTTGAAGCCTAAAGTGGGCGGAGCAGGCCGTCGCCATCTTGGCAGCGCGTCACTCCCGGATAACTGAAAATGGGCAAAGAGGCGGGATTAGCTGCGGTGACGTGACGGCTAACAGACAGCAGACAAATGGTTAGTAGTGACAGCAGATGCAATACACCTGTCACTCCCTTAATTATGCACAACTTTACGGCTTAATATAGTTGAGTTATAAAAAAATTCACCCCCCTCACAGTTGTCATGAAGGGCAAAATTAGCTGTATAGACCAAAACCACTTTTTGCACCTGCAGGCTGTAAACACATTTTTTTTCTGCTGTAAATTTGAGCATTTTAACATGTGAGTCTATGTGATCGACTCTCTTTTTCAGCCTGTCTCTTGTGGCCAAGTCAATGAATTGCAGTTTAAGTCACGGTTGTATGCGACACACGAGTGGACACGCCCCCTTACTGTTGATTGGCTACAAGTGTGTCCTGGTGCTGAGTCCGATCCACTTTCAACAGATTATCTCAGAAATCACTTACTGCACCTTTAAAAAATATCTTTTTCTGGAAAGATTCCATGGATTTTAAAGGTTCTTCATGGAACCATCGATGCCAATAAAGAACTTTTATTTTTAAGAGAGTGTGTCGAATTTTCCTCAGGTTTCCAGTCTGACCGAAGGCCCTTTGAATCTATAGGTCTTAACCTTCCAGAACACAGCGAATCATCCAACCGAAGGTGGCGACTCGACCATCTGTGCTACAACACACTCTGCCAGCCCTGACTAGTGCCAGTGTGAACCCTGGCTCTCCCGCGGGTCACCGTGTCCGCAGACAGAGTGATCTGACTCAGAAACCCTCGCTGAAACCATGAGGTGTATTGGCAAGCTCGCGACTAATCTCCTTAAATCTACTTGTAAGTTTGTCTTGTCATTAATTTTTCTCTGATACCGTTGAAAACACAAATTACTCTAGCGCTAATTAACAGTTTCTCATAAATCTTCCAAACCTGTCATGTAAGTTGATATTACTGTGTGTGTTGTTCTTTTCTGAGGAGAGATCAGAATGTTCTTCATTGAAAGTTGCTGACAAGCAAGCTCGGAATTGATTCATTATGCATGTGATTTAAAATAAAATTTCTGCTGGGTCAAAGTCCAACTAAAAAAACTTTTCAGACATGTACAAAGACAATTCCATGGTGTTTTGAACATATACCACAATCACACTAAAAAACACTTGCTTGCTTGTAATAATATAAGGAAAAGGCGTATTTGAGTGGACAGCCGTTTGTAGTGTTGTCTTAAACCATCAAGTGCAGTCATTCAATCCCATAATGCACCTCAATAACGGTTTGCATGCACTGTGAGCACCGTGCCGAATAAATTCCCGCGTCTCGCCAAAAAAATGGAGCATTTCAGTCGCACTCGACGTCTGAATTCGTCGTTTATATTCACCCATTCATTGGCTTTGTCTGAAATCGCCCTAAATAGAGCACTTTTGGATGGGACAGACGTTTGTAGTGGTGTGCGAAATCCATAAGGGATGTTATTGAGTGCACCCTTCACCTGTATTTTGGACTACAATTGTGGATTACCCTAATAAAGCTGCGTTTAATCTGGCAACCCTGTCCTGTAATGTGCTTTGGGCAATAATCTATTAGGATTTAAAGTCCCCCTGTAGTCAATCATTTTTTCCCTTAAAACTCATCTTTGATCACCAAAATGACATATTTAAACGTATTTTTCCTCGAAAAAAAAAAACTTCATGCTTTAAAATAGCTTGAATGTAACTCGACACCCGTGCCTCATTTAGTATACGCGGTTCTATGAAAATGCAAACGAGCCCCGCCTCCACTCACTCACTCAGCTCAGAGATCCACTGGTTGACGATCACACGTTGATCTGATTGGTTACAAGGAAAGTTTGTGACGTCAGAAACACCAGCGATTTCAAACCGTGTTTTTGAGACTGGGTGCTTCTCAATTCTTATATTTTTGCATCCTCGTTTCCTTTCCTCGTGTCTCAGCTCTGCCCCCTAAAGGACGCGAGGGAAGGATGCAAGGAAAGAAAATGAGGACGGAGGAATCGCATGAAAGCTTTTTTATACATTGGAATACTTGATCAGTCGAGCGTCATTTCACAGCGTCATCAGCAGCGCTCAAAGGATCTGCCCTTATGTTGTTACAGTTTGGTTATTTCAGAAATTCATAATATAGGCTATGATAATAAAGCAAGATACCCTGTTGAAATATGCAAGATCTGTGGTTTATTTAAACTGCAAAGGTAAAGTATAAATTAAAATGATTGTGACCGATGTGAAGGGGGAGGAGAATTTATACGTGCGTCACGATTAGTCGATAAAACTCTTCCGGCAAAGGATACACCTGTGTATCCTCGCTCATGACTCCTCAGGAAGCTCCTCACTCCTCAATCCTCAGCTCCTCGCGGTGCAATTAGAGAATTGAGATGTCCTTCAAGATGGCTGAGCTCGATCGGTTTCCGGGTCATATGATGGAGGACGGAGGAGTGAGGAAACGAGGAGGGATATTGAGAAGCGCCGTATGTCTTTGGTTCACAGCAGTTTTAAGGAGAAAATACTCAGAAATGGTGTTGACTTATGAATTTACACATTTGTCTTAAAGTATATTAAAAACACCACATAGACACATAAATAACATTAAACGCTGGATGTTCACCACAGGGGAACTTTAATGGTTTTAACATGCCACCAATAGAAGGCAACAAATTACCCATAGAGAACCACAGAGCCCATTACAGTTTCCATTCAAACCAATTCAATTCCCATTATAACCATAACATTTTTTAATGATTTATTTTTTCAGCAGGGTAACTACTCCAACCTGTAAGAATTTCATATATTTTTGTAACACAAATGAAGATCTTTTTAATGAAATCTGAGAGTCCCTCCATTGACAGTTACGTAACTACCAGTTTCAAGCCATTTAAAGGGATACTCCACTTTTTTTGGAAATAGCTTAGCATAGATCATTGAATCGGACATGACCATTAGCATCTCTCTCAAAAAAATGACCAAAGAGTTTCGATATTTTTCCTATTTAAAACTTGACTCTTCTGTAGTTACATCGTGTACTAAGACCGACGGAAAATGAAAAGTTGCGATTTTCTAGGCTGATATGGGATATAGGAACTGTGCTGCCGTACCATGAGTCCAGCAGGCGTAATGATATGACGCAGCGCCTGAAAATAGTCCCCAGCTCGGTAACTTCCAACGTGACCGGGACTAAGTTTGTCTAACCTATCCGATTTTTAAGTCTGACGTCACGCGTGACGTTTAGCCTTTTCCGGGTCCAAGCGCTCCTCTCGTCCAGAAATAACAATGGTGGAACCTGTAAATTTATTTACGATCACGTCCTTCTTAGTGAGGCACCCTTGGCGGTCAAAAAGGGTTTAAATTCCTTTAACACCAACAGAGTGGTTAGTGTAGCTCATCACTCAGGTGGCATAATTAAGGGTAGAGTCCAGGCATCAATGAAAAAGAAGATTTACGAGGTTGAAGTGAGTTAGCTCGGGACACGGGA
This sequence comes from Leuciscus leuciscus, assembly GCF_965113295.1. Classification (NCBI taxonomy): domain Eukaryota; kingdom Metazoa; phylum Chordata; class Actinopteri; order Cypriniformes; family Leuciscidae; genus Leuciscus; species Leuciscus leuciscus. The sequence goes on along the minus strand of NC_138739.1, from coordinate 5,420,095 downwards.
CACAGCACTGCGGCATTGTAAAAACACTCAATAATAACCAAAACACTAGCGAAAGCGGTAGAGAGGACCTGGACTTTGGACCCGGAAAGAGTATTATCGGAGAGTGGTTACGTCACGACTTAACAACCGAATTAGACCTATTTTCAGGCGCTGCGTCATATCATTACGCCTGCTGGACTCATGGTACAGCAGCAAAGTTTCTTGATTATATCGCAGGAATGAGAGTATAGTTCCTAGCCATATCAGCCTAGAAAATCACAACCTTACATTTTCCGTCGGTCTTAGTACACGATGTAACTACAGAAGAGTCAAGTTTTAAATAGGAAAAATATTGAAACTCTTTGGTCATTTTTTTGAGAGAGATGCAAATGGTCCTGTCCGATTCAATGATCTATGCTAAGCTATGCTAAAAGTGGTACCGCCAGACCCGGAGTTCGGCTGAATGGATTCGAAAACGGTAAAACTCGACTGTTTAACTCTGGGGGATTTGTAAAATGAGCCTATTTCCAAAAAAAGTGGAGTATCCCTTTAAAGGTAGTAAAAACATCATACAAGAAACCCACGTGACTCCAGTGGTTTAACCTCAGTGACAGGACCTTTGTTTGAACAAAAAAACACAATTTACCAATTTATTTACAAAATATCAATCTCCACCACGTGTTCACACAACACCTGCTCTCGCGTCACGCGACAAGAAGATATCACAGAATTTTTTTGCGTTAACTATCCCTTTAAAATGATGCCTCGTTAGGTTTCTAAACAGAATGTGTGTGACGGACCGTCCCTTGGAGGCAACACTTCAGCGTGTTGCTCGTTAAAAAGAGAAAGCTGAGTGTCGGGTGAAAGCATGTGAGCCGATCGAATCAATAATCTCCATAATGAGATCCGTGGGGCGTCATTACCGCACATGCCTCTTCTTCCATAACGAGCGAAAAACACGCCTCATTAACCTTTACAGTTTACAGTTACATATGCACAGTATCTGGGTTTATTTCTTTAAGAAGGGGGAATCCGTTAAATGGAAAGAAAAGTCATATCTCAGACAGTTGTTTCTCCTGTACAGTTAGATAACACAAATCTAAAATCAAAAGTCAGTCCGTGACCAAGCAAGACTGTCAGCCATACCAGTGACTCTCACTGAGCAGATGATGAGGGCTGGACCAGAACATGTTGACAGGAGAAGGGAAGTCTCTCAATGGGTCACTTCCTCTGCATGTGAGCAATAATGAACAATAAACAACTCAATCACCGTTTCTTCTTTGTTATTTTATAGGCCTACTTAGACATTTGACAGCCTCGCCCTTTCAAAATGTGTTAACAAAAGCTTTTAGGTTTGACCGCTGACTCAGCTAACAAAAATATCATCTTAGAATGTTTTGCTAATCTTTCCATTAGGCTATGAAAACATTATTTGCGAATGTCTTATGAACATTCAAAACGTCCATGTTTTTTTAAAGTAAGAAGGTTATCGTGGTTTAGCCCATGTGAACGTAAAATGAACATTCCATTCTATTATCTTGAAAATGTTATGATTTTTTTTTTTTTTTTTTTTTAACGTTCAAAACGTCCAGTTTTTCATGTTCTAAGATGATTATATTTGGGTTATGCAAAAAATGACAAAAAGGACGTTTCTTTAAAATGTTTTATGCAAACATTACAAGAACATTCAACAAATATTATTAAAAATATAAGGACGTTCCAAGAATTTTGTTCTAAGAATGTTTTCTCTCAACATTTACGAGAACATTCATCAAATTACATCGTGGCATTCCATGAACGATTCCAAGGTGATTCCATTTTGATAACATAATGAAAACATTCAGCAAATAATAATAACAAGGATGTTCCAAGAATATTGTTCTAAGAATGTTTTCTCTCAACATTACGAGAGCCAGTCAACCGCTGAAAACAGAAACACAGGCTCATCCGGGCTACTGAAGTCAGCAGTGCTTGCTAGAAACGGCTTTTCTTCGTGGAAGTTTTGTATTTTGGCGAGCTCATAAATTATTAAAAATCAGTCAAATCAATATTTTGTGTACAGTTATTTATTTTTTTCATCCAGTATCATGGACTATTTGTGATTATTGTTTTGTACATTGCTGGATTATAAGACAACAAACAGGTACGATTTTAATCTCAAATCAATATCTCTTATCTCCATAATTATTTATGTGTGATAATGTACATCCAACCAGTTGTTATCTCCAAATAAACCCCTGATGCTAGACCTAATCCCCTGTCGGAGTTTATTCTGAGATACATTATCACTTAACTTTATAAGAACCTTCCATAAACATTATTTTAAGAACGTTTTGTCCTAACATTTACATTACTTTTAAAGAACAATAGTGAATGTTATGGGAACATTCCCTGTTAGCTGGGCTGCACTTTGGCTTTAACTGTGATTTTGTAGTAAAAACCATATAAACTAACAAGGTTTTACAGCAAGAGTTTGTATGGATTTGTAGTAAAACTATAATAAACACAAAACTAACTAGCCTATGTGACTAGCATGCTAACTCGTCGAATGTCCATTCCTCTTCAAGCTGTTATGTCAATTTGACATTGGCCCAATATTAGAGTGAGTTTGTCTAGCCTAACTGAAAATACAACCAACCAAGATGTTGTAGAGAAAATCCAATCTTTGTTTTTGCAAATTCGCTCTTCATGACGCACCTGCAGCGCATCTGAACATCTACACGTTTCTAACGCAGGGGTTTCATATGCAGAGCGTCCTGCGGTGTCTTTGAGCTGTGTGTGAAACCGAGTATCAGCTCTGAGCTCGCTGAATTGAGTTGGACTAATGGTCACTCATTTCCCCGTTTCCAGAAGGCCAGCAGGTATCGATCAATATCCCATAGACATCCATCAATCCCAATATTCCAATGGGAATGGTTTTATTATGAGCGAAACAGCCAGGCGATAAACACATTATGTCTCTCAATGACCTTGGGAATTGAGTTTGGAGGATTTATGCGTTGAGCCGGAGAACGAAAACAAGGCGCTCGTTTGGAAGCCCGGCTCCATCGAATATGCATAATATTATTAATATTGCATGAATGCTTAATGGACGCAAACAGTCGATCCGTACCAGCATTAAAAAAAAAAAGTGCTTGGTACGAGGTTTGTAATATGTACAAATTTAATTAGGTTGCTTGCATTACGCTAAAGTTTAACGTAGCCTATCTATCTTTCAGTTTTTGGGTCCCTCGATATCAAACACGTGCGTCACGACTTGATTAAAAGCATCTAAAGACGTTTTACTCTCCAAACTTTACACAGTCCAGTGAATTAATTCAATGACATTTTCTTCATTATTACCGTCACTCAGAGAGCATTATAAATAATGAACGAACGTGTCGCTCACGTATGTGAATTTCCCGCGAACTCACGTATGGATTTTATTGACTGATTATTGACTTTTGTTCATGAGATTGACGTGGCCACGGGATCCCTTGGGTTTAAAGGACACGTTAGGATCTCCCGAACAAAATTCAGAGCGATTTTAAGATAGCAAAGAAGCTGTTCTTTAATTAGCAGAAATAACCTGGACGTTAGGCATTAAAGATTAAAATTAGAGAGAGTTATAAATAAAGAGAGAGGGTTGAGTTTAATATTTTTGTCTGGGTTTTACATTTCCTCAGGCAAGTTCTCCCCCTCCTCTTCTCCGTCTTGTTATCCATCATGCGATATGACTTTAATATGCTTTACGGCAGATTTGAGCTCATGTATCATGTAGGGCAGGACCTTGCAGATTTCATAGGCCAGTAGTGATGCTCATCTCGGGCTGCAGCGACTCTAATGCGAATATTTATCCCAACAGACGCGCCGTTGCGCGATCCGTCACCCTATTCATTTACAGAGGCGCGCGAACCCATGCACAGACTCTATATTCATAAAGTCCTGATGACATTACGCCTCAAGTGTGTGTGGGCGTCAGTTGGAGTTACGGAGGGCAATGCATAATACACTGTAACCTGTTCTAACAGTTTTTAATTGACTTTACTTAATTGTAAACATCTAGTAATCTGTACTATTGGCATATGTTGGGTTTGTGTTCAGGCGAAAGCTTCAGGTTAATCGCTGCTGCTCCTCAAGTGTCTCTTATACGACTGAGGCCCCGTTTACACGATGGGAAAATGCAGATATTTCCCTGCGTTTTGGCCTGTCATTTACACGAAAACGCCGTTTTTATCCCAGAAAACGATTATTTCTAAAAACTCCGGCCAAAGTGGAGATTTCTGAAAACGCCGGTTATGTGTTGCCGTGTCAACTGGGTTCTCAAACGTCACATTATGCGCCAGAAAATGCTTACGTCATGTGAGCGCCCTATGTTTAGAGTTTGTTCCATACTGTCTATGAGTTTGTTTGGCTACTATTTGATCATGGATGCTGTTAAAGTGGTACTCATTTTTACTTTTGTGAAAATGCTTTTGGCCTGTTTGCATTTACTTCGCTGTCTGTCCACACGAACGAACCTCGCGCCATGTCTATTGTTTTGAAAGGAACAGGAAGTCGCTTGTGCTATTCGTCGTTGTCGATTTTGAGGATTCTGATTGGCTTGCATGGCTTTATCCTTCTCCTTACACTGCCGCCCCTTTGTATTTATGCGGGTTGATGTAAACGACAACTTTTTTTGAAAACGATGTTGTGTGCACAATGTTATTTTTGAAAACGGAGGGGGAGAAATATTCGTTTCTCTAAATACCCGGCTATGTGTAAATGTGGCCTGAAGCTGTGCATAGCGGCTTTAGCAGTCAAACAGCTGGGAATGTTTTTTTCTTTTCTTTTTTTCCAGCAGTTTTATTACTTTAAATGAGGTTTGACATTACTGTAATGCAAATATTATAATATAAGGAAGCAGATTTTAAACGGATGGTTTATCATGCTTAGTGCTGGCCTTGACAAAACTGTTTCCATTCCAATAACTAGATAAGTAGGCTATAGTTTGGAGATGAACTTTGAGGTTGGCTTGACAAAGTCTTGTCTGAAAGTTTTAAATAACTGAGTAAAATTCAAGCTTTTCAAAGTAAATAAAATGTTAACATGTTAACATGTTTCAACAAGTTAACATGTTTTAGAACGATCCCACATGGAAAGAATCTATATGAGGATATATGCGCATATATGAAACCTATATGCAGTTTATATGCACATATATGCTGCATATATACAGCATATATGCACATATATGATAATATATATGCTGCATATATGCGTATATATGCCACATATAGGCATAATTGAGGTGCATATATGTGCATATACAGGCCATATAGGTCTCCTGTATTGCTTCTTTATATATACATATAAGCCCTATATGTACATACAAGATATGTCTCCTATAGCTCATGGCAGGATGGTCATTTTGTAGCTCATATCTCACTTTGGAAACTGTCATACATGATGCCTAGCTCAGATAGGCACATCTATCAATTCGAAGCTCACGGAGCTGAGATCAAAAAGATAAAAATTAAAAAATTTAAAAAAATTCTGTTCAGTTTTTTGTCTTATTTTTGTTCTTGTACTATTTGATTGTTCTTAAGTAAATAAATAATGTAAATTTCTACATTTTGGGGTTTTATTTATGTTGCCTACACTGTAAAAAAAAGTGTACTTTTACAGGTAATGGTCTGTATTTTTTTAACAGAATTTTACCGTTTTGTCATTATAGTGAATGCCTGTTATTTTACAGATATTTGCTGTAATTTAAAGGTCCACTATTAAATTTACAGGTAATTGCTTGTATTTTGGTTTTACATCAATTTACGTTTTTTAAGGAACATGGAAAGAATCTATATGAGGATATATGCGCATATATGAAACCTATATGCAGTTTATATGCACATATATGCTGCATATATACAGCATATATGCACATATATGATAATATATATGCTGCATATATGCGTATATATGCCACATATAGGCATAATTGAGGTGCATATATGTGCATATACAGGCCATATAGGTCTCCTGTATTGCTTCTTTATATATACATATAAGCCCTATATGTACATACAAGATATGTCTCCTATAGCTCATGGCAGGATGGTCATTTTGTAGCTCATATCTCACTTTGGAAACTGTCTACATGATGCCTAGCTCAGATAGGCACATCTATCAATTCGAAGCTCACGGAGCTGAGATCAAAAAGATAAAAATAAAAATTTTAAAATAAATTCTGTTCAGTTTTTTGTCTTATTTTTGTTCTTGTACTATTTGATTGTTCTTAAGTAAATAATGTAAATTTCTACATTTTGGGGTTTTATTTATGTTGCCTACACTGTAAAAAAAAGTGTACTTTTACAGGTAATGGTCTGTATTTTTTTAACAGAATTTTACCGTTTTGTCATTATAGTGAATGCCTGTTATTTTACAGATATTTGCTGTAATTTAAAGGTCCACTATTAAATTTACAGGTAATTGCTTGTATTTTGGTTTTACATCAATTTACGTTTTTTAAGGAACTTGTCTGTATTTTTACAAAGTCATATTTTACAGATTTTTTTCTGTGAAATTAGAAAACAAAGAAAAGAAGGTATAACTGCAGAAATCTGCATCTATTCAATATGTTGTCCTTACAGATTATTAAGCATGTGGGGGTTAAAGTGAGGTTTTTTTTAAGGTTAAATAATAGTATTTGTACATACAGCCTACCCTACATAGGCTACAGTAGACCTGTATTGAATTGTTTTTAGGCTATAGTCTTTTAATCTTGTCTTGCAAATAGATGCTCATTTTGATCATTATTTCATTGTCTTATTCTCCCATAATTTCATGTATATTTTATTAATATTTTTCTAAATCTCCGTTGCGCTGCACATTCAGGGCTTTGTGTGTGTGTGCGCGCGCGCGCACGCGATGACGCAGATTCAAATTTGCCGCCATTACGTTTCCGCTGTTTAGTCCCGCCCACAACGGTCAGCTGATCAGTCGACTTTGGATCTGTATCAAGTGCAAGTGGGAGATTTGAATTCAGCCTACTCTCCTGAAGTGGATTGTGAGATTAACAGGGGTTCAATATGACACCTCATAATTCAAAGCAATCGTGTTCGTCGAGAGCAGCCGTGAGCAGGAGCCCTAGCTGTTGTCAGTTTGGATTCTTCGGAAATAGCACCCTTTTCAGTGAGCCTGGTTCGTCACAGCGGACATCATGCCAACCGATCACCGGCTGAGGTAAGAGTCTGCATGTGAACGATATTTTATATTACATTTGTGTTAAGTTTACGTTACAGTTTTCAAGCTAACATTAGCATTTTAAATGATGTTCAGTTAACTGGCGAGAGCTGGAGGCAAAACACTGAAAATGTAGCATGCATCTTTACATTTTCCATCTGTTTTAAGAAAGATCAGTTGAACCCACACCTCAAAAGACCTAAAACAAGCTTTCGTAGACTTGTTATACATAAAGTCCGTTTAATTGTGTATAAAATCTTTGTTAATACGCGATAGTATCTGTCAGTAAATCAATCTCTTAAATGGCGGGACATTTTTAAACACTGTCTGGAAGCTGAAAACTCTTCTCTTAAAATATAGTAACCACGTTTTTGGCGGATTTTTATTACCATTTTTAATAACCACAGTTATACTACAAATAGGCCTAACGTTACCAAGGTTTTTTTTTTTTTGGTTAAACCATAGTTAATTTTCATAAGGGTTAATGTGGTTATCAAGACCGTTAAGAAAACGAATTCAGCAAATACTGTACTGTTGATGATACAGGAAAACACATGAGGCTAGAATATGAACACCACATGATAAATTCCATATTCTGGCTGCATGCTTGCCAACACGTCAGTTGAGGTTTTGCATTGTCCCAGTGGAACATATTCTGACATATGCAAATGTAATACTGAGTTGTAAAAAAAAATATATATATATATATATATATATATTTGTGATTTCAGGTCAAGTGGAAAGCAGAATGATCATGGCAAACAAGGTATGGGAAGAAGTAATTTAAAATATTGTAATGGCCGAGTCTTCTGATTCCATATGATTGCACTAAAAGTGGCAGAAAATGTAATTTGTTTTATACTATATTTTCCCATGTGAATATTCATTTGATCCTTGTGAGGCCACTGGAGCTGCACAAGGTTTGGGTTTGCTTCAGTAAGACCACGATTGTGTTAGATTCCACCCATCTATTATTATTATTTTTTTGTATTGTAACTAGGCTCTGTCATTTAGAAACATGGGTTTTCCTATCACTTATAATGACATATATCTCTACCTTTCATTCCAGCCAGAGGATCTGACGGTTGCTGCTCGCATCTCAGCCTACCTGATGGAAAATTCTTGCTGGATGAATGACCTTCACCTTCAATTCAACCTTGCCAAGACAAAACTGCTTATGGTTTCACTTTCAGCCAAACCATGCGATCCTGCTGATTTGCCTTATACAACACCAGAAAGATCCGGCCCTTCCTGTCGGAGTCACACAACTCCTTGTCTAAGCTCTTGTTCTATCCAGACTGGACTATTGTAATGCTCTCCTGGCAGGCCTTCCAGCATCAGTCAAACCTCTGCAACTGATCCAGATGCTGCAGCAAGACCTAAACTCACTGCTTCAGATCTATGTGTCTCCAGAAGCTTGTGTTCTGCAAGTGAACGGCGCCTTGTGGTGCCATCATCCCAAAGAGACACAAAACCACTTTCACTGACCTTTACCTGGACTGTTCCCTGCTGGTGGGATGACCTGCCCAACTCTACACATTTTCAAGAAACTGCTAAAGATCCATCTTTTCATAAACACTTGACCCAATAATACTAAATCTTTGTTTTAATAATAAATAAATAAACTTGTATACTGTGCTACACTAACTGGGACTTGTCACTGCACTTGTTGCTTCTATTGTTCTCTTAATTTTTAAGTCACTTTGGATAAAATGTAATTGTAAATGTGTAAAATAAGTTATATTAGAGTATAAAGGCATACAGCAATTGCCTTTTAATGTAGATATTTTTACATGTTCTAAATTATATACTAAGATTGTATTTCCTATCATTCACATATCTTGATGTTCAGTGTTTGTTTAATGAGTAATACTGTAAATGTGCAGGTATTTTGTACTTATACGTTTAATTAATTTAACAGAAATTGACTGTACATTTGCTATTATTAAGTACTTAATTAGAGATTGGTCAAAGTTGTGAAATTGGAAATGCCTTAACTGTAAATATACAAACTTTGAATTTGAATTTATGTATTTAATGCATTTTTATACATAACTTCATAGTTATTATACACAGGAAAAACTATATATTAAAAGATAATTACTGTAGATAGACAGCATTATTATAAAATAACTTTATAAAACCCTAAATTTACAGTTTAACTTGAAAGTTAAATGTTTTTTTTTAAATGTAATTTGACATCATTTATCCGTTTTTCCACGGTTTAATAAGCCATTATCAACAGTAATGTACTGTAATTTAATAAATTTTGACTGTAAAGTCAATTCTGTATTTTCACTGTTTTTGCCTGTAATTTTGTGAAATGGTTATTTGCTGTAATTTAACGGGATCCGTCTGGAAACTTTGCTGCCAGAGATTTACCGTTTGTATACGGGATTTTTTTTTTTTTACAGTGTAGGCCTAGTAGCTATGGATTTTAATAATTTTACTAATATATAGTAGGTAAACATATAGGTGCATATATAGGTGAACATATAGGTGCATATATGTGAACATATAGGTGCATATATATGTGAACATATAGGTGAGCATATATAGGTGAACATGTAGGTGCATATATGTGCATATATGTACATATAATATAGGAAAACGGCCAATTTTATATATGTCACATATATTAAAAACATATATCAAAACATATATTAAAACATATATGTTTATATAGGTTCTTTCCATGTGGGATTTAGCACATTGCTAGCATGGTTTAACATGTTGCTAGCATTTCTTGGTATGTTGCTAGCATGATTTTGTATGTTACTTGCATGATTTTGTATGGTGTTAACATGTTCCTAGAATGATTAGCACATTGCTAACATATTGCTATCATGATTTAGAATGGTGTTAACATGTATCTAGTACATTGCCGACATTTTGGCATGTTGCTAGCATGCTTATAGCAAGATTTAGCACATTGCTAGCATGTTTCTAGCATGGCTTAACACAATTGCCAGCATGTTTTGACAAGTTTTTAGCATGATTTAGCACGTTGCAAACATGTTTCTTCTAACATGGTTTAACACATTGCCAGCATGTTTTGGCAATTTTTAGCATGATTTACCTCATTGCTAACATGTTTTTATGGTTTAACACATTTGCCAGTATGTTTTGGCAACTTTTTAGCACATTGCTAACCTGTTTTTAGCATGGTTTAACATATTGCTAGCATGATTTAACACATTTTTGCCATGTGTTTGCATGTGGCTTGATAGATAGATAGATAGATAGATAGATAGATAGATAGATAGGTTGATAAATAGATAGGTTGATAGATAGATATTTAAATGAAAACATCTTCATTCTCTTTTCATCTTCTCAATGTTCCCGTCCATGTCGATAAACACTTGCTTGTTCAATGAACCGCATCTTGATTTAATGTAACCTGGAGATTCGTCATAAAAATAACGTCAATTATTATAGCCGGGTAACAGCCAAGAGAGACTCTTCTGTAACTGTTTCCCCAACCTCCGGTCTTCTGATTTACACCCATAGATTAGCTGTCACTTCCACAGAGCAAACAAACGCCTGAGAGGGCGTGAGTAACTGCCCTGGAGGTAGAAGGGAAGATATATATAGGGCTGGACTGGGCATGCTCACATCTACACCCACTTCCCACAAGGTTTGCCACCCCATTAGGCTTGTTTTCCAGACACTCAAGCCTAATTTCCCATCTCTTGTTGGTTTCTTGGATCAGGCTTTTCCTGGAGTTGTCTAATCCAATCTCAGAGTTCCTAAGGGATTTTCAGAACAGGCTACACAAAATGCTCACACATCCTCCATAGTAGCTAACTTTACTTTTAAACTACTTTAAGTTGAGTTGCTATGTAACTTCATTTCAGTTATCTAGTTTTTAACTAGTAGCTTAGCTTACAGTGTAGCTTACTAACCCAGCTCGCAAAAATATGTTCTACTAACGTTCCTGTTAAGTTATGAAAACTTTGTTTCTCTTAAAGGACAAGTTCGGTATTTTACACTTAAAGCCCTGTTTACAGATCGTATCTGATGAAATAGAACGGTTAAGATTAAAATTTGGACACATGCTGCTGTCCCGAGAATTTTAGGTTTATTTCGCTTCCCCCCCCCCCCCACCCCCCACAATGGTTGTCTATATGCACTGGAAGATTCCGTCCTAAAAACACATTAAACTTTCGTTTACAAAGACGTGAAACTCACCGAGTGGTCAGGGGTGTTCACTGATATGTTCCCTCAAAAATCGCTGAAAAAGATGCATTCCAACAGGTTTTATCGTAGTTTTTGTCCAACTCCATTGACTTGTATAGGACGTGCTGTGAGACCGCAGCACCTTTACGGTATTACTCCGCCGCTTCTTCTTCTGCTTCTTCTGTGTATTCAATTAAATGCCCGTGGTTTGCTTGCAATTGGCAAAGGTGCATTATCGCCACCAACTGGGCTGGAGTGTCTATTATTCAAGCTCTCAACGGAAGAATCACGGGTGTGACGCGTTTGGCAAAATAGGTCCACAAAAGCGAAATAAACCTAAAATTCTCGGGACAGGAGCATGTGTCCAAATTTTAATCTTAACCGTTCTATTTCATCAGATACGATCTGTAAACAGGGCTTTAAGTGTAAAATACCGAACTTGTCCTTTAACATTCAAAACGTAAAAAAAAAAAGAGAAGTTTTTAAACGTACGTTCTTGGTTATGCAAACATTCTATTCCATTGATCTTTTTCAAACATTATGGGAACTTTAATTTTGAATGATTTCGAAAAGAAAATGGAAAAAATTAGTAACATTTAAAAAAAGGTTAAACGAACGTTCCATGAACAATGTTTTTGTGCTAACGTTTTGTGAGAACATTCTTAAAAACTATCAATATTACAGTAAAACTATATTCTTATAAACATTTCTACACTATTATTTTCAGTAGATTTTTTTTTAAACAATGCTAGCATGTTTTAATGTTGCTATCATGATTTAGTATGGTGTTAACATGTATCTAGCATTATTTAACACATTGATGACGTTTCAACGTTTTTGCTAGTATGATTTAACATGTTGCTAGCATGATTTAGTATGTTACTAGTATGTTTCTAGAAATATTTATCATATTGCAAACATGTTTGTAACATGATTTAGCATGTTGCTAACATGATTTAACATTTTGCTAACATGATTAACATGTTGCTAGCATGATTTAGTATGAGGCTAGTATGTTTCTAGAATTATCACATTGCAAGAATGTTTCTAGCGTGATTTAGCTCATTGCTAACATGTTTTAGCATGTTGCTAACATGATTAATAATTTATTATTTACATTAATAAGCTCTGTAAAACCCATATTTTGCCTCTTGTTTTAAGAGTGTGAAGTTAACAAAAGCTCAGTTAGTACATTGTGTAAAAATGAATGATTTTCGATGTTGAAATCTCTGACAAACTTGTGAAATTCGCAGAGATGCCAGCGATCAAGATATGTAAGTTACACGATAATGAACATCCACATAAAGTCCCCCTGTTGTGAAAATCCAGCTTTTAATGTTGTTTATGTGTCTATGTGGTGTTTTTAATACGCTTTAAGACCATGTGCAAGTTCATAAGTCGACAGCATTGCTGAGTATTTTCTCCTTAAAACTGCAGTGAACCAAAGACAGTCTTAAAAACACGCTTTGAAATCGCTGGTGTTTCTGATGTCACAAACTACCTTGTAACCAATCAGATCAACGTGTGATCGTCAACCAGTGGATCTCTGAGCTGAGTGAGTGAGTGGAGGCGGGGCTCATTTGCATATTCATAGAACCACGAATACTAAATGAGGCAAGGGTGTCGAGTTACATTCAAGCTGTTTTAAGGCATGAACATTTTTTTTTTTCAAGGAAAAATACGTTTAAATATGTCATTTTGGTGATCAAAGATGAGTTTAAGGGATAAAATGATTGACTACAGGGGGATTTTAAGAAAACAAAATGCCTTTATGAGTCAAAGTTCCTACATTTTATGATAATAAATCTTGCTTAGCAAACATTTCCTGAGATAAGTGTGTATGTACTGAAGAAACTAAAGAAAGTAAAACATCAATCTGTGATTGTCTTGAGGAAGTGTTCCCATGCTGACGACAGTTTCGACAACCTAAGAAGTTGTTTGCGTGGTTTCAAGGTTGAGCTTGAATTTACACCAGCAGAAATCGCCCCCAGTCTAAAGCCCTGACAGAAACCAGTCGTCCTCCGCATTAAACTCGTGACAAATTGCCATCCTGAAAGCCACTAACAGGAGAACCGCAGGCAGAGGACCTACTGATCAATAGAAACTGGATTTGCCATTGTTTTCGTCCTCCAAAACACATCCATAGATCCTCATAAAGAATCTGCCGCTGGGATGGGGCGATCGTTCATTTCATTCGAGCGAGGATACGCCAACGCAGCCCTAGACGATCCGCTCATGAGGAGATTGTATGCCGATCCACAGTGGAAACTGCTGAAATACCCGTCGATTTGCCACTAATTTGTTGTCTTTGAGTAATTGCAGGCCTCCTTGACCTTTGACCTTCCTTAAATAAACTTAAATCAGACTAATTGCTTGGTAAAGTAACAATAAGACACATGATTTGAGCCTCTGCATGCCATCGAAAGCAATTATTTGCTTTCTGCAATATGCAAAAGGACTCGCGAAGCAGCCTAAAGGTCTAATAAATGAGCACTGGAGGGGTCTCATTAGCAAGCCGCTAACTGAATGCTAATGCTGCAGCTCATTTGCATATGTGCGTTTGCAAGCGCATGTTCCTGACAGGTCTGTGAAGAAACATTGGGTTTATTTGGAACGTGTGCAGCAATACAACCAGAGCACGCTGCGTGAATAATGTATCCCACAATGCAGTGCGCTTGATCTTACAAAAGGAAAATGTATGTGTAAAAATATAACTTTTGCTGGTCCAATCAAATATTATGTCAAAAAGAAGTTGAAATCACATTTAATACTGCTTCAGGTTCATTTGTTGCACTGGAAATGGCATGACACAGTATACATACCTCAAAAATAGTATTGTAGTATGCAATTCTGAACCCGTATTTAACTGTACAGTCAAAAGTCAAGAAATTAACAAAAATGGAAGGTTGCAGTATACATAGTACATACTGCAAGAATAGTATTGTAATACTAGTCACAGTGTACATAGTATAGTAGTTTGCTATTCTGAACCAGCATTTAAACATACAGGCAAAAGTCGACAAAATTACTTAAAAATGGCAGGTCTCAGTATACATATTACATACTGAAAGATTAGTAGCAGTACTAGTCACAGTATACATAATATTATGGTAGTATGCTATTGTTAAACACAACCAAAAGTCAAAACAGTATTAAACAAAATTTCTTAAAAATGGCACATCACAGTATTTGTACTATACTAAATACTGCAAGAATAGTATGTTACTAGTCACAGTATTCTAGAATGCTATTCTGAACCTGTATTTATTAGAACAGACAAAAATCAAGACGTTTTTAAACAAAGTTAAAAATGGCAGGTCACAGTATTTGTACTATACAAGTTTATACAGCAAGTATAGTATGCTAGAATGCTGTTCTGATCCAGTATTTAAACAAATTTTGCACATAGTGTCTTATATATATTTTTGAATAATACTCATATTCATACTCAACTCATAATAAATCTCATGTTCTGAGGTGGATATGTTCTGTAGGCTTGACGGGTCAGAATACTATCCATCTGCAGATGTAGGAAAACTTCAGGACAAGTGCACACCTCAGCGCTCTCCTCAAGCAAAGGAGATCCATCACGAAACAGATGCGCTTGTCACGGGATGAATGAATGGATGAACGAATAGGAAAACCTGTTTATCAGGCTTCCTCCACGTTTCCAGAGCCCAGGCAATAAATCTGACCGCGTCGAAACGGCGCGCCCACGTTCATGGACAAGCGCGGCACGTTGGTGAGAATCAACCCACAGAAACCTGAAGAGAACAATTCTCTGAAACACATTACATAACAGCATTTTCTCACTCTAAATAGCCAAATACTGCCAGCTAAATTAGCTGCTAAAGTGAATTAGCAGTGGACATTCTAATCCGATGTAAGTTTAGGCTACAGTTTACTGTTAATAAACTAACACTATAGTTGTCAGATTTCAAATTAAAACTTTTCGAACTACAAGCTACTCGATTAACAGTAGTTTTAATAGAGTCAAGCAACCCTTTAAACGGTAGTTAGCCACACTTAAAGGTGACTTACAAAAACGTGCTAACTGCAATAATGCTACAAACAAAAAACTAGGCCTAGCTATACACCTTAATTTCAGATAGCTAGTTTTTGTAAGTAGCTATTTACCTTCATTTCAGTTTGCTATTTTTTGTAGGTAGCGATATACACTTTAATTTCAGCTAGCTAGTTTTTGTAAGTAGCTATACACTTAAATTTCAGTTAGCTAGTTTTTGTAAGTAGCTATACACACCTGATTGAAATAAATCAACATATCAGCACATCTTTCATGGTGAGTGGTGAAGCATGGAATAATTTTAATAATATACTACATTTCATGTTTTTGATCCAGATAATCAAGCTCTACATCAACCAGCAACTCCTTTATATACGATACTCGACATACTGTAATTTTTTTAAGACGAGCTGCTATTTTAGCCCCACATGAGGCGGAAATTAATAAAAGACTATTTGATGGCTTAATAAATCCGTTGAACTCTTCCAAACTCTTCCGACTCTGCAATTGATAAAACTACACAAACTGGCAATCAGGATCAAATCATTAATAAATATGTTGAACTGCTACTGGCGGCCAGTGGGTTTCAAGTCGGTGGGGGAGGTCTGGTTATCTTCAGATTCAATCCAATATAAATAAAGTACTTTTATTATAATAATTATTAAACATCGTTACTAATAGCTGTGTAGAATGGCACTTGATAACCACTCGACATAATCTTCCAGAACAGTTAGACAAACAGTACACACAAACAAAAAAAATGAGTCTCTCAGTCTTTCAGACTGATGGGGTTTCGGTCCAATGGCGCGAGTCCAACCGTCGGCCATTTTGTCTCAAACTCGAACAACCCCGCGGTCGAGTCAGGGTTCGTGAAAGGGCTCTGGAAGAACACGGGGGCGGAGTTATGTAAAACAAGTGGATGTGTGTGGCTCCGCCCCCTGGCTAAGCTCCGCCCCCCTGAGTTCCCTCTGTAGAACCGTCTTTACAGGATCTGCTCAGTACTGGATGCAGAGATGTCTAAGAGTCTCCAAGCGGCGTAGGGGTTCAACTCGTCCTGATCTCGACACAACGCCCAAACGTACATCATCCTCAGGACCTTATCCTGTGAAACAGGCAAACGCAATGAATGGATGAACTTCATTAACCCTTTCGCACGTACGATCACACCGGTGTGATCAGAACGGTCAGTGCATCACGTGTTCAACCGCTGAATTCAACTCAGCGCTTGTCACATATCACAACTATTCAGTGTTTTCAACCACATTATGTTTATTTTAGGTTTCAGACATTTAAATACACATAAGTAAAAGCAAAACAATGAATTTGAGTTTGTAAAATACACACGGATGTCTATAGAAGCGGCAATAATAATCCTTTCCACTATTATTAAACGACATGTTTTATTCATATCAGATACACGTTGTGTAAGTAACTTTAAAGTTTACTCTATTCTTCTCCCAGTTCACCGGCCACTTCCTTTCATGTATTTCGGGAGAAGTGGATGTACTGAAGTGTTGTAAATCCAACAGATCCGATTATCTGAACAGCGGCACAAACTAACATGCGCATATACGGCTCAACTAACGCGATCGTTATAAAGATGTGTAAACAAAACACATCAACTTACACATATTTGACAATCGGAATATCAGAAATTTCATGCTATAGCTAACAAATGTGTGAATAATTTGAATAAAAAAGGTAAAAATGACATAAAAGCAGATCATTATTCATTCAGCACAATTATGGCTGCGGTGTGTCACGTGACAAGCAATGACGCGTCACCATTTATCACCAATAAAGTGACACGTTCTAAACGTTCGCCTTGAAAAACTCACACTGGGGGGTCAGCTAGAATATTTTAGACTTATGTGTGAAAGGGTTAAAGCCGTCTTCTTCAGTGTTGGAAATAAAAGAGCGTTTCTAATCTCCACGACTGTCTGAACTCAACGACTCGAGGGTAGTGGACTGCCATATTAACCACAAGCTTCTAATGTAAAAACATCCCTGGTGTGCCGTTTCAGTCGGCCTTTTAACAGATTTATACCCTGAGAACTGTACAGTCACGGCGGCCCAGAGTGAGATCACTGGAGGTGAATCACAACCTTCGAATGCGCTAATGTCTAGAGTCGCTTACTCACCGGGTCTCCCTCCACGACTTCACCCTTCATGTTACGGATGACCATCACGAGCTGAGCCTGGAAGGTGATGATGAGAACGGGACCCTGTTCCATCATCTTCCCCATCGCCAGCTTCAGAGAAAACAAAACGGGAGTTACTTCATACAGTCAAACCAAAAATTATTCAGACCAGATATAATTTGTGATTTTTTTATTTAAAGCAGGACACTATAGTTCATTTATGTAAATGAGGATAGCAAAATAAAGTAAACTGTGACATATTATACCCCAAAATTCTTCATACAGTGACTACCAGTAACATTTATAAACCCAAAATGATTCAGACACTTTAATCTTTTTTTAATCTTTAAGTTTTTTCTTTAATTGCTAATGCTCTTTTTACACACAGACTGAACAAAATGAAGCATTGCTTGGTCACTGGTTGAGCTAAACTGGTATTATCTAATTGTGTAGTTAAATTTAACAGCTGACAGATATTCAACATAATTCATGTGTGAGACAGTCTAACAGAAGGACGGACAAAACCAGTCAAATATCAACTGAGTTTTTGTCATATTTTATTACCATTTTCTAAACTATAGCGAATAAACTGTGATAATGTGAGAAATGTTGAAGGTGTCTGAATACATTTTGGTTTGACTGTGTCTCATAATGGAATCAGATGCTCTCACGTCTGATTATTCTGAATCATACGTCCATCCGGACGCTCTGATGGAGTTACTGAGCCATTAAGATGCAGCAGTCAGATATCATGTGTCTTTTTTCCTTCGGTACTCACATCAATGTTATCAATGTCCAGGATCTTGGAGTGAAACTGGAGGCCCATGGCTTTGGCCTGCTGGATGGGGTGAGCCAGCTGACTGTACGTCTGAAACCAGAACCAGTGTTAGAGCGTCAAGTTTAAAGGGATTGTTCACCCAAAAATGAAAATCAGCCCATTATTTACTCACCCTTAAGTCAACCTAGGTGTATACAACATTATTGTTTCAGACGAATACAATCAGAGTTATATAAAAAAATGTCCTGGCTTTTCCAAGCTTTATAATGGCAGTGAATGGCCGTTTCTGTTTTGAAATCCATAAAAGTGCATCTATCCATCATAAAAAAGTGCATCTGTCCATCATAAGAGTGCATCTATACATCATAAAAGTGCATCTGTCCATGATAAAAGTGCATCTGTCCATGATAAAAGTACATCTATCCATCATAAAAGTGCATCTATTCATCATAAAAGTACGCATTTATGATGGACAGATGCACTTTTATGGACTTCAAAACAGAAACACTCATTCACTGCCATTATAAAGCATGGAAGAGCCAGGACATGTTTTAATATAACTCTGATTGTATTTGTCTGAAAGAAGAATGTCATATACATTTACATTTATGCATTTGGCAGACGCTTTTATCCAAAGCGACTTACATTGCATTATCCTATACATTTATACATAGGTATGTGCAATCCCCTGGGAACGCAATGCTCTTACCACTGAGCTACAGGAAAGCTCAGGATACACCTGAGCTCATATACACCTAGGCTGCGTTCCAGTCCAAAATTGCAATGCCCTTCACTTGATAACTTCCCTCCGTCTCGTTCACTCGGATGTACGTCATTGCGAGTGCCCACTACTGGCGGAAACTGCAATGGGCTGAATTGGAACGTCCTAAGCCCTTGATCACTTGGAATCAGCTGTGGAGTTTATTTATTATTAAAAAAAAAATGTCCCTTTAAGAATTTGTTTAATGCAGCATCCAAATGTTTATAGGTGTGTTTGGGTTGTTTAAAAAAAAATATATATATATATATATATATCATAGAGTTGTCTGTTGTGGTGGTGATTAGATGAGATATGTGGTGACGTCACAATCGTACTGCATTGTGGGACAGCAGACTCGCTCCCTCGGTTCAAATAGAGGGAACGAGGGTCTGTCCATCTAAACTTCCCTCCACTTCAGGAAGTGGAACGCACTTCAAAATGGTGGCGGGGATTCCCCCAAGGGGAAGTGCTTAGGGAAGTTCGCGAGTGCGTGTCTAAAAGTGGACTGGAACGCAGCACCAGGATGACTTGAGGGTGAGTAAATCATGGGGTAATTTTCATTTTTACTATCCCTTTAAGAGCCAAATCACGTCTAGAAAACAGCAGGGATGGTTTTTCCCAGGACACTCACGGCCTCGTAGCACCAGTCTTTCAGCACGTCCAGTTCTCCCTGGATCATGGCCTGCAAACAGAGCGAATGTTCAGCGTGAATGTTCTTTCAATGTTTTCGGAGCGATGTATGCTGGGATTTTTGTCCCTCACCTCTAGGATGTTGGGAATGATGTCTCTCTCGCACAGCTTGAGGAAGGAATCCTTGTCGAAATTCGGATCCACCTTCAGGATCTCAGTCAGAACTTCAGACATCTCGGTTTTGGAGAACAAACCGCCTGAGAAGAGCAGAGGATGGTTATGATGAGGGAGATCGATCTATCTATCTATCTATATCTATCTGTCTATCTATCTATCCATCTAATTGTCTGTCTGTCTGTCTTTCCATCCATCCATTTATCTATCAATCCATCTAATTGTCTGTTTGTCTATCCATCTATCTATCTATCTATCCATCTATCCATCTATCCATCCATCTATCTATCCATCCATCCATCTATCTAATTGTCTGTCTGTCCATCCATCCATCCATCCATCCATCCAATTGTCTGTCTGTCTGTCTGTCTATCCATCCATTTATCATCCATCTACCTGTCCGTGTGTCTGTCTGTCTATCTGTCCATCCGTCCATCCATCTAATTGTCTGTCTGTCTATCCATCCATTTATTATCCATCTACCTGTCCGTGTGTCTGTCTGTCTATCTATCCATCCATCCATCCATCCATCCATCCATCCATCCAATTGTCTGTCTGTCTGTTTATCCATCCATTTATCATCCATCTATCTGTCCGTGTGTCTGTCTGTCTGTCTGTCTGTCCATCTATCTGTCCATCCATCCATCTAATTGTCTGTCTGTCCAGCCGTCCGTCCATCCATCCATCCATCCATCTATCCATCTAATTGTCCATCTATCCATCTAATTGTCTGTCTGTCCATCCATCCATCCATCCATCTAATTGTCTGTCTGTCTGTCTATCCATCCATTTATCATCCATCTACCTGTCCGTGTGTCTGTCTGTCTGTCTGTCTATCTATCTATCTATCCGTCCATCCATCCATCCATCCATCCATCCATCCATCCATCCAATTGTCTGTCTGTCTGTTTATCCATCCATTTATCATCCATCTATCTGTCCGTGTGTCTGTCTGTCTGTCTGTCTATCTGTCCATCCATCCATCTAATTGTCTGTCTGTCCAGCCGTCCATCCATCCATCTAATTGTCCATCTATCCATCTAATTGTCTGTCTGTCCATCCATCCATCCATCCATCCATCCATCCATCTAATTGTCTGTCTGTCTGTCTGTCTATCCATCCATTTATCATCCATCTACCTGTCCGTGTGTCTGTCTATCTATCTGTATGTACATCCATCCATCCATCCATCCATAAGAAAAAGTAAGCATAAATGCAGTGGTGTCTCTACCGATGATGTCGGTCATCTTGTCAGTGACGGCGCGTGACGCTCTGACGAAGGCGTTGTCACTCTCATCGTACTTCATCTTCATCTCAAAGAACCCTGAGAGGAGAAAAGCACAGATTCAGCTCAATAACGGCACACACTGTCAGCACAACAACCCCACGCTAAAGCAAACATCTCACATCATGGTGTGAGCAACACGCAGCCTTTCCTCTGGAAAAGCACTCGATCATGAAGGGAGCGGGAGCCGACGGTGCTCGTTACTGAGCCTCATTATCACTGCGCTTAACGAGGCTCTAATTGATGCAGTGAACTCTTCAATTACCATCTAACATCCAGAGCCGCTCCAGAACAGAAGTGAACATGCAGATCTCTGCGCCATCTATTGGTCAATCATGTGCACTGCAGATCAACTCACTGTTAAAAACCACATTGTTGTCCTTGAAGTCCTTCCACTGCTGATACCATTTAGAGTCCTTGTGAAGCACGACACCCATCGCCTCCCTTCAAGAGAAAACCACTACGTGAAGATGTTATTAAAGGATTGGTTCAGTCCCCCCCCCCCCCCCCGTCATCCAAGATATTCATGTCTTTCTTTATTCAGTCGAAAAGAAATGAAGGTTTTTGAGGAAAATATTCCAGGATTTTTCTCCATATAGTGACTTCAATGGGGTCCAACGGGTTGAAGGTCCAAATGTGAGTTTCAGTGCAGCTTCAAAGTCTCGACACGATCCAGCCGAGGAATAAGAGTCTTATCTAGACAAACCAGCGGACATTTTATTAAAAAATAAACATTTATATACTTTTAACCACAAATGCTCGTCTTGCACTATAGCTCTACGATGCGTCACACATTACCTAATCACGTTGAAAGGTCAAGAGTGACATAGAAAGAACCGACCTAGTGTTTACAAAGCGAACGCGCAAAGACTAAGTTAAATTAAAGGTAAAGCAAGTTAGAGTTTTTCGCTCTACATTTTCCGCCTACATCAGGTTACTGTCTGAACTTTCCAACGTGATTACGTAATGTGTGAAGTCGTGGACGTGCGAGACGAGCATTTGTGGTTAAGAAGTAGATAAATGCTTATTTTGTTTTATAAAATGTCCACTGGTTTGTCTAGATAAGACTCTTATTCCTCGGCTGGATCGTGTCGAGACTTTGAAGCTGCACTGAAACTCACATTTGGACCTTCAACCCGTTGGACCCCATTGAAGACACTATATGGAGAAAAATCCTGGAATGTTTTCCTCAAAAACCTTCATTTCTTTTCGACTGCAGAAAGAAAGACATGAACTAAACGCTAAAAAAGTCATTTAAATTATCTAGAGTAATATACTTGATGTATACAATGTTACAGTTGACATTGAATTTTACATTCATTTAATATACATCATACATTCTTCTTAAAATAAACATCTCAACGTCATATTAGACCTACTCGTTGGCCTCGAAGACTCTGTCTTCAGCGCCGGCTGTCTTGGATGAGAAATCACTCCTCTTCCTCAGTCTGCTGGGCGGCCGGTACGGGCCGCTCTGTCCGAGTTCACCAATCTCTTTCTTCACGCTCTCCACACCCTGAACACAGTGAAGATCAAGAGGCGTAAGAGCTGAAACTATCGACATATTCAGAACAGGGAGCGTTTCATCCACTTTCACAATATAGAAACATCAGAAAACTCATCGCTTTATGTTATAAACATCATTTGATTTGACAACTAGAGATGCACCGATGAATCGGCCAATAATTGGTATCGGACGATAAAAGCTACGCCTATTATTTTTTATATCGGCCGATTGTTTAGAAACAGCCGATGATCAGTCCAGATTATATCCTATCAATCAAAAGGGTGTGAAACGTGTGTTTGTGTGAAGAAGATCTCTCGTGTGTTCAATTTAGGGCAAAATCTGTATTGTGTCTCATTTAATCACTCAATCTGTGTTTCAACCGCGGAAAGACGTCAATAAAACAGCTTGAGAGCAATATCACTTAATGTTGCATTCACCTCAGGAGAGTTATCCAGTGTTCAGTTCGTTAATTAGCTATAAAAACACTAGAGAAGAGCTTATTCACTGTTAAATATATATGTATGTTTGAATCAATTTGCCATGAAAAAGTGTCATAAAAACTACCCAAATTGTATTCAAACATTTCAGCGTTATTAGAGTGTAAATATTATAACTGGAAATAAATAGCAGTTGAATATTATTATTATAACTCTGTTGTTGATAGTAATCTCTAATATTACAGTGTAACAAATGAGAGGGTTCCCTGTATAGTTTGCAGCATTATTTGGGAGAGATTTCTTTTCCTTAAGAAAAATCTAACTATCGTCCGATATCATTCTGAATAATTGACGGGTAATTTAGTATCGGTGCATCTCAATTGACAGAAACCCCAAGACTTGAGTGTAGGGACCTGTGAGATCGCCCGAAACGCTCCGGTCCTTCCCAATTTTTCCCCGCCCTTAGACACCGTCTCTGCCGAGTGTTTGGCTGTTTTAGCAGCCTCCTCCATGCCTTCCTTGATCTTCTTTCCGATGTCCGAGCGACCCACTTCTTCCAGACCCTGAGGAGAAACGCACACAATCAGAATTTATTTTCTAAGAGAAATATGTCCAGTTAATCCCTGCGTTACAAATATGAACTACAGTCAAACCAAAAATTATTCAGACACCAGATATAATTTTTTACTAGTGTGTGCAGGACACTATAGTTCATTTATGTAAGTGAGGATAGCAAAATAAAGTAAACTGTGACATATTATACCCAAAAATTCTACATACAGTGACTACCAGTGACATTTATAAACCAAAAATTATCCCGACACTTTGATCTGATCATGTTTTGCTGAAGTGTTTTTTCTTTAATCACTAATGAAACCTTTTTACACACAGACTGAACAAAATGAAGCATTGCTTGGTAGCTGGTTGAGCTAAACTGGTATTATCTAATTGTGTAGTTAAATTTAACATAATGTGTGAGACAGTCTAACAGAAGGATGGACAAAACCAGTGAAATATCAACTGATCTGATAACTCTGAGTTCTGAACTCTGATATTTTATTACCATTTTATACACTATAGCAAATAAACTGTGATAATGTGAGAAATGTTGAAGGTGTCGGAATAAATTTGGGTTTGACTGCACAATAACCCAACATTCATCACATTACTAGCATACTCTGAGCAGTTATGCAAGTCACTGCAGTTTAAAAAAAAAGTGTTTTCCACACAAAATCAGAACAAAATGTCATCCTTCGCAGAACATCGCAATTCTGCAGCGTAAACACTCTGCAGAAATGTAACGTTCAGCACTTATGCAAATGAAAACACTAAATATAAATATAAATGTCCTCTGAAATGAGACAAAGTGCATGTCAAGATGTTCTGGAAACGGCAGTAATTCCCACACACCTCCTTCACTGTCTCTGATAGCGTCCCCAAAGTTTTCTTCAACACTTCAGAGGTTTTGACTGTTTCAGACTCGATGGTTTTCTGGAAGAAGCAACAAAAACACAATTCAGCACAATTTCAAATTCAGCCGTTTTATAACCACAGTAAGGTAAATATTAGAGCTGTCAATTTTAATGCATAATTGCGTCATTCAAATAATTCACATCACACAGTTATCACACATAGATAATCTTAGAAGTCATGAAGGGGTTTCGATTGCAACTGTTTTATGTGGTTCTATGTCTTTTTTTATCCCTATGTATTTATTGTTTTTTGTTATTTTTTGTGTGTGTTTTT
Source organism: Leuciscus leuciscus (assembly GCF_965113295.1). NCBI lineage: Eukaryota > Metazoa > Chordata > Actinopteri > Cypriniformes > Leuciscidae > Leuciscus > Leuciscus leuciscus. Next base: position 5,395,255 of record NC_138739.1, on the reverse strand, counting down.
TTTATAGATTGAGAAGCACTTTGGGCAACTTATGTTGCATTAAACTGCGCTATATAAGGATGAATAAATGGAAATGGAAAAATTACATTAGAAGTCAGTAATCAGCGATCACATTATTTTAAGCCTCTATACTGAATAAAATGCATAATTGCCTCATTTACATAATTCACGTCACGCAGTTTAAGCCGCTAAACCCCGGGAAAGTTTTCAGTCCAACGATCCAGTAAGTGAATTAGTTCAAACAATCAGCGACAATGTAAAGAAACCCAGGCTGATTACATCAGATATGATAGAGAGAACAGCGACTCTCAGCCAGTTTTCAGTGAATTGTTCATTTCAAGTGTGTGTTTAGCTTTAAAACACGAGCTCTGTCGTTGTTTCTGAAGAGCGCGAGTCCTCACGCATCGCGCTGTGTGAAATACAGACTGAACCGAACATTGCTGCATGGAAACCAGATAACACGCAAACTTTTTTTTTTTTTTTTACTTTGATTGATTGCAACTTCTTTACTTTGCAAGTAAAGTTTTGATGGATGCAGATTGTAATCAAGGTAAAGACGATTGCGGTGACGTACAGTTAGCACGCGCGAGTCCGTTATATTGATGCGCGAGTCCGTTATATAGATGCGCAAACAAACCGTGATTAGTGTTGAATTTCCAACTTCGATATGATACCTTGAAAAATATAGATATTAGATACTATGAGGAAAACTGCCATATACATAACACCATTCAGATAATTTGTTATCTCATATTTTTTTGTTAATAATTTGGGTAATTTTAATTGTGACAGATTACATATAGCACAGCACAAAAAATACAAGTAAACAGTAATAAAATAAGAACAAATAAAGTAATTGCAAACAACAGCACAAATAAATGCAGTAGAATAAAGAGACAAATGAAATAAGCACGGTTTTATGTTTTTCAGGTGGGTCTAACAGTACTATTCAGGTAATACAGAAATTAAAGTGATCAAATGTAAAATAACACTGGGCCGTTTTCATTGTAAAAATTAACACATACATTTAAAGTTACAAAAGTTATTCAGCCAGTGCCCATGTGACCAGCGTTGGCCAATAGCGAGCCGGTGTTCTGACGTAGAAACAGGAAGCAAGCGCTGCACTGTGTTAACAACGTCAACAGCGTAGGAGAATGACATGGAAGAGAAGAGATTGTTGAATAAAGTCATTATTTTGGGGGGGGTTTGTACACAAAAAGTATTCTCGTCGCTTCATAACATTAAGATTAAACCACTGTAGTCACATGGGGACTATTTTAACAATGTCTTTATTAACTTTCTGGGCCTTGAAAGTTGCAATGACGTTGGTGCCAATCTGGGATCAGAAACCGCTCAGATTTCATCAATAATATCTTCATCTGTGTTATGAAGATGAATGAAGGTCTTTCAGGTTTGGAACGACATGAGGGAGAGTAATTAATGACAGCAATTTCATTTTTGGGTGAACTACTACTTCTCAACTATTCACGTCCCAAAATTAACTGTATTTACGTCAATGATTTAAGTCATTTTGGTTCTCACGAGCTGTTTGAGAGGAGGCTTTATGAGAGCGACACTTATATAGATCAGTTTCGGTGTGAGCGTGAAACCTGTGAGAATGACTAAAATAATGCGCAATACAAGCACCATTTAACCGGATCGAATGAGACGAGTGAGTGAGAGGAGGCGGGTGTGTGTTAGTTCTCCGTCGGAGAGAAGAGAGAGTGAACGCGCAGCTGGAATCGGTGTATCGATACTGCAGAAAAGGAGTATTGGAACCGTTTCAGATATTTCAGTATCGATACACATTGAATTATCAATATTTTTGACAACACTATTGAGGATAATGTTCTTATTTGTCATGTGTATGTTGCTGTGTTTAGTAATTCTGAATGGATCCGTTGACTGCAGGTATATATGCAGTCATGTCCAGGTGGTTGGTTTAGGGTTTTTTTTATCTAAAATGTAAACCAGCTCTTTGCTTTTGCACTGTACGCATACTATACACTTTGGGCCCTATTTTAACGATCTGAAACGCAAGTGTCAAAGCGCAAAGCGCAAGTAACTTTGTGGGCGGGTCTCGGCGCTGTTGCTATTTTCCCGGCGGGATAAATGACTCTTGCGTCCGGCGCAAATCTAAAATGGGTTGGTCTGAAGTAGCTTCATTATTCATAGGTGTGGTTTGGGCGTAACGTGAAATAAACCAATCAGAGCGTCATCTCACATTCCCTTTAAGAGCAGATGCGCTTTTTCCATAGCGGATTGCTATTGTAACGGCGGATTTGCCAGGCGCACGCCAGCAGCGGTTCACAGCCAAGGAGAGCAACGCTCTCGTCACGGCCGTAAAAGAGAGAAGTTACATTGAAATGGAGAAACCCACCCAAATTAACTTCGGTTAATTTGGGTAAATGTGTAAGCTAGATGTATGCTTTTATAATAAATTGTATCTATCTATCTATCTATCTATCTATCTATCTATCTATCTATCTATCTATCTATCTATCTATCTATCTATCGTAATAATGTATGATTTGCAAAAATGAAAACTGCTGCTTCTGTGTAGATGAGAGAATCAAAGTGCGCGTTGTGCACACGCTACATTGATTATGGCCAAGCATGCGCCCTTAAAATAGCCTATGAATAACATGCGCAACGCGCCACTGACTTTAAACTATTTTTTCCTGGTTAGTGGCGCAATTGTTTTCTAAACCTGCAAAATAGCAAGAAGGAACGTTTGCGCCGGAACACGCCTCCTCTTTGCGCTGAACCGCCCCCGGGAGCGCAAGTGTATTTCTTAGTTAACCGACGTGCTTCTGTGGAGGGAAAAGTCAGCTTTGCGCGGGTGCAAAATAGGAATGATACATGCGTCGGTGTACAAAGTCACTTGCGCTGGGTGCAAGATAGGGCCCATTATGCGCCGCCGCCATCTTTAGAATATTGTCTTTGAACTTCCGTTTATGCGGTCGCTCTGTATATTTCTATGGCATCGCTGTCCAGGAGTAATTAACTTTTGAAGTCGATTTACTTAATGTAAAGTTAACGAAAGTTATCATGAGGATTGTAATGTTTAAAGCAGATGTCTTAACATAATGTCAGTCGACCGGGAAGATTTTAAAACGAGCCGTTCATTCATAAACATGCAAGATCGCTGTGAAAATACAGACCGGAAGTCAAAAGACAACGAGCGCAGCGCTGAAAAGGGGCGGGGCTACATAAGGGCTATACACTGTGAATTCTGTAACTTTTTTTGTTTTCATGGGTGCATAAATGTATGAATTATATGGACTCCTTATATCATTTGGTCATTAAAATGTCCTTTTTTGGAAATAGTTGGGGGCCTTAAGCACATTTTCGCGCAAATTCATCTAAAAGCGCCAGATTTGGCACAGATGTAGCTCAGGTCATACCGAAATGATTTAGCTAGGGCGCCGGAGCCAGCGACCCTCGGGGCCAAGATGGCGGCCAAATCCAATATGGCCGCCGCCCGAAAAGGGTTCCGGCTTTAACTTTTGAACCACATGAGTTACAAATACAAACTTGATATGTTTTTCAGCTTAATTGATCATGAGAAACACATAGGAATGTTTATATTTATGACCCAGTATATCTGGACCCCTCGATCCTCCAATTCCAATATGGCTGCTGTCCAAAAAAGCAGTTTGGGCTGTAGTATGGGGCCTTACACACCATTGTTCGCGCAAATTCATCTACAAGCACCAAATTTGGCACAGATGTAGCTGAGGGGATACTGAAATGATTTAGCCAGGGCGCCCGAGCCAATGGTCCCTGAGACCAAGATGGCGGCCAAATCCAATATGGCCGCCGCCTGAAAGGGTTTCAGCTATAGCTTTTGAGCCAGATGAGATACAAATACAAACTTGATGTCTATTTTACCTTCTTTGACCATGGGAAACCCATAGGAATACTTACATTTATAATTGGGTATATCAGGACCCCCCAAATTCCCTAAATTTAATATGGCCGCTGTCCGAAAAACGGTTTTGACTACAAATTTTGAACCAAATGCGCTACAAATGAGGATGTGGTGTCTATGTTATGTTTATTGACCACAGGAAGTCCATTGGCATATTTATATTTATGCTTGTGTAAGTCTGGAACCTGTATTCTTTTCAAGACTGTGGTTGAAAATCCTTTTTTTTACCACAACTTTGAAGGTTCTCAATGTTGATTCATTTCCTTATAAAAGTGAAATGGTTTTCAGTGTACCACAGGTGAATACATTTCAAAGTGTAATCATATAAGAAAGAATAAGACACAATTATTATTGCAAGGCAATATTTATATTATGTTAAAATAATAATATAGTCAATTTTTCCAAAACTCTTAAAGGTTTGCTTAGCATTAGGGATGGGACGATTACCGGTTTCACTATAAACCACGATAAAATGTACTGACGGTTAGTATTATCGTTTAAAATTGAATTATCATTAAAACCGTGTTTGATTATCGCGATTTTAATAACTCACTGTAAATCCTGTCCAGCCAGCAACAGTCTGACGCAGGCGCAGCGCGCAAAGTTGTTGTTTTTTTATTCGAGAAGGAATGGCGGAAGGCAGTGACCGTGCTTGGATTTTTCAGCCTTTTAAGAGGACCAAATCTGAGGTGTGGTCATATTTTAACTTTTACAAAAGTCCTGAGTGAAACTTAATCGAGGATGGTCACTACAATAGGGGGGAAACACTTCAAATCTGCCAAGTCGTCTTGTTTGACCATCACCCACTGTTTATAGCGAACGCAAGGCAAGTTAACTTTGACCTCAATACCAAAACTACGTCTGAGAAATAATTGGGCACAAAATGGTGTTTTGAGTTGAAATATTATCTCACTCACTTGAAATAAACGTGAAGCTTCCGCAAAGAAAAGTTTGCAGCAAGTGGCTTTGAGCCAAAGACGAACGATCAAGTTCAAACAAGACTATTAAGAGTGACATTTAAGGGATAATAATGTATATCATTGTACACTTATTACACCGATTATTATTTTAATTTTTTTACCACATAATTACAGGGACATACTGAATTGAGATTAATGTCCATTTTGTACAACGTACAAAACAATTGTTCAAAAACGGAGACGTAAGACGGCAAGTTGTATTTGAATGAAACGAGAGCGCCTCCGTTGCGATACATGAATGTGTGCTGTGTTATAATGCGTTGCTATTGACGACAGTCATTATAAGGAAGGAAATGCCATAGAATATAATCTTGCTTAAAAAAGTACATAGAGCTGCTTGTTTTATTTGTTGTTTGTTGATTTTCAAATATTAAACTGTTTTCAGTGTGAGCATCAGTTCTTTTTGAACACTTTCATCTCGTTTTAACAAAACTGTGATAATATTGATAATCACGATAATTTTGGTCACTATAATCGTGATATGAAATTTTCATACCGTCCCATCCCTACTTAGCATAACAAAAAAACAGCAATAACATAAAAAACAACAGTGAATTCTTATGGTCTCTCACATGAATTATCATTATCACTCACAATCACCGGATCTCTCATTGTCTTCACCATCATTGTTTGTACAAGCACCCTCACATGCACATATAGAAGTGCAACGAACTCCGGCTTTACAGCACTTACAGTGCCCTCTACATGCTGTCTTGCAGCCACAGTGGAGGAGAATGGTGCAGGCTTTACTGGCGTCTCCGAGATTAGTCCAGTAAGGTTCCCAAGTCTTGCTCGTAGAGTCCCGAAACCATCCCCATGCATTAAACTCTGGGATATCTTGCTGGACAGCGGTTGCCTGATTCCAGTAGAAGCTGGCCTGCAGCAGTGCTCTTTTGATGTGCTGAATCAATGCAGCTTGGGTGGGTGGCAGGTTCTCGAGAGACTTGGTACCATTCGAGAAAAGGTGATGTCTAGCTTCATCTACACGGCTGGCACCACAGCTCTTGCTGTACATGATGACGACCATACGCTCCAGTCTTTGGACATGGACGTCATTGTTGATCTGTTCAGGCTCCAAGGTGAGGGTAACCAGAGATTCTGTGAGATCTGGTGTTGCCTCCCAAGCTGCCCATGCACTCTTTTTCCCATGGCACAGGAAGGCTGAGGTTGTGTCACAGCCTGTTAAAGCGTGGAAGAGTGGTAAGGCTAGTGACTTCTGGGGACCAAGATCCTTGCTGATTTCATGAGCAGGAATGTCCCTATAGTTTTTTCCACCTGCAAAGCCGATCCAGAGCTCTGTGAGGCCGAGTGTGTTGAAGAAGCGGATGGCAAGGATGACAACATCGCTGTCGACAGTCCGGACAAATGCCTTTTTATGGCCATTGGCCCCAGCATGTGCAAGATGCAGGATTATTCTTGTATCTGCTTCTGGATGATTACAAGGCTGAAGGGCAGACATGTCATACCCTGGTCTGTTGGAGAGTAGAGCATCTTTCTTGGTGGAAAGGAGGAGTTTACCTGACATGCCATGCTTGGTTATCTCTTCACTGATATATCCAAATAGTTAGATATATAACAATATATCCAGTATATATATAATAGATATATCCAGTTACGTTTTGGAATTGGAGTTCTCCCATCTACTTTAGTTCTTGATCTGGTTCCTCTGCGTTGGTGAGTTTGTGTTTTGAGGTTCTCCTCTGGATATGTATCAAACACAATATCCAATCACGTGACAGATTCATAGCTCATGTGTGACCTCACAAACCCAGCAATATTGGTGTTAACGTAGTCATGGAATGTTTTTTCAGTAGTTGGCCGGACCATTTGGACCATGAGCTATGAATCTGTCACATGAGCTCATCATGTACAGCAAGAGCTGTGGTTCCAGCCGTGTAGATGAAGCTAGACATCACCTTTTCTCGAATGGTACCAAGTCTCTCGAGAACCTGCCACCCACCCAAGCTGCATTGATTCAGCACATCAAAAGAGCACTTCGGCAGGCCAGCTTCTACTGGAATCAGGCAACCGCTGTCCAGCAAGATATCCCAGAGTTTAATGCATGGGGATGGTTTCGGGACTCTACGAGCAAGACTTGGGAACCTTACTGGACTAATCTCAGAGACGCCAGTAAAGCCTGCACCATTCTCCTCCACTGTGGCTGCAAGACAGCATGTAGAGGGCACTGTAAGTGCTGTAAAGCCGGAGTTCGTTGCACTTCTATATGTGCATGTGAGGGTGCTTGTACAAACAATGATGGTGAAGACAATGAGAGATCCGGTGATTGTGAGTGATAATGATAATTCATGTGAGAGACCATGAGAATTCACTGTTGTTTTTTATGTTATTGCTGTTTTTTTGTTATGCTAAGCAAACCTTTAAGAGTTTTGGAAAAATTGACTATATTATGATTTTAACAATTTGACATAATATAAATATTGCCTTGCAATATTAATTGTGTCTTATTTTTTCTTATATGATTACACTTTGAAATGTATTCACCTGTGGTAAACTGAAAACCATTTCACTTCTGTAAGGAAATGAATCAACATTGAGAATAACCTTCAAAGTTGTGGTAAAAAAAAAAGGATTTTCAACCACAGTCTTGAAAAGAATACAGGTTCCAGACTTACACAAGCATAAATATAAATATGCCAATGGACTTCCTGTGGTCAATAAACATAACATAGACACCACATCCTCATTTGTAGCGCATTTGGTTCAAAATTTGTAGTCAAAACCGTTTTTTGGACAGCAGCCATATTGAATTTAGGGAATTTGGGGGGTCCTGATATACCCAATCATAAATGTAAGTATTCCTATGGGTTTCCCATGGTCAAAGAAGGTAAAATAGACATCAAGTTTGTATTTGTATCTCATCTGGCTCAAAAGCTATAGCCGAAACCCTTTCAGGCGGCGGCCATATTGGATTTGGCCGCCATCTTGGTCTCAGGGACCATTGGCTCGGGCGCCCTGGCTAAATCATTTCAGTATCCCCTCAGCTACATCTGTGCCAAATTTGGTGCTTGTAGATGAATTTGCGCGAACAATGGTGTGTAAGGCCCCATACTACAGCCCAAACTGCTTTTTTGGACAGCGGCCATATTGGAATTGGAGGATCGAGGGGTCCAGATATACTGGGTCATAAATATAAACATTCCTATGTGTTTCTCATGATCAATTAAGCTGAAAAACATATCAAGTTTGTATTTGTAACTCATGTGGTTCAAAAGTTAAAGCCGGGACCCTTTTCGGGCGGCGGCCATATTGGATTTGGCCGCCATCTTGGCCCCGAGGGTCGCTGGCACCGGCGCCCTAGCTAAATCATTTCGGTATGACCTGAGCTACATCTGTGCCAAATTTGGCGCTTTTAGATGAATTTGCGCGAAATTACCTATTTATGTGCTTAAGGCCCCCAACTAAAAAACACCTACATTTATCTAAAAAAAACCTTACAGAAAATACAGTTTTGTGAGAATCATCCTTCAATCTGATGGTTGACTTTGCTGGATATAGCAAATGATGACAAAATAAATGTGTTAAACCAGATAAATGGTGTATGCTCAATTTAACGATACGTGTTTTAATATATCGACAGCCCTAGTTAACATGCAACATATACGCACGTATTTCCTCCTGGCTTGCTTGAGGGCTTCAGATTCTTCTAGTTTTTTGGCCTCCTCGCGAAACTTCTTGATGTTCTCCTTCATCTCGGTGTTCTTGCCCAGTTCCTGCTTGAGATTGTCCAGAAACTCTCCCAGGAAGCCCTTCCGACCGCCACTGGACATAAACCTGGCCTGCACATCATCACATGCGTGTTAAAAACATGTTAAAACTCCAAATCTCCCCTAAAAACAAATACACACTGACGTGCCACACTCACCTGTGCCGTACTGGCCGCCGGGCCACATATCCTATACGTGTGAGCTCTGTCGTATAACGCTGCATACTGACGAGTGACTAACAGTGCAGGACTTCTCCTGACACAAAGCTGAGCACAAAAACATGCATTATAATACAGTCATTACATAATTATGAAGAAAAAACGCCAGAAAGACATGCTCAGGTGTGTTATCTGATGCTGATGCCACTTACAAACAAGATATTATACATGCATTATTCATATTTCATCAAACTCAGATGGCACTCCAAAGAACACCATGGTATTTCCATAGTACATGACCAAAAGCCATAGTAATACTATGGGATTTTATGGTTAAGGGGTATAAACATAATAATGAACTCCTGCTTGGTGCTTTTTTTGTGATTTATACATAAATAATGTCATTTTTAGAAAGTTTTATTAGTTATGTTATAATATTTAATGCTCCATCAAGGCCAGAATCATGTTTCATCAGCATGACTTGAGAATCTTTTTACATTTCTACATTAAACACATGATAGTTCTAGAGAATCAAACGCGCGCTCGTGTTGCTTTAATAGATAACAGTACGCTGATCGTGAAGATATTGATCGCGCTGTTGATAACCGCTTATTAAAAGGTTAAAATGAGAAACTCACCTGGTAACACTGACACAAGGAGGCCGCCATCTTGGAAGCGCTGCGAGTGACCCGTTTGGCTGCTGACCTTGCGACGCAATTCCGGGGGAGGAGCCACGTCAGGGAACAGCCAATCAACAGACGCCTGTTATCTGACGTCTCACAAAGTATATATTTTAATAATATTACACATATATATATATATATATATATATATTTTTTTTTTTTTTTTATTATTTTATTTATTTTTGCATTTAATTAAATTTGATTTGTTGTACTACATTAATAAGACCAAAACAGGTGATATGATTGCAATGTAATGCCTCAAAAAAACCCAAAAAAACTTCTCTTTAATATTTTCCCATTAAAATACATAAAATATGCTATAAAATGCTTTGGTTTTTATTCAGAAATGTAGGAATGAGCCTTCAGGCACAGCAATACAGAATAATTTATCAGAGTTTGTCACGAGAAAACATAATTGTAAATAATACAACAGTCATGTAGTATTCATGATTTTATTCATTTTATTAAAACACCTCTTTACCGCACAGTAACACTATAGACACTTTGATTTCAGTTTACCTATTTTGTATCAACTTTAAAGTTTTAAAAGCAAATCTTGACCGTGATTAACAACATACAAATTGTAAATCAGCTTTCCTGTAGCTCAAACAGTAGAGCGCTGGCGCTTGCAACACCAAGGTCATGGGTTCGATTTGCAGGGAAAGCAAGAACTGAGAACTGCTAAGAATGTAAAATGTGCACCTTAAAATGCAATGTCTGCCAAATGCATTATTGTAAATGTAGACTCAAATAATAATAATAATAGAACCATAAGCCACCATGGGACATACCAATAGCCCTTATTATGAATGAATACAATTACACTTGTATTAATGTTGCAAAGTTCAAACAACAGGCCTTCTCCAAACCCCGCCCCCAAAAACATATCAGCCAACCGTATGTGAGCATGCAAAACGACTGACAGGCAGAAAGTGTTCTGATTGGCTAAAGCAAGAATTCCGTCACAGAGACAGATCCCAAAATCCCTTTAAACTGCAGCAGCTTTAAAAGTCAAACTCATCAGCTGAGTTTTTAACATGGTCAATATTCATAGACGAGTTATTTCCGATCATAACGTTCTGCGCGTTCTCAATGTGGATGCATGATGATTGTGGCTGCCAAGAGCCATGTGGCTGATACATTGCTCCATTCAACGGAGTTGGTGCAGAAGGTGCATAAAACATGTTATTCTGCCGCATTTCGCTTTCTACTTTCAGTCGCGCTAATTTTTCAGTCTCTCGTTGTAGTTCCGCATTTCTGTCGTTTTCCTCCTTCAGTCTCTTTCGTTCCTCCTGTAGTTTCTTCTTATGCTGTTCGATTAGCCAAAACTTCCTTTGTTTTTCCACTTTGTCTGGTGCGATGGCCCTCAAGGCGTTGCGTTCAAACATCCTGTTGCTTTCGTCGAGAGGGCACTTCGTCCGAAGCACCAACGGAAAACTTTTTTTGGGCAAACTGTTCTTGCGAGGTAGCAGCGGAATTACAGAGTTCAATTTGTGATGGTTTTCCAGCGAATTCACCATGGCTGAATCGGCGGTGGTCGCGCTGAGGTTGGATTGGAAGTTCTGCGTGAGCAGCAGGAGCGTAAACGCAGAGTTCTCGATGGCGTCCTCAATGCATCCTAACGTCGACCGTCCCGGCTGGGCGAAGTCGTCGGAAAATGTCGCACCAGACGCAGAGATTATAAGTTCGAGTCTGTCTCGTAGTCTTCGCGCCTCGTCCGCGTCTTCAGCTTCGTGGAGGATCACAAAGGCGTAAAATGTTTCTTCTATGTCGCTTTGGCTCGCTTCTGGAGAGCATAAACTGTTAGCTTGAATTGGTGGTTTGCAATCGTTAGCGTTAGCATCGTTTGGTCCGGATGAAAATCCAATATTGGGGTTTTGGGATGTCACAAGTTGGGAGCTTCCGGTTTGGTCTAGACACTGTGTTGGATTTGTCGCGTGATTGACTTCTGCTGTCTGTAGTTGGTTGTTCGTGTGAATATTCGTAGTTGGTCGTCGTAGTTGGTCTTGATTGGTTGTACTTTCGCTATTTGTTGGTGTGCGCAAACTCAACGGCTTATTGGCCATATTGGATTCAGAAGCAGTTGGCGAGCTAATTTCGAGACTATACGAACTGCGGCCCGAACTTAATTGCTGAGTCACCAAATGGCCACTGTTTTGCTTAGATGCGTCTGGGGACGTCAGTTGGTAAGTAGTAAGTTCAGTGGCGGATTGATCGATAGCATCAGGACCGCAGACTTGCTTAACTTCCTCCTCGATGTCTAAAGAACTCAAACCAGACGTTCTGCTCGACGCAAGAGCCGCACGGTACGCTTTATCTCGTAGTGACTCGTCGCACAATCTCTCCTGCACCAAAATAGCGAAAATTCTTGCGATATCCAGTAACGTTTTGGCATCTGTTGCCTCAAAACCGGCAATATGGCCGCCGTTCAAACGTTCTCCGTGCAGTTTGAACATTTTAGCCAAGTACTTTCCAATGCTGCTGTCGGCGTTAGCTGTTAGCTTAGCATGCGCATCCATGTTCCGCTTCAGGAGAATCAAGCACATGGCGTACACCAGCTCCTCAGGCTGTTTGTGGCCATTCTCGGGCCGTTCGCGACCCATTTTGAAGGTCAGGCTGAACCATCGCTCCTGCCCAGCTTGGGAGAGGACCTCAAACGCCTTGGCGAGATTCGCGAATCCTCTGTCCATATGCTGTACTCCATATTCTGCCATTGTTTACACAAGAACTGGCGATCATATGTGAATATATGCACTCATATGACATGTTCAAGTCATTCCATTCAATTTGAAGTCACTTCGGCGAGCATGAGCTTCTGAATGCTGAAAGACAAAGAAAAAGTTGTTTATTATGAGTGAATTTGAATATTTCAATATCAATATTTCATAGACTATCAACATATTTATTTGAACACTTTCAAGCTGAATCTTTCATGCACCAAAAGTATAATTAATTAATGATGTACAATAAAATAAAATATTCAACACTATCTGTCCCTTAAATCCTCGAGCCCCTTATAGCAGGATTGATTCTAATCAGTTGTTGTTGAAGTTTTTTATCATTCATTAACTAGATCAAATCGTTATGAAAGTGATTCCAACGATATTAATTCTCTGTGTTTATAGCTGTGGTGTGTGGACTCTGCTATTCTTTAATATTAAGAATGATGTTTAGAACTATGTCTTTATCGTTATCTTTAGTGATTGTCCTTGATATGAATAGGCTTTAAGACCCAAAAATAATCCTTATAAGTGTTTAATGACTCATCGAGTCTTTACAATGGCTATTAGCCGTGACGTGGACAAAATAATTCATAAATAAGAACAACATACCAAGGAAACAGGGGACGTTTTCAGAACTTTAGCTAACGAATTCTCTCGAAATTATAAACAAATGTTCTTCCAGTAACGTCCAGCAAGTTATAATATCTGGTCTTTAATAATGTTATCAAAACTTTAGTACAAAACATTTACATTGTTCATGGAACATTATTATTACCTGAAACGTTTTAGGTGGACGTTCATACCGTTTTAAACGTTACTACTGTACTTCAAAGTAATGTTTGAAGAGTGATAAAACGTTCGCATTACCACGAAAATGTAAAACTGAACGCTCATAGAAAATCCAGAAATTACGTTTTTTTTTTAAACACTAGTTCTTTGAACATATTTTTGACAGCTGGGTAATTCATATTATAAATATTATAACGAAACACAAACAACGTGTGACCTACCTTTGTAATAGTTCTGCATTAATTCAGAAGCAGGAACTTGGCAACAAAACTTACACCTTCGCAGAAGAAACAGCGAATCTGTTGAACTTGATTGATTGTAAAAGACAAAAACGCGTATTTCCCGGTTGTTTTATATCTAAAGCATTATGTGACACTGGTGTTTTTAAGACTGGATGTTTGACTTTTCCCTTTCTCGTGAAATGCGGAAGAAGGTAAACACCGTGTAGACTTTGTAGGGCAACTAGCAGTTAAAGATGACCAAAAGATGGCAGTAAAAATTACTATGGTAAATTGACACTGATGTTCTTGAATAAAACATCTGTTGATCTAGTCTAATGAACATACTTATACCTTATTTAGCATACATTTTAAAATATGTATGACTCGTAGATTATAAAAGTCCCTTTTATTTTAATTTAAAGGAACACTCCACCGTTTTTTAAAATAGGGCTTATTCACTTTCTTTCTTACATTTAGATAGGTGGGCAAATGCATTTTTGTCTCAGTGCATGCATTGTTTTAGTTTGACAGGGTCGGCACTAGCTTAGCTTAGCACAATGAATGGAATCCTTTGTTGCCAGCTAGCATGTCCTGAGTAAAAGTGATATAAAATTTTTTAAAAACCCACCTAATTACTTCTTGTGGCCTGCGTATTCACAACAAGTACAAATAGTGATGCAGATTAACACTAGGCGATTTCCTAGGCAGATATTGACTTATATATTAAGGACTATATTAGGGGGAAGCACAGGCGAAGCACTGCTACTTGGGCGTGATATCTCTGCGCCCAAGTAGCAGTGCTTCACCTGTGCTTCCCCCTAATATAGTCCCAAGTCAATATCTGCATAGGAAATTGTCTAGTGTTAATCTGCATCGCTATTTGTACTTGTTGTGAATACGCAGGCCACAAGAAGTAATTAGGTGGGTTTTTTAAATTTTTTATATCACTTTTACTCAGGACATGCTAACTGGCAACAAAGGATTCCATTCATTATGCTAAGCTAAGCTAGCGCCGACCCTGTCAAACTAAAACAATGCATGCACTGAGACAAAAATGCATTTGCCCACCTATCTAAATGTAGGAAAGAAGGTGAATAAGCCCTATTTAAAAAAACGGTGGAGTGTTCCTTTAAGAAGAGGCTTTTATATTTTTATTTGTTCTTGTATGAAGAATTGTATTGTATTTCTATGTCTTTTTTTATGTATTAAGTACTGACTGCGTATTAACAATGGGGAATAATCATGCCTTTTAATATCCACTTTTAATATCCATATTTGAACAACAAAACATTTGGTCAAGATTCAATAGTCAGTATTAGCAAGACCCAATTATTACGTTAAATGTAAATTAATTTTTTATTAAATTTTTTTACCTGTAAATTCATAAACGAATCAGCAGTTCAATGTTAATTGTACATTAATTATAAATAAGAAATGTATCTTAAGCAGGCTCTTATTATGTAATAGGCTACCAAATTGCGCGAGATTACAGCAGAAGCCAAAGAGCCAAGCATGTGGGATAACGAGAACAGGGTTTCGCGCGCTGAGTCTACGCGCGAACGTGACGTGCAGCCCAACCAATCAGCGGGAGGATCAGAACTCCTCTCCACCAATCAGGAGCGCGCCGTGCCCGCGACAGGAGGGAAAACACGTTGTTGAACACTTTTATTGATTCGAGTCCCAGTTTCAGTGCGTTTCGCGGCAGGATTAAACTGTAACAAAAGTGCAACATTTTCACACTTTTATCACATTTATTGAATTAAAATCACGTCTTCTGTTTCCAAGAAGAAGATTACAGGTAAAGAGCCGTATTTAAAATCTCTTTCGGTCTATATTTAAATGTATTGTCTGTTAAACCATGCGCACGCGCCTTATTTTACTGTATAAATAATGCGAAATTTGCATATTTATCTCGTGCATGTTAATATTTATATAACCTATAGCGTTTTAAAATGTTTCTGTCATTGCAGTCTACACTAATTTATTTGTTATCATACTCAGACCCCAAATGAAGTCTAAATGTTCTTAATTTCTGTGGTCAATTGGGTTTTTGCAATTAAATAAGTCAAAATGTTTCTTATTAATGTCTTGTATGCTGAAATAAGTAACCATAACAAACCAAAACAACCCAGGAAAGTGTTTGTGAATGTCTAACTCGAGTAATGCAGGACTTAAGAATGGGGTACTGATGCTTTAACCAATTGTATACCATTTAAAATGATAAATGTGTGATAATTTGACACATTCTGTAATTCTTAGTTTAGATTTGACATTTAGGGGTCTGTTTTTGATACAAGACCACCCACATCATGGCCAGCACACAACCCTTCATTTAAATGAACTCGATTCGCACTATCTAATCCCCGTTTAAACGGATTGATTTTTGCAAATAAACGATATAGCTAGACTTGTATATGAAGTTCAGGTATCATTCCAACTTCCTGTTTTGTTTTTAAGTCGACAAAATAAAGATGTTATTTGACCCGATGCAGTACCTTTGAGTGACAGTTAGGGGGCGTTTCCGCCATTTCCGCAACAACAGGCGAGGTTTGATGTCAACAAGGTTTTCTAAAGCTATTATTAAAGCTTGCACACGTAGAATGGAATATTATCTCTCCCATCCATTTTAAATTGAATCTGGAAAGGTACCATGGTATTACCATGTTTTTGGACAATTACCATGTTAAAACCATTTTTTTTGGCATTTACTGTGGTAATACCATGTTTTTTGGCCAATTGTTTTGGTAATACCATGTTTGTTTGGCCATTTACTACGGTGATACCATGTTTTTCCGTCGGTAGTCTTTGGCGTATCTTTGAAATACCATTGCATATGAATATTGTAAGTGTAATCATTTATTATTGTAATATATGCGTAGTCTGGTTTTTAAAAATGATGATTGTAAATTGGAAAACTTACGGAAAATATTGGTGAAATGGTGTGGGAATGCTAATAAATCAAAGAACCTTGGATTTTACCTTTCAATGGCATCACTTTACCAAGCTGACGCCCGTTTTGTAAGTGTAAGTCTTAAAGAAATGTAGACCGTTTCAAAGCAGCAGTTGTAAAACCGCCAGAGGAGCCGAACGAGGAAAAAGCTGCCCGTGTTGTTCACGTCACTGTGAAACGAACACCTTTTTCCTGCTCGTTTGAAGCTCCTGGCTCCGGGCCATTGTCTGAACTATAAAAAGGAAGGTGTGGAAACAATCTCACTTTCTGATGTCACTTGTCCCAGGTTTGCCGCCATGTGGATCCAGGTGCGCACTATGGATGGCAAGGACACCCATCGGGTCGACTCCCTGTCCAAGCTCACCAAGGTGGACGAGCTGCGAGTGAAGATCACCGAACTCTTCAACGTCGAACCCGACAGGCAACGACTCTTTTACAGGGGCAAACAGGTGACGTGTGCCGTTCGCAAGCCGTTTTACTTTCCATAATGTGACGAATTTGCTTTAAATCTTAGTCATTTTCAGTCAATTAATGTTTTTAGAGAAATCATATTGGTTATTTAGCATAATTAGGCCCAATTGTAAGGTTGAATTGACTTGGAGAAACTTGGGCGAAAAATGGGCGTGGCTTGGTTTTATCTGTCAAATTGATTGGATGGTGAAAAATTAACCAGTATTTTGTGTGATCTTAAACACGTTCACAAGAGCGAATGTGTAAAACTTCTTAAACCACATTTTTACGCAAGTAAAACAAATTTGCGTTGATTACTCTTGCACAAATTGTCACATTCGCTAAGCAAACCAAAGTTAAAAAATTGCCTTGATTCTACAGTAAACGTGTCTATCTTTTGGTTACTTCGCTAAAGTTGTCTCTTGTATGTTTAAATCATTATATACACACTTAATGAGTTTAATTTAATAATGAATAAAGTTCTTACCATACAACTTTTTAATATTCAAAACAACTAGCCTAGATTAAAAAGTTTGTCAAGACTAACTTTGTTGGCTTCAGAAAGTATCTTAAAGGTATTGCGGAGGATGTTTTACTTCCTGGTGGGTAGTCTAAACTATTGGTCCTCCTATTTGTCAATCATTCTGGTGAATCAATCAAACTTTTCAAAAAGTGGAGAGGGTGGGTCTTATCTAAAATTTGGAAAGATCCTCCGCTATACCTTTAAAGTTTGAGATTTCTTTAAGTTTGAAGGATTTCTTTAAGTTTGAGGTATTTCTGAGGTATTTCTTTAAGTTTGAAGTAGTTTTTTGTTACGCTGTGCTCTGAAATCATTTGTAAAATGTCAAATCTGTGTAAATTGTTCATATTTTACACATTTGCACTGTCATAACGTTATTTTAACATTAATTTATCTCGTCCACTTCTTCGTTGGCCACGATAGATGGAAGACGGCCACACCCTCTTCGACTATAACGTGGGCTTGAACGATATCGTTCAGCTTCTGGTACGACAGGCGCTCCCGTCGGCGGCGCTCCCGAAGGACAAGGAGGCCGAACTCTCCGACTCGGACTCCGGCTGCGGATCGGCCCAGAGCGAGTCCGATAAAGGATCCACGCATGGCGAGAGCGACGGCCAGAACGCTGGAACCTCAGTCCAGACCGACGTGCTGGACCTCGTCGACCCGGGCTTTGGGTTTTACAAGGTGAGATGGGCGGGAAAATGAGCTTCTAATAAGTCAAAGCCATTCTTGCGCAAATTGTTGCATCCGATAATCTAATCAAATAAAATTTTTAAATGGTTGATTCTACTATAAATGTCTCGTTGGCCGTTTTCTTTCTGTTGTTTCGCTCATAAAGTTTCTCACATATTTTAAGTATTTATCTTCAAACTTAATGATTTTGATTGTATAACGAACAAAGTTAAAATTTGTATAATCGTAATTTGTTCATAACCATTCTTTGGTCAAAACTAACGTGTGATGTTTGTAGACGACGCATTTCTTTACCAGAACAAATGTTTAATTTCCCCACCAAATTGTTCTTGCGCAAATTGTTGCGTTCGATGAGGAACACGTATTATTATTTTTCTTTTGGAAATGGTCAAAGTTGCGTTATCGGCCGTAAAGCGTTCGTAAATCCATTCTGGTGTAAGAACTAATGTGTGGTGTTTGTGAAAGTACTTTTTATTCAAGCTGATATTTTGTTAATAACGAATTTGCTTTATTTGCTCATGAAACTATTCTTGCGCAAACTGGCACATTTGTTAAGTAACGCAAATTAAAAATCGTGTCAATATTTTCAATGTCAATGTTCATTTTATTTAACAATTTTAAGTACAGTAAAAATGTTTCATGTAAATTTCTAAAAGATATTTACTCAATGTTTTGTTACACTAGTCTCTTAAATTGTGTAAATCTTTCAAATTGTTCGTGAAATGCAAGAACTAATGCGTGATGTTTGTAAAATCCCTTTTTTTAGCGCAAGATGTATAATTTGTTTAACAACTTTTTGCTTTTTGCTCAGGAAACTATTCAAGCAAATCAGAACAATCTTGTCGGTTCCACTGAATGTCTTGCTGGCCTCTTTCTTTCTGTTGGATGTTCGAAACGTAACATTTGAACACTTTTTTTTTTTTTTTTTTTTTCTCCAGATAAATGAGTTTGTAGATGCTCGAGACTTGAACATGGGCGCCTGGTTCGAGGCGCAGATCGTCAACGTTACGAAAACAGCAAAGGCTTCAGAGGAAGAAGGAGGAACTGATGGGGAAGAGGAGATTATTTACCATGTCAAATACGAAGAGTAAGTCTGTATTTTGGAGTGAAAGAATATAACACTGATAAAAAAAAACAAAATAATGGCAAGAAACCTTTGGTTGGCTGCACGCAAAAACTAACATGCGTACCAGTGTAGTCTGATCCACCGACGAATGACTTATGAGCCGATTCAGTTATAAATCAATAGCTTGTGAATCAGAATCCAGTCTAGAAATCTGTAACCGATACACAGTGAACGAGTTACGAACAGTTCAGATGATGCATGAGTTACAAACTCGAAAGCCAGGTAATTTAAATCAATCCAACAACTTTTAGACAATATTTTTATTCAGAAAATATATTAATGGACATTTTCTCCTGGAATAATTTTTGAATTTCTAACAAATATTAAATTGAAAGATTCTATGTAAATGTTGTTACTGTTGGTATACTAGTGTTAAATTATTGTAAACAATGTAAGGAATTGATTGTAATCATAATTATTAAAAAAAAATTGAAATACGGTTGATTGCCATGAATACAGCCATTGCTGCTGGTATGGCATTAAATCATAAATCCATAAATAAATCCAACGAATCAGTTGTTGGATTTATTTATGGATTTATTGTTGGATTTATTTATGATTTTCAGTCAAATGTTTTTACAGAAAATAGTAGAGCTGCACAATATATCTTATGTATTATCAAAATATAAATTATCGAAATATCACAAATGTATGTATCGTGATCTGCATATCGTAACGGCTTGCAATAACTGGTCATGAACAAAAGACAGAGAAAATCACTCGCTGCTCTCGGCTGAAGAACTTCTGTAGCTTTAATAAGAATCAGTTTATGTTTCAATCATACAGTGAAAACTAAGCAGTGTTTTATTTCTACATTTGATTATTCAGTTTCTGTTGTTAAATAACCCTAATGAAGGCCTTCCTGAACCCCTAAACCCTGTGGTTCACACTGATGTTCACTTTCAGAAGCTGTAGGGATGTTTTCTTGTACTCGTAGGTTATATAATTTTAAATATATTTTAAAGATAATTTAAGTTTATTTTACACACTTTAAGCATAATCGAATCGCTTATCTCATTTTTCTTCTATATCGTGCAGCCCTAGAAAATAGTGTTTAGCGTAATTATGCCCGTTTGTAAGGTTGAATTGACTTTGAGGAGAAACTTTGGGACTAAAACTGTAAGATGAAGAAAAGTTTGACTGTCTTTTCCAAACAGGAAGAAATGGTCTACAATTTGTTTTCCCTCCAATTCTAACAGATTCATGCACCTGTTAACATCACGTTTCAGTCCTTCCTTTCATCTGTGTTTTAAACTGTTGATCAAAGGCCGTCTGTTTAAGCGTCCCACACCATCTGAATGCTAATCACGCGTGCCTGTGCTCTGTGCAGTTACCCTGAGAACGGCGTGGTGCAGCTGCGCGGGAAAGACGTTCGTCCGCGAGCGCGAACCGTGTACCAGTGGCACCAGCTGGAGCAGGGCATGATCGTGATGGTCAACTACAACCCGGACGAGCCCAAAGAGCGCGGCTACTGGTACGACGCCCAGATCCAGAGGAAGAGGGAGACGCGCACCCAGCGCGAGGTGTTCGGCAAGATCCTGCTCGGGTAGGGTGATGTTTTAGCCTTCAGAGACAACTTTGCTTGTGCTTCCTGAAGCCAGGCTTTTGGCCAGAGCTTGCAGACGAATGGTCAGTTTGTACGTTGTCGAATTCCTGTGAATCGATCATAAAGCGTTCATAAATGCAAGAATGAATGTGTAAAATTTGTCAAAACACTTTTTGTGTATAACAAATGTGCGTTGACTGCGCATGAGAAAATTATTGCACATTGTCACGTTCATTGACAAAAAAAAAGCCTCTGTTCTACTGTAAATGTCTTGCTGGACATTTTATATTTAAATCATTATTCATTTATAATGAAAGTTCTTCGTAATATTTTTTTATCGTGCAATTTTTACGGTTTTTTTTCTTAATGTTTTTTTAGCTTTAAAGGCTATTTAAAAAAATTATACATTTTTAGTTACACTAGGCTCTAAAGTTGTTTGTAAAATGTTAAATTTCTATATAAACGAGTTTTCCGCTAAAGTCTTTAAAAAAAAAAAATGTTTTTAATGGTTTGTTCAAGTTGTTTCTTTTATATTTGAATAGTTAGCTACCATCTTCAGGATTTTAATGCCTATAGTGAACAAAGTTCGCTTTCAAAAAGCAAATAAAAACATTAGTAAATGATTGAATTGGTGTAAATTTGTCGTGATGGGCAAATCAAATCAAAATAAAAGGTGTCCATTATAATTAACTTAGTAAGTTATGATGCAATTTTGTTTATGTAATATTTAAAAAAAATTAAATGCATTTAAAAAAATGTTTTGTTGTTGCTCCAGGCTCTAAATTCATTCGTAAAATTGATTTTATGTAAATTGCTTATAAAGTGCATACAGTGATATTACACATTTGTTCTTGTGCAAAAATTTTTTTATGAACAGTTATCGGTTTTCAGAAACAAATTGCATTAATTGCTTGTGAAACCATTCTTGCGCAAATTGGTGCATTTAATAAGCAAATAACATTACAAAACTGTAAACTTCTTGCTGCCATTTTTTTTTTGTTGGTTTGCTCTCAAAGTTCCTCTTAAATTTAAATTTACAAACTTAAGTATTTTAATTGTGTAATAAAGTTCATTATAGTAAACACAATATAGTAATATAAACAATTATATAGATTAGTTATACTAAGATCTTAAATCATTTGTAAATCACTGAATTTGTGTAAATCTCTCATGTAAACTGTTAAAATTCATTCTTGCACAAGAACAAATTTGTAAAATGTTTGTAAAATAATTTTTTACACAGTGCAAATTTGCGTTAATTTCTCATGAAACCATTCTCGCGCAAAAAGTCGCTTTCAAAAAGCTAATAAAAACATTAGTAAATGATTGAATTGGTGTAAATTTGTCGTAATGGGCAAATAAAATAAAAATAAAATGTCTATTTCACTATAAATGTCTTGCTGGCCATTTTGTTGGTTTGATCACAAAGTTTGTCCGCAATTTCTACAGGGAAGCCGGTGATTCTCTCAACGACTGTCGCATCATGTTCGTGACTGAAATCTACAAGATTGAAGAGCCAGGATGTTCAGATGGTCCAGGGGCCTCTTCCGACAGCCCTCTCAAGAGTGAGTTTGGCTTTAGTACTGCACCGATTTTTACCATATTCATACAATTCAGTCTCAATATGTACGGGCGCAAATGTTAAAGGGTTAGTTCACCCAAAAATGAGATAAAGGACAGTCATAGGAGGGCTTGTTATGGGATAATTCACCATTTTTGGGTGGACTAACGCTTTAAAGTGCCTCGTTTTTGTAAAATCAGGGTCAAACGGACCCGAATGCAAGGTGTGCAAAGACGACCTGAAGAAGAACTGCCGCGTGTGCAACTGTCACGTGTGCGGCGTGAAGCAGGACCCCGACAAACAGCTGCTATGTGACGAATGCGACATGGCGTTTCACATCTACTGCCTGAACCCACCGCTCACCAAAATCCCCGCCGACGAGGACTGGTGAATGAGTTTACCGTCACTAACTGCAAATCGAATAAAAATATAGTCGATTCCACTATATATAGGGTTGAGTATTGTTTGAATTTTAATGATTTCGATTCTGCTTATCGTTTCCTAATTTCAATTCCAGTAAGGTAAAAAAAACCTTGGCTATTATTCACATTTAGTCTTATTGCAAAACATTTACTTGTAAATAAATATCATGAACAAAAATCAAGAGGCTAAAGAACACTTACACAAGGAATTTTTGAGTTTAAATATAAAAATACCATAGAAAAACAACTAGTCTAATACACATTTCAAGCATTATTAAAGACAAGTAAACACTCAGTAATTGCAAATTTATTTGTTCTTTTTTAAATCACAGCAAATAGATGCAACTGAACAAAGATGTGATTGAAATGAAGTGTTAAGATTTTTAGGTATTCAGGTACAGAAACTGTTATCAAATATAAAATTACATTTACAAACTATATTTGTAATGTACATTTAAAGTGCAAAGTTATTCATTCAAGAATTTTCTCTTTGACTTTTGTTGTTTGATTGGTGTTGTTATAGAGACGGCATCAGGAATATTAGGCTTCTGTCACTTTAAGAGCTGCACGGATCCAGTATACTGATACACACTCCTGCAGCAGCACTGAAAACAGCACGCGAGTCGTCTCTCGTTTGAATAGTTTAAAGTTATATTGAAATGCTCTCAAAGGAATCGATAAGATGAATCAAAAGTTAAAATTTATAACAAGTATCTGATTCCTGACCTCAAATATTGAAGAATTCCAGAATTGTAATCGATTTTTGATTTCCCAACTTACTATAAATGTCTTTTTTCTCGCAGGTATTGTCCAGAATGCCGTAACGACGCCAGCGAGGTGGTTCTGGCTGGAGAGAAGCTGAAGGAAAGCAAGAAGAAGGCCAAGATGGCGTCTGCGAGCTCTTCCAGTCAGAGGGACTGGGGGAAGGTGCGTTTCAGCCCAACAAGTTTGCAAATAGAGTTGTTCAGATGATGTATTTATGAGCCTGGTGTCTTGTTTTGTAGGGAATGGCGTGTGTCGGCCGCACCAAACAGTGCACCATCGTTCCCTCCAACCATCACGGGCCCGTTCCTGGAGTTCCAGTGGGAACGCTCTGGAAGTTCAGAGTGCAGGTGGGCATCTCTGATAGATAAATATGTATTATTTAATGTTAAGGCCTCTTATGTGGACAGTATGGAGTACCTCAAGGCTCAGTACTAGGACCATTGCTTTTCACCCTGCACATGCTCTTCTTGAGAGAGATCGATAGGAAACGTGGTGTTATTTTTCACTGTTAAGGTCCTTGCACACATTCTTTTCTTCATACGTCATTACGCTATTTCTACGTCATTGCACCCCTTTCAATCCGATCGAAATTTAATTCGGATCGAGCTCAAGGTGTTTTTACGAAGGCTTTTCAGTCCGATTAAACCGTCAATCTGATTACTAATGGATTATTTGGTTGCATGTAAACATAGGCACTGACATCCTGAAGTAAACTTTGAATTGCTTTGGATACTCCCACAGCGAACTCTCCTTCCTCTCTACGCAATCTCAGGATTGTTGGATGGACCCAATATTTCCTCTTCTTTTTTCTCTTTTTAAGAAGAGAGATGGACAATAAAATAATCCTCATTGCTTGACTCCATTTTGTATTGTTTTATGTATTTCTTTTTCCGCAACTGATTAAGCATCGTACTCCGTGTGCAAGGTTTCTGTGCGCGATAAATTTTTAGGATGACAAACACGAAAATTTCAGACTCAGTGTGCAAGGACTTCTTCACTCCCTGGCGGATGGATCTGTAAGAATTGAGAAATTAGAAAATGCCGGACAGTCTGGTTGAACAGCGACCAGACCCTGAGAGGACAAAGGACCTCTCTGGAAATTAACATTTGAACTCCCCCTTGTGCACTATCGAGATGAAAGTCTCACCTCCGAGTCATCCTAATCTACATCTCTTTCCCTCATCCCCCTCTCCTTCTCCCCCATGCGAAGATCACCAAAACTCACCCAAGAATATATGGTTTAATGTGAATGATTAACTGAGTATTATACATATTTAGTATCATTTGAAATGTCTCATTGCGACTGGTACAAATGTCTCATTTCCAAATAAGTAAAACAAAAGATAATAAGGGTTTTTAAGAGTTTAGGGATACCTGGCAATATTAACGTGATTTTGTGTTTGTGTTGGTCAGGTGAGTGAATCTGGCGTCCACAGGCCTCACGTCGCTGGGATTCATGGCAGAAGTAACGACGGCGCTTACTCTCTGGTGCTCGCCGGAGGCTACGAAGATGACGTGGTATGTCTGCGAACACTCGCCCCAAACCATCCCTCAGGTAGTCCTTCCCTTCCTCCGTTTACCTGTGACGTTTTCCTCATTCCAGGACGATGGTAACGAGTTCACGTATACGGGCTCCGGGGGTCGCGACCTCTCAGGGAATAAGAGAACGGCAGAGCAGTCCTGCGATCAGAAGCTCACCAACATGAACAGGTCAGAAACACAGCACTGCATGTTCAAGACGACGATCGTAACGACTGGGATTATAACGCCATTCTTTGCTGGATCGGGTATCGTTCAGACGGGGACGATCCAAATCCGATTTTATGCGTGCATTATTCTGTGTTGTTAAGCCCCACAAAAGGCACTAAAACACTATAAAGCATCAACTTTTCTATATTACTGCACTATATTATAATTGTTCTAAAGCCATTCCATAGTTTAACCACTTAAGAGTTGTTGTTTTGAGTGACACACACAAAAGTAAAGACTCCTAACTCCAAAACTATAGCAAAGAGCACCAAAAGGTAAGTATCGTTTAATAGAAAACATTTCAAATAGAAAAAAAAGAAGCTGAGTTTCTTAGCTTAAAAAAAACAAACATTTTTACACTTCGGGTTTAAGGGGTTAATGTGACATGGAGAGTGTGACAAGTCGTTAAATTCAATGTGACAAGTCGTTAAATTGAAGTTCCCGTAAATGCTTCCCTCAGCTGCGGATGTCAGTCATTCAGCATTTAAACTGTGTAGTGATCGCTTCCTATTATTATACTGGTCTATGGTTTCGCATAAAATGGCGTTTATTGCTGTTCATGTAACTTTTTTTTTTATATATATATTTTCCTTTTTTCACAGTAACTGAAATTTTAAATTGTTAAAAGAAAAGGATCAATAAACTATTGCATTGATATGATATATACAACGCATCAATATCTCCTCCCTTTTTGGCCTTAATTGCATCAGCAGAGAAGTTATGTATTGTGTGTATATAAATGTGATTGTTATTGTAGGGCTCTTGCTCTGAACTGTAACGCGGCGGTGAATGAGAAGGAAGGCGCGGAGGCTAAAGACTGGAAAGCTGGGAAACCTGTGAGAGTCGTGCGAAGCTCCAAGGGACGCAAACACAGCAAATTCAGTCCTGAAGACGGAAACCGATACGACGGTATTTACAAGGTGAGCCATTTACCAGTGATGGGCAGTTCATTTATTCGTAGGCCTGAATTTATTCTTTTTTTTATTATTATTCTTTTTTTTTATATTCATACAATCACATGCCTGTTTATTTATTTGTTTTATTCACCTGTATTTTTTTATATATATATTTTTTATATTTATTTATTCATTCACAATCCTGCATTTATTTTATTTAGGATTTACTTATATTTATGTATTGATTCATTCCCAGGCCTTTATTCATTTAGTTATTTATTCCTATATAAATATTTATACATTCATATTTTTCCTCTTATTCAATAATTTTATTTTTTTATTATTCATTTAAATGTATTCATTTTTATTAATTCACAGGCCTGTATTTCATTTCCTCTCACTTCATTTCATTCATTTCCCTTCTTCCCTTTCTTGGCTTTTATTTATTTGTGCATTTTGGTCTGTCTGTCTGTCTGTCTGTCTTCATTCAGTTATTTGCACTTGATCCAGTAATACTAACAGTTTCTATTCTATTATAAAAAAATAAATAAAATATTAACATGCACTGTGTCAGATTAAACTGAGAAGGGTCATAGCACATTGTTGTCCTACTGTTAGTTTAACTGCCTCTATTGTTCTCTTGTAAGTCGCTTTGGATAAAAGCGTCTGCTAAATTAATAAATGTAAATGTATTTATATTTAATTAGGTGGTGAAGTACTGGCCAGAGAAGGGCAAGTCCGGCTTCCTCGTTTGGAGATACTTGCTGAAACGAAATGATGACGAACCGGCGCCGTGGACCCGCGACGGAAAAGAGCGCATTAAGAAACTGGGGCTCACCATGCAGGTACCGTCACGTTTCGCCACATTCACACGCCTGTTAGTTTCTCTCTCTGTGAGATTCATCCATTAAAGGGATAGTTCATCCAAAAATTAAAATTAGCCCATGATTTACTCACCCTCAAATCAGTGCATCTATCCATGATAAAAGTGCATCTATCCATGATAAAAGTGCATCTATCTATCATAAAAGTGCGTCTGTCCATCATAAAAGTGCATCTATCCATCATAAGTGCGTCTGTCCATCATAAAAGTGCGTCTGTCCATCATAAAAGTGCGTCTGTCCGTCATAAAAGTGCATCTATCTATCATAAAAGTGCGTCTGTCCGTCATAAAAGTGCATCTATCTATCATAAAAGTGCGTCTATCTATCATAAAAGTGCATCTGTCCATCATAAAAGTGCATCTATCTATCATAAAAGTGCGTCTGTCCATCATAAAAGTGCATCTATCCATCATAAGTGCGTCTGTCCATCATAAAAGTGCGTCTGTCCATCATAAAAGTGCGTCTGTCCGTCATAAAAGTGCGTCTGTCCGTCATAAAAGTGCGTCTGTCCATCATAAAAGTGCGTCTGTCCGTCATAAAGTGCGTCTGTCCGTCATAAAAGTGCGTCTGTCCGTCATAAAGTGCGTCTGTCCGTCATAAAAGTGCGTCTGTCCGTCATAAAAGTGCGTCTGTCCATCATAAAAGTGCGTCTGTCCGTCATAAAAGTGCGTCTGTCCGTCATAAAGTGCGTCTGATTTACTCACCCTCAAATCAGTGCATCTATCCATGATAAAAGTGCATCTATCCATGATAAAAGTGTGTCTATCATAAAAGTGCATCTGTCCATCATAAAAGTGCATCTATTTATCATAAAAGTGCATCTATCCATGATAAAAGTGTGTCTATCATAAAAGTGCATCTGTCCATCATAAAAGTGCATCTATTTATCATAAAAGTGCATCTATCCATCATAAAAGTGCGTCTGTCCATCATAAAAGTGCGTCTGTCCATCATAAAAGTGCATCTATTTATCATAAAAGTGCATCTATCCATCATAAAAGTGCGTCTGTCCATCATAAAAGTGCGTCTGTCCATCATAAAAGTGCGTCTGTCCGTCATAAAAGTGCATCTATCTATCATAAAAGTGCATCTATCCATCATAAAAGTGCGTCTGTCCGTCATAAAAGTGCGTCTGTCCGTCATAAAAGTGCGTCTGTCCGTCATAAAAGTGCATCTCTCCATCATAAAAGTGCATCTGTCCGTCATAAAAGTGCATCTCTCCATCATAAAAGTGCGTCTGTCCGTCATAAAAGTGCGTCTGTCCGTCATAAAAGTGCGTCATAAAAGTGCGTCTGTCCGTCATAAAAGTGCGTCTGTCCGTCATAAAGTTCTCCACAGGCTCCGGGGGGGTTAATAAAGGCCTTCTGAAGTGAAGCGATGCGTTTTTGTAAGAAAAATATCCATATTTAAAACTTTATAGACTAAAATAACTATCTTCCGGCAGACGGGCGTACGCAAGTTGACTTGCGCCAAAAGAGTAACACTTGACGCTGTATGAGGAGTAGCGTGAGCTTTGATGCCTCTCACGGTTCAAACAAACAGGGCAGGGCAACCGCGTTCCTCATTATGTTGTGCGTCAAGTTCAAGTGTTACTCTTTTGGCGCAAGTCGACTTCCGTACAGCCGTCTGCCGGAAGTCATCCGCCCGATCCGCGAAGTCTGTGGCTGTAACCGCCAACCGCGCATCTCTAACACCTATGATGGCTTGAGGGCGAGTAAATCATGAGCTAATTTAAATCTTTTGGTGAACTATCCCTTTAACCCTGGTTCTCTTGGCCTGCAGTATCCTGAGGGTTATCTGGAAGCTGTGGCTGCGAAAGAAAAGGAGAAAGAGAACAAAATGGAAGAGGAAGTTGAAGAAACGCCCACCAAGGGCAAGAGAAAGCGGAAATCCCAGACCGGTAGGTGAAAACTTCCCAGTGTGACACTCACCAGGCCTAAAGATCTTTCTGTTTACATCCGTAACATCCTCGTTTCCCCGATCGTAGTGGACGAGAAGAGCTCTCCGGCCAAAGGCACGCCTAAGAAGATGAAGGTGGAGGCGTACAAACTGAGCAAAGAGCAGAAGGCCTTGATCAAGGAGGATGAGCTGAACAAGAAGTTTTGGGATGAAGCCATGCAGTCTCTAAGCCTCGGACCGGTACGTATTCATTATTTAGCCATGCGTAACCTGTCATTTAAGCTACTGGGAGGATTATTGTGAGTTTAATGTCTTCATATCGCACTGTAGCGCTTCCTGAATAAAGTGGAGGAAGTTTTCCTGTGCATCTGCTGCCAAGAGGTCGTCTATCAGCCCATCACCACAGAATGCCAACACAACGTCTGCCGGGTGAGAGACCACAGCCACAGACGAGCGCTCAATGTCAAGTCACGGAGTGTCACTTTAATTTAGCAGATGGGCCTGATAATTCAAACTTTTAATTATTCTTTTAATTTCATGTATTTTTTTGTTTTTTATATTTTTTATATCTATCTGTATATCTATATATATCTATATAAATAAGCTAATTTGTTTATTTTATCTTAATTACATTTTTTAATTGGGCTCACACTCATGCGATATACAGTACAGGCCAAAAGTTTGGACACATTACTATTTTTAATGTTTTTGAAAGAAGTTTCTTCTGCTCATCAAGCCTGCATTTATTTGATCAAAAATACAGAATTTTTTTTTCATATTGTGATATATTATTACAATTTAAAATAATTGGTTTTCAATTTATTATACTTTAAATTATCATTTATTTCTGTGATGCAAAGCTGAATTTTCAGGATCATTACTCCAGTCTATCACATGATCCTTTAGAAATCATTCTAATATGATGATTCATTATCAAAGTTGGAAACAGTTCTGCTGCCTAATATTTTTTCATAACCTGTGATATTTTTTTAGGATACTTTGATGAATAAAAAAAAGTAATAAAAAAAGAAAATAAAAAAGCAAATGTTTTAAAAATAGAAATCTTTTGTAACAACAATATACACTACTGGTCAGTCATGTGGGGTCAGTCATTTTTCTTTCTTTTTTTGAAATAAATCAATACTTTTATTCAGCAAGGATGTGTTAAATTGATAAAAAGTGATAGTAAAGAAGATTTATATTATTAGAAAATATTTTTTATTTTGAATAAATGCAGTTCTTTTAAACCTTTTATTCATCAAATATATTAGGCAGCAGAACTGTGTCCAACACTCATAATACATCATATTAGAATGATTTCTAAAGGATCATGTGATAGACTGGATGTCACATGTGACACTGAAGACTGGAGTAATGATCCTGAAAATTCAGCTTTGCATCACAGAAATAAATGATAATTTAAAGTATAATAATTTGAAAACCAATTATTTTAAATTGTAATAATATATCACAAAATTACATTTGATGGCTTGATGAGCAGAAGAAACTTCTTTCAAAAATAGTAATGTGTCCAAACTTTTGGCCTGTACTGTATGAGCCCAATTACATTTTTTATTATTATTATTAAGATAAAATAATAAACAAATTAGCTTGATTTACTTCTATCATGGGCTCTTTTTTTTTTGTTGGCAGCATATTCAATTAGCTGTCAACTTTTAGGGTTAATGGCAGCATGTGAAACTCAAAGCCTATGTCATGCTTATATATATTTATTTATTTTTACTAACACGACTTTCTTCTTCACAGGAGTGCCTTCAGAGATCTTTCAAAGCCGAGGTCTACACCTGTCCGGCTTGCCGACACGATCTGGGCAAAAACTACCAGATGACGGTGAACAAACCTCTCCAAGCCATCCTCACTCAGCTCTTCCCCGGATACAGCAGCGGCCGGTGTTGACGCGACAATTCCACGAACGAAAAATGGATTTCGTTGTTTTTTTAATATATTTAACAAATGCATCAGGTTGTAGGATTGATCGAAACACCTCCGCCTACTTGATTTGGCCCTGTTTTGTGATCTGCCTCTTGTCTATCCACTAAACTTCGCACCCTTACAAGTGTATTCCTTCGGAATCGCGAGCTTCGTATTTACGAGGAAATGTGATTCTAGCGATGTAGTTGTGTTTTAGCTATAGATGCTTCCTGTACCCTAAACCAGCACAATGAACTGTAGCTATGCACAATTACCATGTTCCTTAAACACTTTTTCACTGTATTTTTTCATCACAATGATTTGTATCAAAAGCACCAGCCATTGTAACTTGTTAAAAACGAGCCCGTCAAGTGCGTTTGACGTTTTTAATGCACCATTGTTAGCCCTAAATAAATTAATAAACTAGCTATGCATTGTGACGTTTGCGATGTTAATCTAAAATCTTTTTTTGCCAGCGGTGTTTCGTCACAAGATTTTGCATGAATGCTATAAAGATCTGTGAGTTTAAATTGCTGTAGCTTTACTAGCGCACAAAAACGATGTTGGCTAATTAATTTCGCAAGCAGTAACGATGATTTGTACGAAAGCGCTGGTTCTAGAATCCCTTTAAAACAATCCCATCGAGATCAGTGCGTTTCATGTTTTTACTGTGCCATCATTAGCACTAACGTTTTTATTAAATTAGCAATGCATTGTTGTGATGTTTGCTACGCTAATCTCTTAACTTTTTTTTTGCCTTCAATATTTTGTCACTTGTGATGTTAACAAGCTTTCTTATGAATGCTAAGTTTAAGTTGCCAGAGCTTTATTAGCACACAAAAAAAAATTAAATGTTCGTTAGTCTTTTTCCGCAAGCAGTAACGATGATTTGTACGAAAACACTGGTTGTAGAATCCCTGTAAAATTATCCCGCGAGATCAGTGTGTTTGTTTTTACTGTACCATCGTTAGCGTTAAACACATTTAAATGAACGAATTAACTGCCTGCAATATTTCGTAATTTGAGACGTTAACAAGCCTTCGTACGAATGCTATGAAGACCGTGAAGTCTAAGTTGCCGTAGCTTTACTAGCGCACAAATACCAATACGATGTTCGTTAATAATTTTTCGCAAGCTGTAACAATTTTTTTAAATGAAAGCAGCGTTGAACTTGCCATAGCTTTACTAGCGCACAAAAAACAAATACGATGTTCGTTAATTAATTTCACACACAGTAGAGAGGATTTGTACGAAAAGTGCTGGTTCTAGAATCCCTTTAAAACGATCCCGCAATATCAGCGTGTTTGTTTTTATTGTACCATTGTTAGCGTTAAATACACTTAAATCAACTAACTTTTTGGCCTGTGATATTTTGTCATTTGAGACGTTAAAAAGCCTTCGTACGAATGCTGTTAAGTCCAAGTTGCCGTAGCTTTACTAGCGCACAAATACCAATACGATGTTCGTTAATCATTTTTCTCAAGCAGTAACGATTTGAACGGCTCTAGAATCCCGTTAAAACCATCGTGTTGTAACAACCCTTTGTATGACTGCTATTAAGATCCGTAAATTTAAGTTGCTCTAGCTTTACTAGCGCACAAAAACGTTTTTTTTTCTTCTTTTTTTCAACTTTTATTAAAAAACTATTTCAATCGTACTGACATTATTGGTCACTAACTAAATTTATTCTAAAAATGTATTCATTTTAACCTAATATTTACGTAAAAATTGAGCTCTTTCTCGTCCATTTTGGTAAGCGACTAAAATACGCTCTGAAATTAATAGTTACTATCCCTCATTTTTTTCCGTTTCATTTATTTGCTTAGCTGTTTAACTGCTGTATGTGCTTTACAAATGAAGTGTGTGTTTTTTTTTCTTTGTTTTTTTTTTTACGAACTTCTACCGTTATGCAAACAGTGGTCATGCGCGTAACACCGCTCCGCAGTTTTCAGCCGGATCCGGTTTTAAGCGCTCCTAGTCTACCTTGACTTTTCGAAGGTTTTCGAGGTTAATCCGTGAACTGTTTTCCGCACAAACCCTGACAGTTTCTCATTCAGGAAGTATTTAAGTGTATCGTCTTTTTCGCCTTATTGATGTTCTTTGCTTGTTGTAAGAGTTATTATAGCATTTGGTAAATAAATGCCTGAGGCTGCAGATAATTACTTTTTTTTGTTTTTTCTTAGTTATACCTCAACTATTTCTAATATTTGCGTAGACTGGAGCTGTATATTCTAAAAAATTTGAAAATTGTATATTTTTAGCACTTGTATTTAGCCATTTTATGTAGTGGTTGGGTGCATAGATTTTTTGTGCACTGGGATGAGTGCTTTATTTTTCAATAAACTGTATTGATCTTTTATATAAACCCACTGTGTGTAAGAGAGCTCTTCTTTTCCTAATAAAACGCTGTTGTGTGTTTAATGCATTCCAGTCACTCATAGAAGTTTGTATAGTCATTAACTCAATGTTTTGCCAGCAATTAAGACACTCAATACATCATTAAAGGTGAAATGCGAGTTTAATTGCGCACCTCTTTGATCTAAAACTCTTTTTTTTTTTTTTTTTTTTTACCTACTTGAATTGAATAACCAAGAGCACAAGTTAAGTCATAGCAAAGAACCTGAAACCAATATGTCTTGTAATCCTAAAGGCATTTTTTTGTGAAACAAGCTGTTATAATGAATGAACGAATGAGGCATTTATATAGCACTTTCATGTGTACTACTGTACACCCGAAGAGCTTAACATAATCTGTTATTTGTGTGTATATATTTGTGTCTAAATGCTCTGTTTGAACATATTTCCGATCGTTTTCATCGAGTTTTTCTTCTATTTGTTATGTATTGTGCTCAAAACCTGCTTGAAATAGGAAGAACGTGGTATATAAACGGTGTATATGTATAGGATATTTCTACAGACATCAAACGTAAGCGTATGATCAGATATGTCATACCGGAAGACACTTGTTATTTCGTGAGGTACGTGTTTTCCGTGTTAGTAGAATGCACAAACACAAGGCGATAGGCCAGTTGAGCCATCAATCAAACACGCGAGCCAATGGGCGACTACGCGATGCGGCGCTCAGGCCAATCACGGCACACGTCGCGCTGCAGTGGGCGGAGCCGCGGCCCAGCGCTGCTGTAACACTATCGAGCCTTTCGAAACCAGAAAACGGACAGAATCGAGAAGAAAACAGCGAAAAAAGAGCGAGAAACGAGCCCGAGCAGGAGGTAAAGCGATAGATACCGTTGATGTAATGGTTTCGGGTCGAACCCGCGGGCACTGGATGAGTTTTTATTGTTATTTGAGATGCTACAGAGCAGCTGTGTTGATAAGCTTGTCAAACCAGCACCATAAACGCTACTAATGAGAAATATGAGCACACTAAAGCTATTGCTCGTGAATACAGGCGTGCATTTATTCCATAGGTCACAGTATGTGATGTATATGCACTGGCTTTATAGCTTAGGTGTGATTTTTGAATGCATTTTACCCTAGTAGCCATGATGCATTTAGCTACACAAAGGCCATTTAAACCCCTCCATATCTAATGCTGTTTGAACTTGAGCTGGGATGAACACTGGCAGTTTTACATTCATTATGTGGCTAATAAAATATACTAAGCGAATGTCATAAAACATTTGGTATGTATTTGAGCTGAGATACATTTTGCATACATTTATTGATTATTTGTTGAATGCATGCATAATATTTATGGTAGCTCAGATCGTAGAGTGATTAATAATATCTACTCGAATTAAGCAAGACATTAACAGGAAGCTGTCATGGAAAAGCATTTGTTTTGTTCTTGAGCTGGGCTGTGTTTTGAATGTAGTTATTATTATATATTATTTCAATGCATAGGTAATCTTTATAGTCCATAGTATGCTTATATATGTATGTATGTATGAGCAATGCAAATCCATCCATTTGGTTTATCGTAATATTTAGATGCAAAATCATTAAATATATTAATAAATAACATTATACATTCAGTGAAAGGCAAACGATGCATGTCAATTTGATTTTAACTGAGTTTTGTTTAATGTTATTGATTTATATCAGTTATGCATGCAATATTCTCTGTAGTAAAAATCAGCGATGGCATGAGTATTAATATCTAATCAGAGTAACAGTTAAATAAAGCTGTCTGGTACATGAGCTGGGATGAAGTTATTGATCATTTATTTCATGCATGCATAATCTTGTGTAGTGGTTATAATATAATCCAATATAAGATGGTGATTTAAAGTTGTATCAGCGTGTCTGTCCAGAGAGAGCATGAGATCAGTCCGTTTCTGCCTCAAGCAAAGGGAAACTTTCTAGCTATTATTGATAATATTATCATTTAGTCATATATATATTAGCTAGTTGCTATTTGCATGCCATTTAAATCAAGTCACCTGATATTTAAATCCACAGTCTTGAGCATAAGAAAATATCATGCAAAGCTTCATGTGTGTCTGGCTGTTTTTAAATGTTTAGCTATTTTAGTTTAGTTTTATATTTTATAATGTCGTCATGGTTGGCGACTTCAAAATTGATGATGAAATGATAATAAAAAGTATAATACAGAATTAATTTTGCGTTTGTGCTACTACTGTGCTTTAAAATGGCATCTTTGTTGTTCAAAGTGTGCCTTAAGGAATAATGAGAAGTAATATTTGCATTTGCTAAAACATGTAAATTCAGGGCAGAAGAGATTGTAAATGTAATGGCATGTATTGTGCTGAAGTTATGCTTGGTATCGATGTGCATTTATCCATATTCAAACTTGTCCACAAAGATCCTGTTCGCCCACATGTTTTATAACTGAGCATGTTCTCGTGTGTGTGTGTGTGTGTGTGTGTGTGTGTGTGTGTGTGTGTGTGTGTGTGTGTGTGTGTGTGTGTGTGTGCGCGATGCAACAGGTCAGACGAGGATTTCCATACAGTGACAGTCACGTCTGGGGGGTTTGCTGTGGAAATTGGACTGTGTTGAAACGTTTTATGCTTTTATTTTATACATTTTGATCATTTTTCTTAATACATTTACACATGGATTTGTGGTTTGTTAATCCGAGTTCGCACTTTAAATAAAATTATAAGAGGTGACATGCTCTAGCCAAAATCTAACAGTGCTTTAAACAACTTTTTTCTATTCTTGAGTCGTTTTTATTCGTGATGGGGCCGGTTTCACACAGATAGACTTTGACTATGACTTAGATATAGTAGATAGTCAGACTTCAGATAGACATCTAAATCAGACCGTTGCACAAACCACTTAAGACTCTGACTATCTTAAGTAGGACTACACTGCAATGCATTCTGGGTAAAATAAGACACTTTTCAAAACAAAAAACATGTCGGATCGAGTAAGCGCATTCAGCCACTCAGTGCAGTTTACCCCAGCGGATAATAAGTGTTTGTTGGAGGAGTATAACAGTTACAAGGACATTTTACTCAGCGGAGAATGTAGTAACAAGAAGAAATGTTTAAACTATGAGCCATTTTCCCTTTTCTTTTGGCTGTTTGTAATGTAACTGATTGTAACTGCTGGTTGCCAAGGTAACAGAGTCTTAGACCTAAGTTAGCCTGGGGGTAAGGTGTCTGGGGGTAAGTTAGCCTGGGTAAGGGGTCTGGGGGTAAGTTAGCCTGGGGTTAAGGTGTCTAATTTGTTTGGTCTAAATTAAGTCAGTCTTTATTTTTGTGAAACAGACTAACTTGCATTAGCCTAGACTATGAGCACATTATAGACGTGTCTAACACTATAGACCAGTCTAAAATAGCTTTGTGAAACCGGCCCCAGTTTTATATTAGCCTAATTAAGAGACTACCTGGAATATTTGTACTTTAAATGAATCTCACATCGCAGGGCCTTTGAAATGAACGAGTGAAGATATAAATAGATGAAAGATATAAAGAGTAAAGGCAAGTTATTCCACACCTACCAACTATAATTTCTGTACGACTGAGCGGGAGAAAACTATGTTTTGATTCATACATTAGTTTTATTCTTAACTTTATGATAGTTTGTCAGCTCGTTTCTCTCGGTATAGTTTGTATTTAAAATATCTTAAAAAAAAAGGTTTTTGTCACCCACAACACTTATGTTTCCATCACCCTGATTTTATGTGCATTTTGAAGTATCAGACACTAGTGATGGAAACGGCAAAAAGCACGTGTTTACGCTCGCTTGAGGTGGTTTTTGACTTTTGCTAAATAAGCGTTAAAGGGATAGTTCACCCAAAAATTACAATTCTGTCAGTAATTACTCACCCTCATGTTGTTCCAACCCCGTAAGACTTTCCTTCATCTTCACAACAAAAATTAAGATATTTTTGATGAAATCTGAGAACGAAGGCTCACTATTGGCTGATGCTGGTCATGTGTGTGATGCGTATGATGCTGGCCAATAGTGAGCCTCCGTTCTGACGTACAAACCCAGAAGCGCTGCGCTGTTACACTACGTGAACTCACTCAGAGAATCACAGAAGAAAATGAATAGTTGAATAAAGTCGGTATTTTGGGGGGTGTTGCGCACAGAAAGTATACTCGACGCTTGATAAACTTAAGGTTGAGCCTCTGGAGTCACTTGGACTATTTTAACGATGTCTTTACTAGAATAAATTCTGACGTAGCTAACATTAAACTCACGTGACTAATCGGCTGAAAAAGATTGATCCTTATCAATACCACGTCAGTATTGAAAGTATCGATACTTCAGGATCACCCCCCCCCAAAACGCACCTAATTCGCTTTTTTTTTTTTTTTGCGAACTTTTGAAAAGATTCGCTTCACGTTTGGATGGAAACCCAGATATTGAGTCAGGCTTATGTAACCTAATCCAAAAATATTGATTTTGGAAAATAAAATAATTACAGAAAATTCGTTTAAAATTCTTCAAAGTTATAAGTTCATTGATTTAGGCTTATTTTAAATGAACCTAACCTAAAATATTGATGTTAGTAAATAGAAATATGACAGAAAAGGTCATATTTGTGATGGACTGAATTGAAAAAAAGAAAAAAGTTTTTGATTCGTAGATTAGTTTTATTCTTAAGTTTGTAAGTTCATTGATTTCAGGTTTATTGTAAATTAACCTAAACTAAAATATTAATGTTAGAAAATAATTTTTTTACACAGAAGTTATTCCTCAACTGCCAGATATTACATCTAATTGACTGAAATGAGGAAAAACGTTTTGATTAATAGTCTGTAGAGTAAAAAGCTTTGATTCATATAGAATAGTTTTATTCTTAAATTATAGGTTTATTGATTCAGATTTATTTTAAATGAACCTAACCTAAAAATATTGATGTTAGAAAATCAAAACTTTACATAGAAGTTCTTCAACTATCAGATATTATTTCTAATTGACTGAAATGAGGAAAGAAGTTTTGATTAATATAGAATAAATAGTTTTGATTCATAACAGTTGTATTCCTAAATTATACGTTCATTGATTCAGGCTTATTTTGGATTGACCAAACCTAAAATATTAATGTTAGAAAATCAAAAATGTATAGAGAAGTTATTCCTCAACTACCAACTAACGTGTATGATTAACTAAATTATAGAAAAAGTCGTAGTAAATTGATTCATAGATTAGTTTTATACTTATTATTTGTTTTTCAGCTTGTTAGTTCATCTCAGCAGTTTTTCTCTGAATATTTTAAATGTTTTCATTTGTAAAATATGAATTGGGGGTGTTTTTGTATTCATTTAAATTGTAACCTAAAATATTGACTTTAGAAAATCAAAAATTTACAGTAAAGTTATTCCTCAAATACCAGATATTATTTCTGATTGAATTAATTGAAGAAAAAAATTATAGTACATCGATTCATTGATTAGTTTTATACTTATAATACATTTTTCAGCTTTTCTCTGAACATTTTAATTGTTTTCATTTGTAAAATATGAATTGGGGATGTTTTTGTCACCCTTTAAAAACAAGTTTTTTTTTGTTTTTTATATTTTTGTCTTTAAGGGCATGAAATATACACACTTTCTCATGTACATTTATTTAAATTGTAACCTAAAATATTGATGTTATAAAATAAAAAAAATTATAGTAAAGTTTTTCCTCAAATACCAGAAATGAATTCTGATTGAATAAATTGAAGAAAAAAAGGGTTTGATTTGTATATTAGTTTTATTCTTAAGTTATAAGATAATTTATTCAAGCTTATTTTAAATGAATCTAACCTAAAATATTGATGTAAGAAAGTAAAAATATTACAGAAAATATTTCTGATGAACCAGATATTATTTCTGATTGAATGAAATGAGAGAGAAAATTATTGTACATTGATTAGTTTTATACTTATTTTTCAGTTTTTCTCTGAACATTTTAATTGTTTTCATTTGTCTTTAAAGGCACATTTTCTAAAATATTGACTTAAGAAAATCTAAAATTTACAGTAAAGTTATTCCTCAATTACCAGAAATTATTTCTGATTGACTGAAATGAGAGAGAAAATTATAGTACATCGATTCATTGATTAGTTTTATACATTTTTCAGCTTTTCTCTGAACATTTGAATGGTTTTCATTTGTAAAATATGAGTGTTTCGGATAGTGCTGTTGTTATTGAATCAGGCTGATTTTTGATCTGTGATGTTTCTGTATGTCCGCAGCATTAGCTGACCTGCAGTCATGGACCGGTCTTTACCTCCAGACCTGAACCCAGAGGCCCTCGCAGAACCCGAACCCGATGTAGACATGACTCCACAAGCAGACACTGCTCAGGATTCACCAGTAGAACCAAACATGGACTCGAATCCACAGCCGTGCGAGGAACCGGTTTCAGATCCAGCCCAGGAACCGACCACAGAACCGGCCCCAGAAATAAACCCAGAACCATCGGCCCCAGAAATCACACCAGAACTACCAATCCCAGAACCAGCTCCTCCTCCAGCGGCGAACTCCTCCTACAAGATCATGACCTTCAGACCCACCATGGAGGAGTTCAAGGACTTCGGGAAGTACATAGCTTACATCGAGACTCAAGGAGCTCATCGTGCGGGTCTGGCAAAGGTATGTGCGGTTCTATGAATATGCAAATGAGCCCCGCCTCCACTCACTCACTCACTCAGCTCAGAGATCCACTGGTTGACGATCACACGTTGATCTGATTGGTTACAAGGTAGTTTGTGACGTCAGAAACACCAGCGATTTCAAAGCGTGTCTTTGGTTAACTGCAGTTTTACTCCGCAATGCTGTCGACTTATGAACTTACACATGGTTTGTCTTAAAGCATATTAAAAACACCATATAGACACATAAACAACATTTAAAAGCTGGATTTACACCACAGGGGGACTTTAAGTTTAAAAAGTTTCAGTATGCGAGATGGCTATAGTCAACTAATGCTGTAAGGATCATGAATAACAGTGAACAACACTTTTTACTTTAAAAAGCATTTATCAATCTAGGTTAATATTAATTTATAAACATGTTATTGTTGATTCATGTTCATTTATATTTAACTAGTAATTTAATTTAATTTACACAACTTGAAATGTATAAGCATAAGTAAAAAATTAACAAAAACCTATGAGTAAATGGCATAAAACTAGTGGTGGGCCGTTATCGGCGTTAACGTGCTGCGTTAACGCGAGACTCTTATCGCGCGATAAAAAAAATATCGCCGTTAATCTATTCTCCAAGTTGGGTTGGGAGATGGCTCTATACTACACAAGCTATGATGACGCAATCTACCCGCGGCCGCGAGGTAAACCCGGCTGCAACGCATATTCGTCGTCATCTTAAGTAAACACGGCTGAAAGTGAAAGCTGGTGAAAAAGATCGGTGCAACATCCATTATTTGGACTTGGTTCGGGTTTAAGCCGTCAGACGAGCAGCAGCAAACTATATACAGAGTGTGTGGGGTAACAGTTCGGTAAGTTAACACACGACTAATCCGTTCTACCACCTCAAATTCAAAACAAAACATGATATCACTGAATACCAGCGCGCGCGTATTATTCCCATTCCAATATATCTTAGTGGTGTAGCACATAATCTCGATTTTAAGAATCGTTGTTGTGTTTCTTTTTAACTGAAAAGACATCAGTTAGACAATATTCTAATTTTAAATTTGGGGTTTCATAAGCTCCAAGCCATAATAAACATTAGACCTACTTAAGTCTCTGCAGCTAGTGTACTTACATTTTATTTATCTGCAAAATTATGTTGTATACTTAAAGTTTTGCACAATATATGTTCTCAAAACTACATACACCCTTTAAAAAAAAATACATTTTGCAGTTGTTTAGCATGGGTCTGTGTAATCTGTTCTGAAATGGTTTTATTATAATATACTGTATATCGTTATCGCAAGAGGCTGCAATGTATATCACAATATAGATTTTAGGCCATATCGCCCATCCCTAATTGATAGCCTATAGTAGTTGATAATAACATAGGCCTACCTAATGTTGCCTACGGACGGTAACAGTACAGTAGTAACCTTTTACAGTCTATGAGTAGAACAGCTTTCTCAAGCAGTTTGTGATGCATTTTGGAAACAGGAGATGAGCCCCTGGTCTAATGCGCCACCTGGCTTGAGAAACCCGTTCTCAAAGACTTACTTTTATAGTCATTATTTGGGTAGCACACATATTCTGAATGCCTTCGGCAGAATTCAAATGAGCCATTTTAATCTAGATTAATCTAGATTAATTTCAAAATTAATCTAGATTAATCTAGATTAAAAAAAATTAATCTATGCCCACCTCTACATAAAACATTACTTTTTGTAATTTCATGCATATTTTAGTCAATTGTTGAAAAGTTTTGACTTCTAAAACTGACAATAGCAATAATGAAAAAAGTTTTAGTGCGTTTTTAGAAGATGTAAATACAGTTCAGTACTAATTTTGTTAATAATAAATACTATAATATACTATAATAATGCAAAATCATTAAAATAATCACAAAATTGAGCAATTTACTTTTTTTTATACGTTTCGATGTTTGCCATTAAAAACTGTTTATCGAACAATATTTATTTAAGAGCCTTTACTTCGTTAAATTTTAACATTTTATCCAACCTATCTTCTCCAAAAATTAAAATGAATTAATGCACCCAAATTATCTTGGTTATTTTAATCTTGGTTAATGTATTTTAGAACATTTCAAGTTGCATAAAAAAACATGAATGTATTATGCATAATTATTATAATGTATAATGTAAACATTAATATACATAAACATTGATTTGTTATGAATGACAATGAACAATAACTATATAAATACATTTCTCATGAACCCTGATTAATATTTGACGAATGCATTTATTCTTTGAGTAACACCAAGATTGTCATTTGTCTGCTAAGGACTTGAACAAAAATAATGACTAATGATAATAATAAAATCTAATTATAGATTTGTTGATCACCTTTATTAAAGTACGTTGGTCATTTTATTTCTCTCATCTTCCGACGCTCAGGTTATTCCACCGAAAGAGTGGAAGCCACGGCGTTCCTACGATACCATTGAAGACATGGTCATTCCCGCTCCCATCATGCAAGTGGTGACCGGCCAATCAGGACTCTTCACTCAATACAACATCCAGAAGAAGTCCATGACGGTCGGAGAATATCGCAAACTGGCCAATAGTAAAAAGTAGGGTTTGTTTTATCAGAGCCAATTTTTATAATGCGGGTTCTTTGTAAAGTTTTGTCTTATCTGTCAATAATGTGAGTAAAACTGAACTGAAATGCACGTTTGGCTGGGAAAAAGCACATGTTTTCATGAGTATTTTGACAAAAAACTGTTAATGAAGATTTAATGTAGATTTAAGATGCAAGTTATGCCTCAAGCAGGGCATAACAACTGCTTTTCTCTGATCCTTCAAGCATGATTTGCACTTCGCAGGTACTGTACCCCTCAACACAAGGACTTTGATGACCTGGAAAGGAAGTATTGGAAAAACCTGACGTTTGTCTCGCCCATTTACGGTGCTGATGTCAGTGGCTCCATCTACGACCCGGTGAGTCACCAAACATCCGGTTACGTCTTTAGCACAAACACTTTTGTCCACTTTTCTAAAACTAAAAACACAGCTACATCACTCTTAAATTTGGCCAA
This sequence comes from Leuciscus leuciscus, assembly GCF_965113295.1. NCBI lineage: Eukaryota > Metazoa > Chordata > Actinopteri > Cypriniformes > Leuciscidae > Leuciscus > Leuciscus leuciscus. Next base: position 5,352,572 of record NC_138739.1, on the reverse strand, counting down.
GTTATAAGTGCATAAAATATAAATGGTGTCAAAAGTATAGCTTAAAAAAAGTTTGAATGTGATTGATCATTTGCTTACCTTGACTGTAAGTTATAACCCATATAAGTCCTACAGTACAGGCCAAAAGTTTGGACACATTACTATTTTTAATGTTTTTGAAAGAAGTTTCTTCTGCTCATCAAGCCTGCATTTATTTGATCAAAAATACAGAAAAAAAATGTAATATTGTGATATATTATTACAATTTAAAATAATTGGTTTCCAATTTATTATACTTTAAATTATAATTTATTTCTGTGATGCAAAGCTGAATTTTCAGGATCATTACTCCAGTCTATCACATGATCCTTTAGAAATCATTCTAATATGATGATTCATTATCAAAGTTGGAAACAGTTCTGCTGCTTAATATTTTTTCATAACCTGTGATACTTTTTTAGGATACTTTGATGAATAAAAAGTAAAAAATAAAAAAGAAGCAAATGTTTTAAAAATAGAAATCTTGTGTAACAGCAATATCCACTACTGGTCAGTCATTTGGGGTCAGTCATTTTTTTTCTTTCTTTTTTTGAAATAAATCAATACTTTTATTCAGCAAGGATGTGTTAAATTGATAAAAAGTGATAGTAAAGAAGATTTATATTATTAGAAAATATTTTTTTATTTTGAATAAATGCAGTTCTTTTGAACCTTTTATTCATCAAATATATTAGGCAGCAGAACTGTGTCCAACACTCATAATAAATCAGAATATTAGAATGATTTCTGATCATGTGATAGACTGGAGTAATGATCCTGAAAATTCAGCTTTGCATCACAGAAATAAATGATAATTTAAAGTATAATAAATTGAAAATCAATTATTGTAAATTGTAATAATATATCACAATATAAAAAAAAAAAAAAATTCTGTATTTTTGATCAAATAAATGCAGGCTTGATGAGCAGAAGAAACCTCTTTCAAAAACATTAAAAATAGTAATGTGTCCAAACTGTTGACCTATACTATATATTGGCCATGTGACTTTTTGCAAAAGACACACAAGGGTGCAAGAAAAGAATATAGAAATATTTATGTATAAAAAAAGCAAACTTTTTATATAGAAATATCCAAGCAGAAATTACTGTGAGGAATAACTAGATGTTTCTCAGAGCCATTGCAAAATGACGATATTTGTAATTTTACATGAAAAATAAACTGGTAAAAAAAGGTAATTTTGTGTTTTTATAGCATAATTTTAAGGTTGTTAAAAGTAGAAATTGTGAAGCTTGTATTTTTGTTCATATTTTGTTTATTTAAAGGGGCTTTTTAAGGTATGTTTGTGTTTTTATAGCATAATTTTAAGGTCGTTAAAAGTAGAAATTGTGTATTTTTGTAGCATTATTGTAAGGTTGTATTTTTGTTCAGGACTTCTTTAAATGTTTTGTTTTTCATTAAGTTGTTTTTGACCAAAATTTGTTTTATTCAACATATTTTGTCATTCTTTTTAACATTATTGTAAAGTTGTTAAAAGTAGAATTTGTGAAGCTTGTATTTTTGTCCATAATTACTTAAATATTTAATCAAATGGTTTTTCATCCAATTAAGTTTATTTAAAGGTATTTTTATATCATTTTGTAAGGTCTTTAAATGTTGAATTTGTGAAGCTTGTATTTTTGTCCATAATTCCTTTAACTTAAATGTTTAATCAAATGGTTTTTCATCCAATTAAGTTTATTTAAAGGTATTTTTATATCATTTTGTAAGGTCTTTAAATGTTGAATTTGTGAAGCTTGTATTTTTGATCATGGCTCCTTTAAATAATTTGTTTTAGTTTTTTATCAAATTTATTTCTCTTATGTATAGCTTGAAAAAAGTAAATTTTCTATATGGTAAACAATATTATGCCACAATTGCAGTCAAAAACATTTTGTTAAAATATTTCCATATCAGGAGTGTTTATACAAAACTTTCAGTCATTGCAGCTGAATTATGATGATATATTTGTTTTCTTTGCTTGTGCATGCCGTAAATGTTGTGTATAATCAGTCATATAAATGTTTGTACGATGTTTTTTCCTCGTAAAGGAGATTACGGAGTGGAACATCGGCCATCTAAACACTCTTCTGGACATGGTGGAGCAGGAGTGTGGGATCGTCATCGAGGGAGTGAACACACCGTACCTGTACTTCGGCATGTGGAAAACCACCTTTGCGTGGCACACGGAGGACATGGACCTCTACAGCATCAACTACCTGCATTTCGGGCAGCCAAAGTCCTGGTGAGCATCCTACATTTAGCATGCATTCGCATTTACTTTAGTTCAAAAGATCCAAAGGGGTTTATAGGCCCTATTTTGAATGCATAAACTAGATTAAAGTGGCTAAATATGCTCGTATTTAGTCATTTTGCCGGCATTTTACCAAACAATTAATTGCCACATATAGGTTTTGTGAAGATAAAATGGTGGTCCATTAGTTTGAGCGACAATACGTGTCTCACAAAACTAGATTTTATGTGTATTTTACAGTTCCCTCTTGTACTATAATCTGTGGGCACAATATGAAGGAATTTTAATGTCGTTCAGCTCTTGACCACATGGCGGCGCTGTAGTCATTCACATCAGCTGTGAACGTTCAGGATGATGTCATCGAGAGAGATGAATCATGTGTGCTTTGTCTCACTGTATCTCGCTCTTGCCGCATTTAAACTCACAACAGGCTCTTTATGACAGAGCCAATCGTTTCAGACACACTTCGTTGTGAAGTAAATTCTCTAGAGCATTAGATGTACATAAATGAGACGTAGTGTGTAGCCAAAAATGTAAAGTATTTGCCATGGTTTTATTCATTAGATAATATTACATTGAGATGTTGACAACAGGTACTGATTTAAAGACGTGTAAACCAAGCATAACATCCCTCAGTCGAAAGCAAAATGCCTTTGAAATGACTTGGTATTCTGTTGTTTTGTTTCCCTGAAGTTCAATTGACTCTCCTTTCCTGCGGAGAGAGACTTTAATACAGTATTTTGAGGTTCAGAATACACAATTTTCCAGCCTGATGTCTTTCCCGTGCTGGGAGAGAGTTCAAATAAACATGCTTCTAGTGTCCTTTTTCCACATGTGAGCTCACTAAAGACATTTCCGTCTTTTTCTTTTCTTCGTGTTTGATCTCCTCCCTGGTGTGTCCTGTCATATTTTTTCCCACTCTTTTGAGAAGGATGCCATGTGTGTTTTGCATACTTGCACACTAGTCCTTTACGCCCTTGGCTTGCGTCGTCTTGAAGAAGCCACTGTTGCTCTCAAACTGAGCGTTCATTAGACGCAGCTGTTTTGTCAGCATCTTTGGCTGTTGTACGGAGTGATATTTCATCCATCTGTGCATCCCGTGTCTTTTCCTCAAGCTGGAAATCAGTAGCCAATCAGACTAGTCAATCACCAAGAGTGAATGTTCAATCTTCGTGGGGACTGTAAAGGGATTCAACACAAACACTGTGTGTGACGTGAAATGCATAATAGATTGCTTTACGAAAGGAAGGTTTTTAAGACTAGGGTTGAAAGTAGGAAGTTGACGCAGTAAACAACAGGGTTCCCACGATCACGAAAATATCATTTAATGATGCTCTTGCACTGGTGGTAATGCTGGTAAGGGCTTATAACCTATTTATTGTGAACTTTTAAGAGCGCATGGACAACTAGCGCTTTTTGTACCAAAAAAAAGCTCTTGTAAGATGCGTTTTCTATCAAGCATCAGTCACCCTTATCCTCTAAGTCAAGTCAGAAGTACATAAACACACCAGTAAGTAAATGTTTCACAGATGCATACGTTAAAACCGCATCTGTTTCTTAAAGGAAAGTTAAAAGAGTGTTGTTTACCATTTTTTTTTTATCTTGTTCTGTCCAGTTATGGTTTGGAAAAGAGGCCTTGTAACCTAAGAGTCTGAATGTAAAAATACTATTTCCCAATGCATAAGTTACAACTGCATTGTTCCTTTATGGAAAGTTAAAAGTTTTTTTATATATATATTTTTCTGTCCAGTTACAATTTGGAAAAGATGCTTCTTAACCTGAGAGTCTGATGTAAAAAAAATACTGTTTCCCCTTAAAACAAACTGTAATGAAACCCTTTAACTTCTAATCCCTGATCAAAAGATGTGGGATCCCTAAAGCAGTGAACGCAAATGCAAGAGGTAACATCAAGGATTCCTTATTTAAAGTTGCATTAGGGCCAGATTTTATGCTATTGCTTTACGCTTGTGTCCGTGGAGTTTAATGCATTGACATGGATCATGTGAAAGGGTTGTAGCGTGTTTGGTCCCTGGTCCGGTACACACAGGTGTCCAAATGGATAAGGGTGCAAAACCATGATTCTTTGAGAGGTCTTGCATAAGTCTTACTTGCTCTCTTGAGTATCTTTCCGTCTCCATTTCTTCTGTGTCCTCATATCTCTCTGAAGTGTTAGCTCTTGATGTCTCTAGCTAAGCATTCTCTCTTTCTCTCGCTCTCCGGAGGCCTTATCTCAAGTTAACTTTCCGTCGCTTCTCTGCATAACAGAGAACAGCAAGACTCTTGCTTAGAGGGGGGAAAAAAAAGGAAAGAAGAGAAAATTTACTCACTCTTCAACTCGGCTTAATGCAACTATGTGTGCGCTCTCGTCCTCCCCACCCAAACACCCCCTTCTGCTTTTTGAAATTGAATCCGTTTTACTTTTCTGGTAATTACAGTATGTTAAAGTGTGTGTGGTAGCTGTTTGCCTAACCCTCTGTTCAGTCACTGTGAAATTAACTTCATTCGCCTCCAACTCTCCTCCCATCAAAGTCATAATTCTCGCCGCCTCCTGAGATCTAGTGTCAGATTCTTAAAGATTGCGGAGCGGCCCAAAGTGTTGCGCACGCTGCCGGAAATAATCGCTGGGAGAGGGAGTGTCGCAGCCGAGGGGATAGCTTGATTCTTATTGCTTGTTTTCTTGTTCCTGTCCTCTTCAAGATGATGACAAATAAAACCTTAACGGTGCTGGTTGCTTTGATGCCGTTTGGCCGGTTGGGGTTTTGTGTTGCCAGCATGGGATTGGAGAGATATCACATTTGGGAAGTGAAGTATGGAATTGTTTCATGGGCCGTAAGCAAGGTAAATGGGATGCGTCCCTTACATATGCCCGGGCTCCTAAGTACCCTTGTCTCAAAATCTCAAACGATGTTTATTGGGCTTTTTTTTTGTTAATTCCTTTGTTCTGGTGGTACTTGAGGAACCACAAGAGACTAGAGGCCTTCCTCCAAGTGGGCGTTTCCAGTCACACCAAGTCAAACCCCTTAGATTTGGCTTGATTTGTGGTGCCCCGGTGTGATTTTCATCAATACTTGCCTTTTTCCCCAGACAGTTCCAGATCGAATCGAGCTTCCGCTGTATTGGTTGCCAGATAGAGTTACTGTCAGCTTTATCTGGTGGGGCTAGTGGGGTGTAAAGCTACTCCTGCTGGCAGGAAGCGTTTCTACCCTAATTACAGCCACCTATCAGATCTGGCTTTTATCTGCAAGAAAAGGAGAGAGTTAGACACATCTAATTATTATTGATCTGTGGTGGCACCTCAAACACCAAATTAAATCTACTACTTCCAATGTCTTCAGAATTGTTGGCGTTTGGGGCACTTGTGGGCAGCCGTTCGATTTCTTGATGGCTTCGTCTTTGGTGTTTCAAGGCAGTTCTCAATACATGCAACAAATTACCCAGCAACCAATAACGTCATTTCACCGCCTAGGTTAACTATAGACCCGATAGAGTCCGGCTATGAGTAACACACTTACTAGCCAAAATAACCTTGAATTTGGTTTCATGTCGTTTTTGCCAAAATAACTTGCGAGGATGATATTCCATCATGTAAGCAAAGTCAACACTGATTTGATTTGATTTCTTTGACACGTTCTGTGCGTAGTAGCCTGTGTGTCTATTCTTGGGCTATAGTTAGACGTCTATTCAATTTTCACTGACAACCCAAATTTTGCCTCGTTTTAGCCTAGATGTCTGGGCTGTGTTTGGACGGCTATTAGACGTCAATTTGCCTCAATTTGCTTGCTGGGTAGCAACCATGTTTGTTGCAGGTTGAATTGTACTATTGGTCTACTTTGGACGTATTTGGCACCTCGCTGCTTTGTAGTGTTTTGCGCCATGAGCAACATAGACTTAAGACACTATATTAAAGTTGTTAAAATGTCTCGAGATCCAGTTGTATTGTGTTTAGATTGTGTCTCGATGTTTTTGAATGCAAGAATACCTCCTGTGTGAAAGTTTGCTAGTAGTTGTGTAGTAGGGTATCAAGAGCAGCGTTCATAGTTCAAGAGACACAGAGCTCCTTAACTATATCATCATATGGGAATCGCATACTGCTAACTAGCCACCTTTCATCTATTTCCATCCCGTTTTTGTTCATGTTTGGTTAGTACATGCACAAGTCAAGCCATGGTGTTCTTTCAGTTCCAGTTCCTCCTTGTACTTTTACTTCAGTAAAAGCAACAGCACATTATGAAATAAAACAAGCTCTTCCTTTGAATCCCATCAGCTGCATACAAACACAACCTTTTAATCCGTCCAATTGGTATTCAGTTGACTTTCAGATGATCCTCCATCTGTGTAGAGAAAACCACTGCTGTGAAATTGGCCTGTGTTTAACTTGAAAGTGCCACTTGCCTGTAAAATCCCTGTTTTGTCTCCTGCCGCCAGTAGAGGACAGTGTGACGCAGCTCAAAAGCCTCCCAAACTCATGTTCTCCTCATTGTGAATGTGTGATTTGAAGCTGGAGCCCTGGGCAGGGTGATGCACCGGATTTACATTTGCGTTCAGGGCCTCGGGAGGGTTTCGGCTCTCTGGAAACTTGAGGAAATAATTAGGCTAATACAGGCAATGTCAATAACCACGTCAAGCGAATTGAACCTTCAGCAGCTCAGAATATATTGTACTGTTTCCATCTGCAGCAAAATAATTTCAAATTAAGCAGCACAGTCTGTAGCTTCGGGTGGAATATTATTATTGCGCATGTTTGAGCCGATTAGCCTAAATAAATTGGCCCTCGTGCAGTAATTTTCCAGGCTTTGTCTTTGTGACATTTGAGTACCTTTGTCTTTAAACTACCGTGTGACTGGTGAATGTGAAATAGGGGTGAAATGTTCTGTGTGCACGTTTCATGTTTTCGAGGGCTGTAGAAAAGCGTATGATGATCAGAGGTTGATTCGCACAGAGGCGTCTCGCTGTGCGTCCCTCCAGTGTCTTTCTCTCTCTCGTCTTTTCTATTGATCCCATTAATTGATCTCGGATTTTTCCTCTTCACCGCAGGTATGCGATTCCTCCCGAGCACGGCAAGAGGTTGGAGAGGCTGGCACAAGGTAAGACCTCACATCCGTTCATTATCATGTCTTCAAGCTTAGCTGATCAAATCAGAGGCTATTTATATAGAAATCTTAAAGGTACAGTAGCAGAAACAGGAAAAGTTCCCTTCGATGTCTTATTGGTCCTAACTTTCTTTCATCGGTGCAACACGAAATGGAGATATTTCACTAAATGTTCAAGCTGCTCTCTATATATTGACAGAATGGGAATAGGTGGCATTTAAATTTATTTGCATATAGAAATCTTAAAGCGTAAAACATGAATAGTTCATGTAGGAACTTCAATCTCTTATTGCACCAAACTTTCTTTCTTCAGAGCAACAAGAAATTAAGACATTTCCCTAAATATTCAAGCTGCCTTCCATATATTGACAGACAATGGTAATAGGTGCAGTTTAAGCTCATTTGCATATAGACATCTTAAAGGTACAGTAGCAGAAACAGGAATAGTTCCTGTAGGAACCTCAATCTCTTATTGCACCAAACTTTCTTCAGTTCAACAAGAAATGCAGATATTTCACTAAATGTTCAAGCTTCTTTATATATATTGATAGACAATGGGAATAGGTGCAGTTTAAGCTCATTTACATATAGAAATCTTAAAGGTACAGTAGCGTAAAACATGAATAGTTCATTTAGGAACCTCGATCTCTTATTGCTCCTAACTTTCTTTCATCAGTGCAACAATGAATGGAGATATTTCACTAAATATTCAAGCTGCTTTCCATATATTGACTGAGAATGATAATAGGTGTCAATAATACAGTCCATAGGAGCCATACTCTATTTAATCAAGTCTTTTGTAGTCGTACAAGGATCTGAGTGAGAAAATTTCTTGTTTTACTGAAGACACTCAGTCAAAATGGTTGGAGGGCGAGTAAATATTGACAGCGTTGTCAATTTTGGGTGAACTATTTCATCCCTAAAACAGGAAAAATGCTGATCCGTGTTTTTTGTTTTTTTCGGCCTCAAATTCTGTAGACGAAAACATCGGCATAATCCTGAATGAGGTGCGAGTCGGCGCTGGCACCCTCCCGAAATGTTGACGTGCCGTCTAGGAAAAGCCCTCACGTCTCCCTCTGGTTGTTTGGATTACGAGATGTGAAGATGTGTTTGTGCCTGTCTGAGATCTGAGGCTGTGAAAGCACCTGTGAACTTCAAAACTACAGCGCGAGGAACTACCATAACCTATATACACAGTCCTGTCCCACTTAAACAAACACCCCACAAATAGCGCCGATGTGTACTTGAAACGAACGACACAACGCAGGGTTTTGATCACCGCGGAGACGTCGTATTGAAATAGCGACGGTGGAGTTTTGACTGTATCAAGTCTTATTTCGGTCCTCTTTTGGTTTGCATCGAACACAAACCATCCTGAGGAGAGTCAAAGAAAGCACTGCATACATTCTGGCTTCTCGTGTGATAAACCTTTCTGTTATGCAAGGCTTGACACCCACTAATGGTTTATGCAAAACTCCTGCACTTCACATCCTCGCATAAAAGCACATGAATTCACACTCCATCGCGTCATTCGCCTCGTTTTCACCATCAGAACGTCTTTTTCATCTGTTAAATCTGCCTTAAAGGACAAAACAAAGCCAGTCCCAGCTCTTTACGACAAATTAATGATGTGTGCCGCGGAAATCATACCTCACGATCAGCTTCCCACACCTTCGGGAGTCAATCCGAGCTGTTCTCGTGCGTTTCCAATGGCGTTAACAAATGACAACACGATATATCATCAGTCGCAGTGACTAGCGACGTTCGTCTGCGGTACCTTGGAAAAGACGCGTCTCAGTTTAATGTTTAAAGTTTAATGTTGTTTTGAAAATGCGAGGCTTCTTTTTATGTCATGTTCCTTGTTGCTGCTCTTTCTAGTGTACGCATGACAGGAAAAAAATCAATTATGCGCGACAGCTACGTGCTAACCGGAGAAAAGTCTCGTAAACTAGCTAGATTTGGTCATATTTTTGGCTTTTAAAGTTTTGCAGTCAATGTTTAAGAGTGCAAAGCGTATATCTTGGAAACAATAGAGCGGAAAACCAAGGGAAAATGGCTGTACGTTGGTAACTTTGGGGAAAAAAAGGCTCCGGAAAGTGAAAACGAACCAATATCAGACATATTTAAGCTGAGAAACCAGTGGTAATGACAGAGGACGCGTATGAATCACATGCTCTGAAACGCTGTGTTTGCACTGTTGGGCCGATTGTCAGACGTTTTGGCTGTGTCGTAATGACCCATATTGTAGTCTGGGCAGGAATGAAGGAGATGATTATAATAATTAAAGGCTTTCAGAGTGATTGAGCGTGTGTCTGATGTACTGACCGGACCAGACCGGACCAGACTGACGCACGCAGAGCTTTTACCGATAACCTCCAACCGCCAATTATACGTTACGCTCGTAATCGCGACCCGCTCTTGTCTGGATCTCCAAAGATGATGATTTCAATGTAATAGCTTGACATTGGCTCTGTACTGAAGCCTCGCTGTGTATGGCCTACATAGACGGCATGTTAACCTCGACTGTTACTGCTATATGACTGACACGATCGATCGATTGATTTGATTGATTGATTCCAAATAAGAGTTTTGCATTAGCTAATAATGGCACTCATTAATATACTCCGTAATATTGGGTTAATCCATTTTTAATGTGAAAACAACAATTTAGTAGTAGAAGAATGAAACAAATTCCATAAAGATTTTTTCAAAATACATTCATATAATTATTGTTTTGTAATAACTGAAATAAATCATAACTTTATCTGTACAAATGTAAATTTATATAGAATGAATTTATATTTATATGAAACATGCAATCTTAATAATCTTATTTTTTATTATTATAATAACAAGTAAACTCATACAAATATTATATTAGAATATAATTATATGAAATATTAACAATATAATTATTATATAAAATTTAAATAATTGCTTGAAACATTATGCAATCTTAAATATATTAGTATTAGTTTATTTTAAATTTAATAATAAAAATAAATATATTATATATAAAATATAATTTGAATAAATAGTTTTTTGTTGTTTATATATTTTATAGTTTACTAGTATTATTTTATTATTTATTAGTATAATTTTATTTTTAATGTAATAATACTACTAAATTAATGTACATCTATTATAATATAATTATATAATATATTTATTACAAATATAATATTAATAAATAGTTGTTTTTGTTAATATAATTGTATTTATAATTTATTAGTATTTTATTTTTCATTTAATAATAATAATAAATTAATAAAATATTATATTATAATAGAATTATATAATATATTGATAAAATAATATTAATACATTGTTGTTTATATTGTTAATGTATTTTTATCATTTTATTTGTATTTAATAATAATAATACATTTACGTATTATAATATAATGATACAA